>NC_057938.1:37015645-37331895 GCF_018555375.3 Anguilla rostrata
TCAGTTCTCAGAAAACCTTGTGGTATTCACCTAACCAACTCAGAAAATAAACTAAACAAAACCCAACTGGAAAACGCTTTTGTGTGAATGCAGCCGGCTCCATAACATTTAACATCCATTTAACAGGCCAGCCCCATGTGAGGAACCTCCTCACTTGGGAGATCTCACTGACTGCAGATGCCCCACCCTTTTTTCCCCTCCCATTCACCCCAATCACCGACTCACGTTAGGTGCGCCCTGTTGCCACAGACCCTGTTCCAGACCCCGTCAGTTGTAATTGCTGCCAGTCTGCTCTCCAGCATGTCCCGGGACCCTCCTTCCCTGGCAGCAAACATAATGCACATTTTGTAGCTGCAGCTAGAGATACAGCTGTTGCAGCAGTTATATTACAAACCAACACAGTTGACAATGACACAGAACATACATTACCCTGAAATATGCAGTAAAACATGTTTAACAGCAGAATTATTCCCTTTATTCATGTTTGCATATTGCACTTACAGTAAGCTGAAAGAGAGGGCACACCTGCCTTTTCCTCCAGTAACCATTCAACCATTTTTTATTCTCAGGCGTTTATTTTCTCCATAGTCAGATGCTTCTGTCATACTCATTGGCCTGTACCATGACTGAGACAACATCTACTGTCAATTCTGGAAATCACAGTCAGTTCCAGACAAGCGTTGATGAAAGTGCCGTTCAGTCATGCACCCTGCTCAAAGACTTGTTTTCAAGGTAGTGACACACCCTGAGGTCTGGTATCGAATACTGTGACAGTGCCACAGGGCGGCGGTGTCATCCAATGACTGACAGCTCTCTCAGCAGGGCTGTCTCTATGTCATTCCACCACACTACACTGAGATGGAGACAACAGTTTGAAATACCGTGAAAAAACCTAGTCAAACTACAAATATGGACCTGAAAGTCTGCCCCACAGTAGATACTGTACAAGTAACCTTTACTTTACCCAAAGAGCAGTAGCACCATATACCACTTAACCTCCACTTCACAAACAAAAAGAATTCATGTTAGCATAAGCAAGCTACAGTTGGTCAAGGAATCTGGGAACTGCAAATTACCATGGTTACACAATAATGGGGCTGTATTATTTTTTGGATAAATTAATAAATATATAACACTGAGTAATAGTGGCAACCACAGTTGAAATACATGTGAAAGCCATGAAAAGATTACTGATTGCTGAAAACCACTCAAACTGTCAGTACTGTACATTTTCACTGACCGTTAGCCATCCAGACTGGCTTCCTTGGTGTCCCTCCACCCACCCACCCCAAAGCCCAAATTCCCCACTCAGGAAAACAGCTGTGTGCTATCTGATTGTTGGCCATAACCCTGAACAGAGGATCTCTTAAATGATTCTGAGGGGTTGAGAATCCCAAGAAAAAGCGGCGGTGGGCCTCATTGGCCACAGGCTATATACAGGGAGTGCTCCATCACGGTTCACTCCCACAGAGGGGAAACAAGGTAAGCCATCCAGTTTAACAGGCTGGAGCATACACCCCCCTCCCCCTCCACGTGAAATGCCTCATACTCGCACTGTAAAGGCACTCTGTCTACCATGCATTGTCCCCTCTTTGCTTCAAGTGTCAGAAAAAAATGTGAACCCACACCGAAGACTTTGCCATTATATGAACTTATGAACATATGTCTTTAAAGAAGAAATATTTACAGTACATTCAGAATTATACTGGCTTGACATTAAAGTCAAGTCAATCTTAAAATCTCTCCCTTTATATAAAACTATAAAACGGTACATTGTAAAACACCAGCAATTGCTTTTCATCTATATGAATAGTGTCACAAAGCCAAAAGGCTTTAAAAATTGACAGTGAACCTTCAAAGTGTAAAAAACGGCATTTGAGTCAGCACTACTAAATTGAATATTTATGAATTTTCTCAATTATTCTTGATAAATATCTTCTACATATTTTATGAATAATACCTTTGAAAACATATATATTTTTCTCACTGAAAGTAAATCATAGATAATACTTTTTTGTGAGTTTTTACAATTGATTAATAGCAAGTTTGGATCGCATGGATTGCTCTGCCTATTATGTGTTGTGCCAATATTCCATTACTACATATAGTAGGTGCTAAACCTAGCAAAGTCATCGATACACAGACGAGTAAGTACATGAGCAAGTGACATTGATGTTTGTCTAATCTCAAGCCTTGCTTTCAGGAGATGAATGATAATTGTGAGGCATTAATCAAATAGCAACTGTAATGTGACAGTCCCTGCTGCACTCCAGCAATCAACATTGCGTGTGCAAAAAACACATGCCTTAGCCAGATAATGGGGTTTATTTTTGAAACACAAAATGTCCAAGTAAAATGACACAAATTTTAATCATTTATTGGAATTTGTATTTCCTACATTAGTCTAACCTTTTTAAACAGGCTCTAATTTAGTGTGTTACAGTACATGATTACCATGCGCTTTCCCACATATAACCAAAATGTAACCCTTTCAGATTTTAAATTTTTTTTACAATTTGAGATTTCCTACATTTGAAATGACAGGTCTAATTATTAAATATGATTTCCCAAAAATATAGACTGAAACCAAATTTAAGCCACATGATTTATCATTGAGTGATTTTTGATATTTGTACAAAATATTTAGCTATGGAATATATATCTATTTATCAATCTATCCATTTCGGGAGATATTACCAAAAGTTTTGGCTACATGCAAGTGATTTTTTTTACCAGAAATGTTTTTTGACTACTGTATTGCGTGTGTATTTCAAGGAATCCAAATGCATGTAATCATAAACATTTGGTGACTAACAGATTGCATAGTTTTAATATAGCATACTAGCTTGCTGGGATTGCTAGCCAGGCAAACGTGTAGACACTCCCCCTGTGGGATTAAACCAAACAAGGTTGTTAGCCTGTTGTCGGAAGACTAATTAATTAACCAACTGGATTTGTTCAAATCAGACCGAATCTTCGTACATTTATTTAACTCAACTTTAACTTTAGGCAACGTGGTGACAAGTGACTGATACAACTGTTTGGATCGAACAGACATTAGACAGGAACCGGAGAATAATGTACTTGTGATACATTTTCACCAATACAGATAGGCCACGAAAAACATATAAATGTAATAAAAAATTAAATTAAAGACTGTTTGTACCATACAACATGGAATTGAATTGAATTTCCTTACTTTGTGTTAACTTTTAAAGCTATTAAGACTGCTATTGTGTACCCCGCACCATGTTAGTTTTTACCCCAACCTTGGGGTTAAATGTAATATTTCACTCTCGGTACTTTCATTGTTGTGTGTAATTATAGCCAAGGGATGTAGGTTGCTTGTATTAAAAAATGATTCATCTATCTCCAGTAATATTTTCAGAATTGACCAAATACGAAAACCGTTATTTCCCCACTCTCCCCTATGTAACATTAAGTGGGTGCCTGCTGCTAATTGTTTTGCTATATAATCACCCACCTGTTCATATTTTTCTATTTATGGATTAACATTTAGAAATCCCTCCTCTCCTTTGCTTCCTTAGTGTTCTTCCAAGATAATAACAAATTTAATATGAGAATTCTGCTCTGAACAGAGAATATAGGCACAGGGGTACTTTCATATGATAAGGTTCCTTACCACAAAGTTTTAACGGTTAGTAATTTCCATTGTATTGTTATCGGACAGTATTTTGAGTTCACAAATCACCCCAAAAGCACAAATTGTCATGCCAGGGTTTGGTCAATTGCATGCTAGCTTTTTGCAAATACAGATCAAACTCCAGCTTGGAAGGCTGCAAAGGAAACAGCGGAAAGGGCATATTGAAATGTTGAAACATTTTAGTTAAACATTTACTAAATGTAGAAAATATTTGTTAAATATTTGAAACAATTATTTTAAATGTTTTGTGCATATGTGCGCATACATATACACATCTATATGTGTACGAGAATGTATGCAGAAAGAAAGTGAACGAGCAAGGAAGTGAAAATAATACAAATGGACTCAACAGTTATCCTGACCTGGCTCTATTCTGCTGTACCATTATCTCACTAGTATGCCATTTGCTGAGTTGGCACTTTCTCGCATCAGGAGTTTTATTTTGTAAACAGGACGTGCCTGCCAACAGCAATTAAAACATCCCAATCTAGAGCTAGTCTTCCTCTGAGGCCTCCAAGTTCACACACCCAGCCTCGCCCTCCCCTCTGCAATTTCATTTACAGTATACAGAATGATGAAAAAAAAAGTTTAAAAAATAAAGTTCATTCCAAGCAGATTTATTGTTTTGTGTTGGTAAAAATAGTTTATTGGATCTATTGTGTCCACAAAGGTATATTAAACGAATATCAAATACATGGACCACAGTGTACATCCGGCTTACTATCCATACTTATTTATTATTAAATATTCCGATGGTATCAAGCAGGTTTCATTTGCAATTCATATGCAGGTCAGCATTGGGGGAAAACCCACCAATACAGCAATCAAATGAGAAATAAATTACAGAAAACCAGCCTCGGGATAGAAAATATTCTTTTACCAAACAAACAATCAGAATGATTGAACACAGATGTTCCTTGATGATGTTTTCTTTGTTCAAGCAGCAGCTTATATTCTTCATGATACTACCAATACTATCCTACCCAAAAGAGAAACATAATTAGAATTGGATGCAACATTCTGAGGGCAACTATTACAGTGTTGACACATGAGTTCTTCATATCTATAATATAATAGATATAATATTTATATTTGAATAATCTTCATAATATTATTCAAGTATTAAAGGCTTTGGGGTTGTTGGGTGGCTCATCATTAGGGCACTGCTCTAGTGCATAGTTATGGGCATGGGCAATGAAATTCATTGCCAATCTGAATTAAGCATTTCAATTTGAATACTGGAACAACTCTGTGGACTCAATAAGGTAATGCAATTCTTATATATCAAATTGACATTTTTATATGCACTATTGGCAGTGTTGTACTGAGACCTATAGAAAAATAAAACTAAATTATTGCATGTTCATTTACATTTTGGCATATGTGATGTTACTTGCATAAAATAACTACATTGAATGGCAGTGTATGCTTATATTTACATTAACTAATGAACATTAACATATTAATATTTTGGCAAGTTTATACTTCCACAGAGCACCTGCTTGTGAACGCTCTCCTGAGTTGATAGCATTGGTGCAATGAATGCTGTTGTACGACTGAACACGATATTCCAAAATGGGAGGAAAAAAAAGGGGGAAATCATAAAAGGAAAAATATAAAGGTTTTGCTAGGAACGTAGCAAGAACATGGGCTTTAATTGGCTGTAGATAAGAAAGTCATGGTTATGCTTGGCTGTCAAACAGAAAGCAGAGCTTTAGGAAGTGCTGTTTTAACTTCTGACAGTCAATATGCTGTGCATGTTGTTTTCCAAGTATATTTCCCAAAAAGTGAGAGAAAGACAGAGAGTGATTGCTTCAGATATATATTAGATAGATCAACCCTTGATGACGCTATCACCAATTATGTGTCACACTGGGCAATTAGTTACAGTTGAAACTAGCACAGCTGGGATTCTATCGTAGACTGTGCGGCCCATTCATGTACAAACCCCAACTAGGACCACAGAACTGTATTAGAACTAGAAAGGAAATGGAGTCAGGTGGTTCCATTCAACCCTATTCAAGTAGGCCAAGACGGCCTGGAAATGCTGTAACTGATGAGTTCTGCAGTTTATTTCCTATGAGTGATGCACAATTCATTGAATTTACTCACAACACAATTTAAGCACCAAAAGCTCACACAATGGTAATCGACAGGAACAGGCAATGACATTTTCTATTTTCCATTATCAAAAGACTTTCTAGGTTGAACCAATAAGAAAAAATATGATTAACAAAAAAACAAAAACATCCGATTGCCGTTGATATAGACATACTGGTCTCTGAACAAACCGATGAGATATGTAACAGGGCCATGTGATGATGCCTAATTCCCCCTAGTAGCATCACAGCTTCATCATGCGACATCGGACCCCATTGCACTTTCAGTTTTATCTCCAAACCACCAAACATTAAACGTTTTCTGGTTAGATAATGTTAGCAAGCAGTTTTCTAACTTAGCTAACTAGTGGCAACTGCCATTGTGTTCTTATCTTGTGCATAATAATAAAATGGTTTCAAATGCATTGATGTGATATTTCTGAAGACAGACTTCACATCTCAAGTCAGGTGTTGTAACATTAGACTGGACTGTTTACATTAGGGGCACAGGATCTAGCCAACAAGGCTCCATAGGTTAAACCTGCTTTTTTCACGCTGTCTACTGTATATGACCAAAGTAATGGTGAGCCATGTACCCTACTGCTATCAAACTAAACAGCTTGTTAACTAAGCTAGATAAGTACATAGCAAGTTAACTAAACAATTATTTTAGGTGTTATTCACAGCTCAAACATCTGTATTTAACCGTTATGTATGCATTTTTCTGATTTTTCATTAAAAACAAATTAATGTTTATATAGCCAGAATGCATACGCAGTCATATGGCTTATCTCTGCCATTATTTTAATGCTGCGTGGTCAAAAACAGTGTAGCAATTTACATAACCAAAACCAATTTTCCTATGTGAAATAAGTTTGGACCATTTCAATTTTAAAAAGGTATCAATGTTTGGGTGAGGCTGCCAGTAAAAAGTTTGTATTAGTCGAAATTGCATTTGAGGTAGGCTGTGAGGTGATTTCAAGATAGCCTTGGATTTAATCAATCAACATGTCTACACGATAATAATCTATTCTGTGAATAGCCTAACAGTGACATTTTGGGCAGGCTATACCTACAGAATAGGCTGCCATTTTTCCTGTTGGCATTTCATCACAATTTTCACATTGTTTATTAGATAGCCTCATGTGTAAGGCTAGGCTAGTCCACGGAAAGCGTTTAAAAAATACCGTGGCTAGTGACTATAACTATAAACTATAAAATGAGGAGGGAAAAGTAGCTATCCAAAACATTTGCATCAGCAATTTTTTCATATGTTATGTGTGTGTTTGTGGTTGTGTCTGGCCACCCTAGCTACCACTATCAAGTGTATTATCAATAGGTTTTATGGCAGCATGTGCTATCTATGCATCTAGCAACTAGCACTAGCTAACATCGTCAGCTAAGTTACAGAGGCAGCCATTCAACTGTGCAGAAGGGACAGAATGAGCACCTTTATGTCATGTTGGCCAATCTGAGAAAAAAGCATGGGCCATGGAAAAAGAGTTGTGATGTGAAGGAAATTTCTTTTCTACTTCTAATACAGTGGACAGTGCCTTAACCGGATGTTCCACCCAGCATGCAGCCCTTAGTCAGTCTTTTTTTGAAGTTTGTCTGGGTCCTACAGGGATGGCAGTGCATTAGTGACAGGAAACAGGAAGTCACTTCGAAGCATACACAGAGGCTGTGAATGCATACTTTAAAAAGCATCTTTCCTTCCTTCCTTGTTCACTTGTGACCCAAAAGGGGGTCTGCCATGACAAAGAACGTTAGAACTGTTTGATAAACAAAGGAAGGATGCATGATCAATGAAGGATAAAACTATACATTTTTTGAGGAAAGAATTTAGGCTATATGTGACTGCATGTCCCATGGCGCCTTGCTTTGAAGAAGCGGAGTTCTGAGATGAGAATGGCTTTGTGCTGTGCTGATGAACCCCCGCCAACAGAAGAAACATTCCTGACCTCAGTCAAGTGACCCCTTTGAGGACTAAAAGAAACCTGCCCTTCTCAACTGTGGTGATTTATGAATATGATGCATCTTGCTGCTGTTGTTATCGCCCGTAGAAATAGGTTTGATTCGGATTGTCTTTTTTAATTCATGTGAGCCAAAATCTGTAAGATATTCAGTTTCATTTCAGTGGAAACAGGCGTGAAAACAGGTCCACCTTATAAGGAAGTATGGAAGGATGTTGAAAGTGAGTACAGTTGAGGCCAAAAGTTTACATACACCTATGTAAGACATTCAAACTCCATTTTTCACCATGTTTTGGCAATGTTCCAACACACTCGTTATCACTGTTGTATGTATCACAAAAACTATTACACTACTAACTAACGCTAACATTAGAGTGTGAAATATCCACATTATATAATACCACTAACCTATTTAAAGACACTCAATTTCAAAAATAACGTACATAACTGAAATATTTGAGCAGTAATACTTACATAGCAATGATGACATTTTATCTGTGTTCAGTAGATAGAGACAGAGACAGTAAATCAAGTTCTATCCACTTATGATTTGCTCCAGAAAACGATGTCAGATAGGCTTAGCTATGCCCAGAAGTCCTCAAAAATAACAGTATTTTCCAAGAAATTATGAGAAATCGTTGACAACATTTCGTTATGTGCAACATCTTTTTCTGCTAACACAAAGTGTTAATGCGATGATAAGAAAAAATTTGGTTACGCTGACCTATAAAACGCTATTCCAAAAGCAGAATCATACATGTTATACATCGTTAGAAAGCTTATACTCTCACCTACTGAATAAATGGATTGTCAATCAAGCCAAACTGTATTAAAAAGGGCAACAACGCCATAAACAAGAAGTGTGGTATTATGCCCAGCTATTTTGGAAGGGGCCCAGGCATCACAAATGCGCGTACATTTCACAAACGGATTGTCCAAGACAATATGTGACCACTTTAGCCTCAAAAGGGACATCTCTACGTGTAAAATGGTAAGGTTGTATATTTATTTAGTCCCAGATATTAACTGTAGAATTTTCTAGTTAACGTTACTCTCTCTTGCTGTTGCTGTTCTTCTGCCTAGTTGGCTTTGCAGAGGATAGGTCAGAATAGTGAACTGTGTGAACTAAACTGTGTTATTGGCTAGAAATAGCTGTACAAAATAAGTATTGTATCTTATTGAACCTGTGTCTTGTAGTTGTCCATGACCATGAAATGCACTTTTTGTACGTTGCTTTGGATAAAAGCGTCTGCCAAATAAATGTAGTGTAATGTAATGTAATGTTGTGGTATGTAAAAATGGCGGTTGCTGCCGGTGAACAAACATGAACATGGGATGACGTATTTGTGACGATTTCCATTGAGCAATCAACAGCCTGCAGTATCGAATTGCAGCACGGATAGTAACTTTGGTACCTACCCCAGAGCAGGAGCTAAAATCTGCACAGGTACTTGCGCCCGACACGGGTCAGTTGGCAGTGGAGAAAGCAAAACAGTGCGGGAGCACGGATTCCGGCACGGCACGGTAGTGGAGAAGCGCCATAAGTTTTAACTTTCTAGCTGATGTCTTGAGGTGTTGCTTTAGTATTTCTAGATAACCCTCCTTCCTCATGATCAGCATGATAGTGCTGATCATTATAACCAAACAGTTCATTTTTTCTTTCATCTGACCAGAGAACACTCCTTCAAAATGCTAGGTCCTTGTCCTGGTGATCACCTGCACATTTCATTTTGTCTTTTTTATGTCGGTCTTGGAGTAGGGGCTTCTTCCTTGTGCAACAGCCTTTCAGGCCATGGCAATGTATGATTCTCTTAATGGTGTAGATACGTTGGATGTAGATACTTTGGTACGTGATGCATCCAACTCCTTCACCAGTTCCTCTAGTTTTGGGGTTCAGTTGAACCTTTCAGATCAAAGTTCAGCCCTGCGAGTTAATTTGTGCCTCCTTCCTGAACGATGCAGTGTTTTGTGTGGTCCCAAGTTTTTATATTTGCATACAATTGTTTGTACAGATGTTTGTTGTGCCTTCAGTTGTTCAGAAATTGCTCCTAAGGAGGAACCGGAATTATGGAGGTCCACATTTTTTTTTTCTGAGGTCTTGGCTGAGTTGCTTGGATTTTCCCATGATATCAAGGGCAAAAAGGCAGTGACTCTAAAGGTAGGTCCTTAAATACAGTCACAGGTGCCAATTAACTCCTAATTATGACAACTGGCCAATCAGAAGCTTCTAAAATGTCATTACATCAATTTATGGAATCTTCCAGACTGTTTCAAGACAAACTTTTGACCCACTGGAATTATGATTTAGTGAATTAAAGCCAAAATAAATCTGTCTCAAATTGATTGTTTTAAAATGACCTCTGATGTGAATAAAGATGATGCCCTAATTGACTTGCCAAAAGAAATGTATGGTAACATGAAATGTGCAGAGTTGTGAAAAACTGAGTTTGAATATCTTTAGCCTAGGTGTATGTAAACTTTTGACCTCAACTGTAAATATTTACTGTCTTGCTTTTTAAATATGTTTTAACTGTCTAACATTTACAGACCCATGATAACATAAGGTCCCCACCAGAGGACTTGCACTGATTGAACTGGGAAAAAAAAAAAAAAAAACTCTAACTCAGAATTAGCTCTCCATTAAACTTGGACTAAGGAGATAACAATGATTACAATTTAATGGTCTGCCATCAGATGAAAAGGGACAGAAAGCCAGTACACAAGTCAAAATAGGAAATATGCCACCAACAGCAACGGTTTTGCAACCACAAATCTGTTGAAAGAAACATTTTATTTCCCGCTTAAAAGGGTGGGGAAAAATGCTCCCCTCAGCTTTACCACCTGGCTTGAACTTTCGCGAACAGACTGAAGGAAGTGTTTTCAATGTTCTTTTTACTTACGCAACAATTTTCCTAGGGGGCAACAAGAATTTGGTGGGGGATGGGTGGCAACATGAAATCCAGTTATGACGCTGAGGAAAAAACTGCTTGAACTTTTAGAGCTCACCTGTGACTGGCCTGGCCTTTATGTTTTAAGACTATTAAGACTGAAAACTTGGCTGTTATGTCAGCATCTCATACTTTGTGTTAAGAAACATGGAACCCATACTGAGGGCAGTGGAAGCCGTAATAATAGCAACATTGTTTGGTGAGTTATTTGATTTGAAAAAAGAAAAAAAAAAGTTAAAAAAAACACACCAATACAATGCTCTGCACTGTACAGCACTGTTTATTTCACAGTCTGAGGGCTGTCAGAACTCCGGCCACAGTGTACCACTACTTTCAAACCCCCCAAGGGTGTTCACAGACCTGTCATTCTATCTGTTAACAATGACGGTTACCATTCCATCATAATGGAAACTACCTCATCACATAGCAGCAGACAGGAACAAGGTCCTTCAGGGACGAGGCCTAGGAAATAATGGAGTGTTTCAGTGAAGTTTCCGGAAGAAAACACTCTTTAAAAGAGCCAATTCTATCTGTGCTATTCTTTTCATTTCAAATTGGACAAATACTTAGTATTATCTGTGTAATTTCAGAGTAATAATTATGGTGTGGCAGAAACTGTCCCCTGGGCATCTCTCTGCAGTTCAGTTCACCTTAACGTGTTTTCTAGGACACAGTATAAATAGAGGTGAATTCATTTTTAAGGCACCCATGTACAATGCTATGCCTGTTTTGAAATGGGACCTGCTAATGAAACTGTTTGTTGAACCTGGTATGCCCAAAGAAAATAGGTATTAAAAGTTTTTTTTTATGAAGAAAAAAATGAACTATTTTCTCTTGCTTGTTGCTACCAAAAAACAATATTTCAGGCCGATTGGTCTTTTGTGCATTTGCCCTGTTTGGTTATTCTTGTTGGTGTGGATGTGCATGCATTTTTGAATGATAAACACCACCTTTTATGATTTTACTTTCATAAGAATTGCAGAATTGTCTTAGAACAACAGATTTAAACATCCATACTAGAATTTGTGAATAAAATGTAAAATGTAAACTAAGTTCAGTTTCAGGGATTTGAAGATAATTCATCTGATCGGTTCATCAATGCTCATGGTAAAAAACAGATTTAATTCAGTTTGCTTTCTAGGCTTTATTGGACATTCAAAGCTGGTAATTGACTGCTTTTAATCATCAGCTTTTACTCACTGCCGCAGCCTCCAATGCTGATTTAAGAGAATGTAGACAAGGATGTTTTCTTAAAAGCAGTTTCTTTTCCCACTGCAGTCTGCAAATTGGGCTGACAACCAAACGAATCGAAGGAACACACTTTATGTACGGCCAAACAGGACGAATTGCAGGTACCCAATCGATCAGGGGCGCACTGTTGTGCGATATGATACTGCCATCTCAATCGACTGAAAGACTCCCATCCCTGGGTGATGCTGGAACAATTATGTGATGCTCTGTGGAGCTCTATCAATGGCTCTGCAACTGTCAGGATTCGGAACCGAACCATGAGGCCCACACAGTAACACCACCATAACAGGATAAGCTACCCAGCAACATTGTTCGTCAAGCAAAGTGAATAAAAACATGCTGAGGTTGATGATAAATTTAAAGGTAAGATTGCCACGTCATTCATTTCAAGATCAAAAGCTGGTACTGGTAATAGTGGAGCTTTCAAAAGTAGCCAAGCTGGGAGATTAGTTTGTCTGCAAGTTTCCATGGAAATGGGATACATATTTCTTTTCTTTTTTTTTCGATTTTGACAAACAACTGCATTTATATATATATATTGCTGCAAATTTCAGTTGCTGCTGAGGTTTTCAAATCATATTAATTTAGAATGTTATTCTAGCACTTGAGAGCTGAGAATCTCTTATAAGATGCCTTTGAGAGCTGTCAAATGGGGAAAGTGGAATAAGGAAGTTTCATTTTCTGGTGAACTGCATCTTCAAATAGAGATAAGGACCAATCACATTTTAGTTAAACAGAGCCATGATCATTCCTGGAATTGGAAACCAGCACCAAGGACATCTGTCTGTCAGTATTAAGACAGAATATAGCCTCTATTTTAAGTGACTGGTTCTGAACCTGGCTTGTGATAACTTATTGCGTTGCATAGCAACCAGGGTTTTTTTAAACCACTTTTTTAAACCATGGTTTATAATTGTGGTTTATTATACATTTGTAATTTGTTTGCAATCAAACAATTCACATGTGATTAGAGTGCAAATTCTCAGCTTTTATTAAAGGCCACTTTTATACATTATATATTTCGGTTTCACAATGTAGAAATTACAGCACTTTTTATACATAGTCCCCCCCATTTCAGGGCATATTCTGTTTGGGACATATTAATGTTATGTAAATGAAAAGAGTCCTGTTTAGCATTTTTTTTGCACATCCTTTGCATGTAATGACTGCTTGAAGTATGAGACCCACAGACATTGCCAGGTACTGTGCATCTTCTCTGGTGATGCTTTGTCAGTCAGACCTGCACTGCAGCCATCTTCAGCTCCTGCTTGTTTTGGGGGCTTGCCTTACGTTTTATTTTCAGCATATGATATAAAGCAACAAAGGAGTTTTTTTTTGAAAAACTCCTTTGTTGCTTTAGCAGTATGTTTGGGGTCAATGTCTTGATGTAGAATGAAGAGTGACCAATGAGTTTGGAGGCAATTGCTTGAACTTGAGAAGATAAAATATTTATGTACACTTCAGAATTAATTCTGCTGCTGCTATCAGCAGTTACATCATCGATGAAGACAAGTGAGCCAGTACCTGTGACAGCCATACATGCCCAAACCATAACACCCTTACCACAATGTTTCAAAGATGAGATGGTATGCTTTGGATCTTGGGCAGATCCTTTCAGACTCCACACTTTGCTCTTGCCATCACTGTGATACAAGCAAAACGTTGGTGCATTTGTCCACAAGACCTTTTTCCAGAACTCTGTTAGCTCGTTTAGGGACTTCTTAGAAAACTGTAGAAAACCTGGCCATCTCGTTTTTGTGGCTAACTCGTGATTTGCAATGTGGCATCTGTGGTTCTGTTTGTGAAGTATTATGCGGACAGTAGTCACTGTCACATCCACATATGCCTCCTGAAGAGTGTTTCTGATCTGTTTGGACAGGTGTTTGGGGTTTTTTTCTTCATTATGGTGAGAATTCTTCGGTTATCAACTGTAGAGGTTTTCCTTAGCCTACTAGGCCCTTTGCGATTACTGAGCTCACCAGTGCTCTTTCTTCTAAATTATGTTCCGAACAGTTGATTTTGTTAAGCCTAAGGTTTGGCCTATGTCACTGAATTATTACTCAGCCTCATAATGGCTTCCTCAAATTTTATTGGTACAACTCTGATTCTCATGTTGACAAATGGCAGTAACACACTCAAGGGAAGCCTAAAATCAAGGTCAGGTACTGAAAACTCTCTTATACCGGCACCAAGGAAGCAATTTAACACACACGATTAATCAGAAATATAATTTCTACATTGGGAAACCAAAATGTATTCAAAAAGTACCGTTTAATACAAGTTAAGGATCTGCACTTTAACCACACGTGAATTGTTTGATTACAAATATAGAATTGTGGAGTACAGATCCAAATAAAGAACGCTGTGCCTTTGTCCCAAACAGTATGTACTGCACAGTATGCAGCGTGAAAATTGAGGCCAGAAACCCGACCACCCTACCTCGATGCTCTCAAGTGACTGACACAAAATGTGAAACAACAAAAGCAACGTGTGTGTGTGTGTGTGTGTGTGTGTGTGGGAGGTGGGGGGGGGGCAAGAAAATAAATTGTGTCCATGTAATATCCCATACAAGATGAGAGGAATGAAAGAGAGAAACAGGACAGAGCAGTGCAATAAGTGAGAAGGTAAGGTAAGACCAACTCTTTCATCATTCTAACTGACTGCAAGATATTTTTTTTATTAGTAGTTGTTGTGATCACGTGTCTGACTGTGTTATGACTGTAAAAGAGCACTGTTTATTCAGTTTTTTTTCCTTCTTTTAAAGCCTTGTAAATGGGTCCCAAATTATTACTAAATATTAGTAAAAGTTACTACATATGATTGGTGGATGTGCAGTTTATTGCTGCATAGTACTCAAAGAATCATTTACTGTAGAAGAGTATATCTTGCAGTAGTAACCTATATAGGAAAGAAACCTTAAAAGGTCATAAACCATACAGGAAGACTAATCTTACGAAACATTATCTTACATATTCATTACCAGCAAATAAAAACATTTAGAACACTTTCTCCATGCCACACAAAGTCATTTAAAAACACAAATTTAATTTGAATGACTGGCAGAGGCATCACTGGGGGGGGTGCAGACCACACCGGGTGACACCATCAGAGAGGGGTGACACCGAAATGACTGGCAATACATTTTTTGTGTAGTGTTTTGTGTAGCGACGAGTTGAAACAGCTGCAGCTCCGATGCAGTTTACTGCCGGTTGATTTAATTAGCGGTATTAATGTGACGAGCAACGCAATTCCTTGCGCCCACACCCGCCAGTCAAAATCATCCAACAGCACCTATCCCCCCCCCCCACCCCCCCCACCACCGCCGACATCATCGGGTGACACCAACGGTCGACCACACCAGGTGTCAACAACCCTAGTGACGCCACTGATGACTGGGGTAGTTCTTGTTACAAAATCATCTAATTGTTTTCGGCATTTTTTTTTTCGTTCACAGTGTGTTAATCCTGTGAAGTAAAGGAAAAATTTGTCTGCAGTGTCCAAGTAAATCATTATGAGCTTTGATCCTCCTCTGAGTTGTCACTCCGTACTTTGTCTTTCTGTAAGTACTTGGTCTTGTGCCAGTTATTGACTGACCTTGATTCCAATCCCATTCAAAACAGAGAGAGTGGAAGTGCAGCAAAGATCGACAGAGGTTGTTGTTGGGTGTGATGAACAGATGTTAAAGATTTACAGCAGGAGTTTGGCAACCTTGGCCAGGAGAGCACAGAGCAGCGTGAGGACATGATAAGGAACTTAAATGGGCCACATGTGGCTCCTGGTGTCAAAATGCCACGGAAATCCCTGGGCCTGTCCCCTCCCCCCCCCCCCCCTGCTCTTGCAGCCACCGTCCTCCCAGACATGTTCTCTCACTCCCACTTATCTGCAGATCCTTGTTTTCCTCTAGTGAGCAGTAAAGTCACGCATCAGTAATCTCACTGTGGGTCGCCTTACACTTCCTCCTTATTCTCAGTCCACTGGGCATGCTGGGAAGGTTAAAGACACTGGCATGTGTTCATAACTCCTCAGGAATCTAAACTGCTGGAAGGAAAGCTATTCCTTACCCAGTAAGAACTCTCTAAATAAAGAAGTCTTAAGAATCCTTAAACAGACAGTAAATGTGCATGTTCACTGAGAAGGTTAGCTTACTTACAACACCTTTCAGTACTTGAGCAGTCCTCTGCATGGTGCTCCTATTCTGAATGTTTCAATGTGAGGTTCACTGATGCGAACATTTTCCAGACATGCATTTGAATCTAAATCAACAGCATTATGTAGCTTGTAGCTTTGGTGAGAAAAATCTGTTTCTGTGACACAGGATTAACAGAAAATGTGAGCTATTCTGCCCCACTGGGAAGCTAACTATGCTGTGCTCACTATGGCAACTGCACATACACAATTAGAGGCGTAAAGATACAACTTGAAGATAATACGGTGTGATAGTGATACTTTGAACAACGATATGTGATATGATTTCTCTTAATTTATAATGACAATTAATAACAATGAATCACAATAAGGTACGATGCGATTAGCTGCGATGTGAATATGACCATTAGATTTCACAGATTCCCCCCTAACTACCCTACCAACACTCAAGGGATCATCGAAATAACAAACTGTGTAACTTTCAAAGTTAACAAGTGTGTTTATTAACTTCAGTGCCTCAATCTGCCTAAGTGAAAGTTTGCCATGTAAATTAATGATTCATCGTGATACGAATTGATTCACGTGACATCAATGCAGCTGTACTGCGACTTTTACATCGCCATGCATTTATGCATCAATGTTTCACTACACCTCTAATACACTGCAAGAAAGGATATTACATCACATTTACATTATATTTTATTTGGCAGACACTTTTATCCAAAACGACATGCAATAAGTGCATAACCGAAGGTCACTGGAACAACTACAGTACACAGGTTAGATAAGGTACAATTCTCATAAAGAATCAGTCATCCATAGCCATGAACATCAAGTCTAATTCACATGATAAACATCAGCTAAGTCAGTAAAGTAATGGCAAGTCATAAACTAGAAGTGAGGCATGATTACGAGAGATATGATAAAGAGCTACAACACAAGATTATGCTAAAAGCGCAACATGAAAGTGCTATATGAAGATATAAGTGCAATATTACTTTTACTTTCAGATCAGACTTGGGTGATGAAAATGAAATTGTATTGCTGGACATTCGCTGGCCCAAAATGACACCTCTGCTAATGGAGGCATGTTAACAATATTGTAACGTGCGATGTTTTGATGAGGCTCGAACTCAGGTCTCCCGGGAGAGTGGTTAGCTACGCTAACCGCTGTGCTAAAGACAACTTCACCTCTAGTAGAGCAGTTAGGCAGCCTCACACTGCTCACGCAGTCATCATACTCGCATGCCACTCACAGAATATTTGCTTCACCAACCATTCATTTCCATCCAAAACCATACAAAGGGTGAATAAATTCCGGTTGCGAAGCAAATTCACCATTTGTCTTTGGCCAAAGTCCAGTCAACTATGTTGAACTGTGACCTGTGCATTTGCAGTATCAGCAAATACAAATGCTTCTTTCATGTCCTCAACAAAAGTCAAACTTAAGGAGTTGCTCATTCAAGCTGTGTCCCAGCATGGGGTGCTGTATGACACTTCTGTACAAGATTAAAGAAACAACATCTTAAAAAGATGCAGATTGGTTTGGAGTCAGCTGCAAAAGGGGACTGACATTGAAGCCACGCTGTATGCAGCACCGCCTCCTGGCGCCACTCCCGCGTCCCACAATCGGCCGCTTGTGGGCGTGTCACCTATTTTTGGCTGGACCACAACAGTGGGGCCAGCCCTATAAATGTGAATGTCTGTGACTGAGTGACTGAGTGAGTGATGAAGTTACAACATTGGTCAGCCGAGTTATGAAGTTACACCACTGGTCGGCCGGATGAAGTGTGTTAGGTCCAGCCATATACTAGGTTTTGACCTGGTCTTGTTTGACAGACAGTTGTGTTTATTAAATGTTGACCGGCTCTGGAAGATGCTAGCTAGGCTGTCAAATGTCTAGCTAGTGAGTAACAACCAACAATAACAACAAAAAACATTTTCTTGCTAATTAGCCAGCTAATGTCTTCAAAGTTATATCTGGTTAGCTAGCTAGGTGGCTGGTAGAAACAATCACGAACAACTAGGAACTAATACATAATTAGTTTTATGATCACCTTGATTTTACTTAGTCTACGTTTCTCTCACAAGATACATACGATGCAGCAATTACAAGTGAGTCCTCCATTGTGGAACTCAATAATGTGGAACTAAAATTTGAAAAGGGGGACAATTTACTTGACGGATCTTTAGATAAAATCTGATTGGTTACCGCAACACGGAGTTGTACCGCCAGGGGGTCAAAGTTAAACTTTGGCCATCCCCCGCCGCCTTGCCCCGCCTGCAATCCCAAGATGCCTTGTGGAGGTGTGCAGCCACCTCTCATTTAAAATGAATGGAGGCGGTGTCGCCACCAGGCGGTGCCATGTACAGTGTGGCTTCACTGTTAATGTTAATTCACATTTCTGTAATGCTGCAGATTCTAAAGTTAGCTGGCAATAGTAGCTATACTAGCTAGATAGCAGTTCATTGCTAAATTCAATTTATCACAACCACTTAGCTAGCTAGCTACCATTTGGCATTGATACATGAATGCTAGCTATTAAGCTGATATTGTCAGGCAACTTCATAATCACTACAGAAATGTCTGTTAGTTTGCTAAAAACTCATTTCAACTTGTAAAAGAGAAGTTGAATTTTGCAGCGAGTGGTAGCTACTACCAACCCAACATTATGCTAGACTAGCTCCCACTTTCTAGCACAATTGCTGCTTAGTTTTGGAACCAGGCACTTGGTTTCGATTCCAAATAAATTCTAAATGTTTCTCATGAAATTATTTAAACGTACTGCTATATTAATTTTGGATTTCACTCGCTGTAACCAAGAGTTGTGCCAATTCCGTTCACTCCAATGGGCCAATTTTTGAGTAATGTCGTGGAGAGTCTCGATATTTCAAAACACAATGGGAGCTAGCAGCAGTGCCATAGAGCAATGCATGATGTACTTGAAGAGAAAATGTGAGTTAAAGCTTGTTAGCGCATTTTTTCCCCCACCAAACTAATTTATTTAGTTAATTTTAACAGATGGCATAACGTTAGACAATGAATAAAGTTAGCAACAAACAGCCTAAAACCATTCAGTATTGGTTTTCATCTGCTATATTCTCTTAAAGTCGTTTTATGCATAAGGTTACTAAATTACAGACAGGGGCTTCTAAACATGTGTTTAGGGGGGAAAGGTGTTTATTAGCCTAGTTAAATATTATATTGGACTGTGAGCTTTGTATGCTGGAATATGCTCCTGCACCCCCCGAGAACTTGACCAGGAATGAGCAGATATAGATAATGGATGGATGGATGGATGGTGATAACCATTCCCTCTCAGAGGAGAGTTGATACGCATGTAAAAAATATTTGTATGGAAATCCGTAGTGGCCATGCAATACGTGTATTTTTATATCTGGAGATCTCTACTTATTTATCTTGTGATCTCAACATAACGGAAGTTTATTTTCTCATGATCACAACTTATTTATGCGGTGATCTCGACATTACTAAAATTGCTTTCTCATGATAAAGATATGACTTCCACAATCTGAATGCATAGTCATTGTATGTGTCAGACTGGAGAGTGCATGTTGCCATATGGATGTGCAAATTCAATTTTACTTTGACCAGGGACTGACTTTCAGGCAGAAACTTGGACGTTGTGCATTATTGATCAGCATAACATGATTTATGCTACCTGAGTCAGTCCCTGCTCAAAGTAAAATTGAATGTGTTCATTCTTCATAAGACAACTATCTATCCAGTGCGTTACACACAATAACTGTACATTTCCTTTGCTTTATGAGCTCGTTTTAGGTTTGTAATGTGTTTTATATGCCATGTGTAGCTAAAGACAAATCGCCATATGTGTGGATATTAAAGTTTATCTACCTATCTGTCTATCTACTTTGTCCAGGAGTCAAAGTGACTTTGCCAGTTTGTTTGAAATGTGCACAAAATATAAGACAATAACGGCAAGAGATTACTGATTTGTTCAGAAATTTATATTTAACTCTAGATCAGACCTGGTCTAATTATGCACTGAAAATATATATTTTTTTAAATACTTCAACATTAGATATTCTTGACAGAGCTTGCTTGGCACAGTAAAATTGGTCTGATTGCAAAAGAACAAACCCCGCCCATCTTTCACTCCAAACAGGCTCAATCGAGCTTTGAAGTCGACTGATTTGAAACGATCTGAATACTATCTGGGACAGGTCTGCTGTAAAAGCAATAACTCAATTGATATAGATTTATAAAGTAATGATGTGCTATCCCCAGTTCGTCACACACAATCACTGTGCATTCAGGTTGCAGACGTTATCTCTTGATCACAAGAAAACAACTTTTGTTATGTCAAGATCACAAGATAAAGAAGTCGTGATCATGAGAAAACCACTTTTGTTATGTCAAGATCATGAGATAATTCATGATCTTGAGAAAAAAATATGTATTTTGCATGGCCTCTGCAGACTTCTGTACATTTGTCTCTGGTTCATTCATTGCCATTTCCAGTGCTTTTTATAGGGCACATCAACAGCAAAATACTGTTTGTGGAATAAAAACAGAAATGTGGGTCTAAGAAGAAATACTGTTTGTGGAATAAAAAACATAAATGTGGGTCTAAGAAGTTAATTTGCAGTATTACCAGTTCTGCTGCCAGCCAAAAGTGAGATATTTTCAATAGGGACTTCAGTACGAACATACAAACCTTTATAGAACCAAATTTCCCTTGTATGTAGGCTTACAGTATCTGGGCAAGATTAAGTAGTTATATGCAATTATGGTGCATGGCTTTAGCCAGATCTGTGCAGTTAAGCTCCTGCTGAAGTAATGTAATCATAAGATCATTTATTAATTAATTAGTTAACGTCAATGGTAACTTACATATGGGTATACAAGTGTATTGTAGACAGTATAATGGTAGATGGAACAGTAAGCAAGCTGTTAACACTCATCCTGCAATTTGAGGTAATGTTTACCATATTCATATAAATTGAGTGATTGCAGACCGGGGGATAAATAGCTAAACCAATAGCTAAATTAAAATGCTAGCTAATGTCATTCAACAATAGTAGTCATAAATGTAAAAAAATAGGTTGTGTGTTACATTTTCAAACAAACAGCCAAAATGATTTTAAAATAAGCAAAAAAAAAAATACATTTTCCAATTTTTTAAAGCGAATTTGGAAAAAGTCCAAAATCATGTATTACAAGCAGAATTCTAGTGATATCCCACTTAACCCCTTAGCGCACATGCCAAAAATCTGGCCAATCCTTGCCTATTTAGGGGGTACCCTATTTAAAGCTTCATAACTCCAGATGTGAACACCACAGAGACTTTTCAAGTGGTTTAAATTAACTAAGACATTCGTACCATTTACAACACTTAGTTTATATTCATAATTCTGGAAGAAAAATAAGTTGTCATGGTTCAGGGGGGTTAAGACCCAGGTGCAGAGTGAAAAACACACGAAACTCAAAAGGATAGATACAAATAAGGACTTTACTAGAACAAAAAAAGGCAAACAAACAAGGAACAGATAAGGCCACGAAGGGCAAAACAACAAACTCAATTCTTAAGAACAAAAAAACACAGAACAGAACACAGGCAGGTAGGGTACAGGCATGTGGAACACACAGGCAAACACATAAAAGAAACACAAGAAGATACATACAGGTCAGGAACAAGCACAAGTCGGAAACAAGCACAAGTCGGAAACAATCACAAGTCGGAAACAAGCACAAGTCGGAAACAAACACAAGTCGGAAACAAACACAAGAAACCAGCACCCGAGTCAAGGGGACAAAGAACTTAAATAGAGAGGGGTAACAAGACACAGGTGAACTCAAACAACAATCAAACCAGAGGGAAGGGAAAACGAGAGGCAGGTGGGGACGATGATTAAATAACGAGACAATAATAAAATAATTGAAAGCAATAATACAATTAACCAACAGGGGAACAAGCAGGACACAAAACAGAAGTGCCGCCATCTGGCGGCCCAACAGGGAAAAACAGAGACAGAAGCACAGAACCATGACAGAAGTGCCATGAATGCAATTGTCTAGGCAAATAATCTAAAATGAATTAGCTCTTTTTTAGTTTGCAATTAAATACTGTGATATTGCATATATAAAGCAGGTTAAACTATACATGTCCTTGATCAAAAACTCCAGAACTTGACCACAAGTTCATAAAATCTATGGGCGGAAAAGTAAAACCAAGAAATTTTCCAAGAAATTACAAACAATCGCATCAGGTGCAGTGTCTTTCACTGCCACCGCAGAGTGAATGTGTAAGTGAATGCAATGATGAGAAAACTTTCAGTTACGCTGAGCTATAAAACGCTATTCCAAAAGCAAAATTAGACATGTTATACATCGTTAGAAAGCTTATACTGTCACCTACTGAATAAATGAATTGTCAATCAAGCCAGACTGTACTAAAAAGGGCGACAATGCCGTAAAGAACACGTGTGGTATTACGCACAGCTATTGTGGTAGGTACCCAGGCGTCACAAATGCGCATATATTTCACAAACGGATTGTCCAAGACAATATATGACTACGTAGTCTCAAAAGGGACATCTCTGCTCGTAAAACCAATGGTAAGGTTGTATATTTATTCAATATTTAGTACCAGATATTGACTGTAGAATGACATGGTATCATTTTTGAAAACATCATGCTATCCCAATCCAGGGTGCTGTAGGGTACTACATCTACTGTCGGCCACTGACGCGTTTATTGAAGTCGGATTGGGCTTTCAAAATGTTGCAACACACAGGCCCTGTTCAGCCTCAGGTTTAAAAGAATGTGAGCTCATTTCAGGTTGGGCTAAAATTTTTGAACTTGTTTCAAGCTCTTGCTCTGCCCCCTTCAACCAGTGCCTCCACTCCATTAAGGTGAGTTTGACTGCCAGGTGTAGTTTCTCTAAGCTGGGCTCAGGCACTGAGAGAAACCACAAAGGGGTAGTTGGGAGGTTACTGGGAAAACACAGTGCCTACCCTAACATTAGAGGTGTCTGCCTCAACCACAAAGGGCAGGGTAGGGGAAAGGTGCACCAGCATCAGGGCTGTCATGAACTGCTGCTTTTTGCGAGTAGAATTCACTCTTCTCAGGTTCAACACTAATCAGGTTGACAGGCAAGGAAGGGCTCAGTGGGATGCCTGTTCAGTGGGCCTATGGCACCTTGAACAGGAATGCAGATGTTCTTCAGGCTCATGTTCTCGTTCATGAAGGCGACCGTTAACTCGAATGGCTAGAGCGATGAGTTGGTTCAGGTAAGTAGGGGATTCTCTGGAATCCAGCTCGTCCTTCATTCCAGCCACTCTTGGCAGTGAGGGAGGCGAGGCCTCATCCCATTTCAAGTTGATTGAAGACCTGTCATCTCGCTGCGAATGTCTGGACATGGGACCACACCATGGACTACCAGTTTTACAATGCCATAGCTCAGATGAGAGCTTTGTCTGAAGAATTGAATTGAAGAAGGTAGTCCACAAGCACAGAGGGTAGTCCACAAGTATAGACCAAAGGATCTTGAAAGATTCTGCATGGAGAAATGGTCAAAGACCTCTCTTCCCCCATTATGATAAAACACTATGGAGAACCACTCAGTGTGGGAGGATGCACAAAGCTGAAACAGATGGCAATTATTTTTACACCTATATTTTTAGGAAAGAAAAATATTACTTGTGACTTTTTCTGTGAACAGTTAGCATGAAATCATGTAACTTTTCCATTTCTTGAACAATATAGCTCATTACCCATTTATTTTATGCAGCCTTTTTTGGAAGCAGCTGTGTTGCTACTTCCCTCATTGTGCTGTTTTGTGTGCTTTCCACCCACTGCAGATGGTTTGTGAATAGTACATCTTTTTTTCTGGTACCTGAAGCAGTTTAATGGGTGTAAACGCAAAGATGAATGTTTTGGGAACATCCTGCTTCCAACACATAATCCAGCAAGTTATTTCATTGTCAGACTTTAATATATTAAAAGTGTAAAAGTATTATAATATATATTTTATAATGCTATCTAATTATTGTGTTACTAGTTTTTTTTTTTGGGGTGGGGGGGGGGGGGGTGGAGTAACATCTTATTCATACCTCTGCAGTTGCATAAAACATGTTTTCTGTGATATTTTTTGACCTGTTACTGATTTTCACCAGGTGGCACAAGTCTTGTCTTTTCCAAGTGGAGCATTTACATGATATTTGCAGACCTACGTTACTCATTGCCGATTTAAAATGTGGAACACCCTGTTTTCTTGAGGGACATGGGTTAAAAGGTCAACTTGCTGAACTGTCCCACATATTGTGGGACCGTGTGATCATCTTAGGGGTCAATGGGACAATCAACAAAACACAGTTTGCAATTAAAATGTCTATTTTGTATTTTGCTGCTGTGCAGAATGATAAGCTTGCAAATGCATGTGTGTTATGTTTGCAAACTGTAGCAGTGCCTTAAGAAACTAATGCAGTTTGTAGGAAGGTTTATAAATACCAAAAAATGGTTTAAAAAGTTATGTGTTTATACACAGTATTATGTGTATACTTTTAACTGGGATTTTGTTCTAATCCTATCCATGATGTAGCCATAATTGTGGTTTGCCAAAACAACTATAATTGCCAAATGAATACACTATGAGTACTTATTATCTATTTTTATAAGCTAGTTAATTAGTCATGGCATGTGTTTTTCCATCACTTACGTAATCTGTAAAAACAGTAGTAGTCATAACAGTATAGTTTGTAACAGTACAGCTAAAAAATGTACCTGACTAAGTAATTTCTGAATGCGTAATGACTTGATTGAGTAATTCATGCAGAAAAAAAACTTACTCTCAGATTTCTGTGACTCACTATGCTATGGAGAACAATTCTAGTTTTGGGTTTCGAATCTTAGGTTGAAAAACCAGTTATTTTAAGGTGGCTTTCATGCATGAGCTCACGTCAGGGAACTCTTGTAAACAATGGCTAAGATAATCCAACTCAGGTCAGATCATAAGTAGATTAAATAGAGAACAAAATGTTTTGTCTGATGTCTTAAAATTGACAGAATAAATGGATTGCATTGTTACATTTTAAATAAAGTCTTAAATTGGGTCAACTTTTCCATCAAAAATGTATAATGGTTTGAGCCACTAGAGCTAGCTTGTGCTTACAGTACATGCCTCATTGCATAGGGAGACAGAATTTTGGCTTCTCGATCTGTATATTACATTTCATTACATTACAGGCATTTAGTAGACGCTCTTATCCAGAGCGATGTACAACAAGTGCATCAGTTCAAGGTGCAGAGGTGCAGAAAAAACACACTAGAGTGAAGTAAAGATCGTAGTGCCAGAAGTGACCACATAGATCAGGACTCCAACCCTGTAGGGTAACCTGTTCAGCAAACAAACAAACAATCCTGCCAAGTACAAACTAGCACTGAAATCACATTTGCCTAATCAGAATAAGACAAAAAAAAAACAATCCTGCCAAATAACAACTAACGTGATCGCATTAGCCTAACTAGGTACATTGAGCTAAACTAGAGGCTAGGGAGGGGTGGGGAGAGGTGCAGCCTGAAGAGATGAGTCTTTAGTCTGTGCTTGAAGGTAGTCAGATTCTCTGCTGTTCTGACCGCCACGGGAAGGTCATTCCACCAGCGAGGGGCCAGGACAGACAGCAGACGCGAGCGGCCAAATAAAAATAGAAATCCACACCATGGTGTGGTTGAAAACACAGTGTGTGCAAATAATTAAACAGAATTACAAAATATTTAAATATTTACTTCTGGAGTTATTTACCTCAGAGCAGGGCTGCCATTGACCATTTGGGGGCCCTAAGCAAAATTTTATTTGGCCCCTCCCCCTTTTCTTTCTGTGGAGGCCCAGAGTGGGGGGTGGGATTCTATAGTGTGTGTAATAAGCCCCCCAATCCCCCCTTCATTCTGAGCAAGCCTGCTCAGAGGTAGATTCATAATTACAATTCATTTAGAATAATTTAAAGGGGAAACTGCCAATAACCATTGAGTTTGTTTTAATCAGCACAATGCACTTTTAAAAGAAAAAAGATTAATAGACAAATCTAAAATCTAAAAACAAATTTTTTTTATTTTCTTGAAACTTTTATGATGCAGGATTAATATACTCAATCTTATTGGTTTCTCAAGACTGGCTTGAGGGTCTGGCTGATACATTGCTGAGGTGGTATCCTTTGTCTGACATGGAAGAGCTGACCGCATGCCTGACACTGGTGTTGAATCTTTGCCAAAACCAGTGTCTCGACCTCAAGCTTACTTAGCAATCTTCCTCTGTGGGTAAAGAATGGAAGACAGTTTTATAGGTTTACAGCATGTTTGTCTGTCAAATCTTACTAAACAAAAAAAATTGTAATACAAGGTTTATCACAAGGCTGGGGAATAGTTTCTTGTCAGGAGCTGAAACTTCATGCAGCTCAAATTACAGTAGGTGCTTCTTGATTTCTTGATGTCTGTGTCCTGAAAAATAAAATCAATCATTAAATACATGTGTTTTTCATGCTGGGGTACCCTGTGGTGTGCTAAATTGACATTCATGTTAACACATGTGGCCTATATTGTCCAAAATGTTGAGAACCACTAATCAAGTTAAGTGTGCACATCACTGTGTACTTTTGGATGCATGGACACATGCGAAGCAAGCAAGTGGACGAGATTGTTCAGTCTGCTCCCACCTATTGTTCGAACATGGGAATTGTCTGCACTATGACCATGTCTCACAACTGCACAAAAAAAGCCAGTGACTACTGATACATCCTCACAGTGTCAGCCCCTGGTTTGAGTAAGGAGAAATGAAGGTTCTGAGTGCTGTGTTCACAGTAAATGCAAAAATAAAGCATATTTCCTGCAGATTCATGTTTAGATAAAATATTTTCCACCTTGCAAGCATAGCAGCTTGCACCCAGCCACAGACATACTGTGGAAAGAATGTTGTACAACCATGCAGCGTGAGGAGAAGCAACCACACCCACACCTGGGCTCACCCCTTAGTATGAGTGACACGGCTCATTCCTGTGCACTTCCAGGTTTTGCTACATATTCCCCGCTCTTCCCTGTCCAGGAATTCCTTCAAATTCAGTATGGCCTGCCATTGACAGTTTTTTCAGACTAACAGAACCAGCAGAACAAGTGGAACTCCTATTTCCCATGCCATAATTTCCTGTGTGTCAGACTTCCGTGAAAGCAGAACAAATAATCCACACTCAAGATTTCCCTACCTATTGCACAATGTTCTTACCGAAATGCAATGTGTGCTGTTTGAACTTGCTGAAAGGGTGGAACCATGGGAAAATAGCACTGAAGGAAGTGTCTGGTTAGACACATCAAGCCTCGTGAATGACACACAGGTGTGTTCAGTAAGCTGGCGCAATACTTGCTGACGTTTCAAAAATGTACTGACTTTTTAGTGCCCACCCTACCCCCCGAAAAGACTATTTCACTTCAAGCTTTGATTATGCACCCAATTTAAAGGATCATTTTAATGAAAATGTCTGTGAATTGTGAAGTCTTCTTCATACATACATACACACATACATACTCCTGTACAGAGAGCACCATATTGTTTTCCTATTGACTAAGACAGATTTTTTCTTGATTTGGCTCTGTATGCCATAATTTTTGATTTGTAATGTCACATGTCATGTGGTTAAAGTGCACGTTCTCAGCTTTTATTGAAAGGTATTTTTCTACATTTTGGCTTTGCCACGTAGAAATTGCAGTACTTTTTGTACATAGTCCACCCCATTTTGGCGCATCATAATGTTTGGGACAAACGGCTTCACAGGTGTTTCTGATTAGTCAGGTACAGTTGAGGCCAAACGTTTATATACACCTAGGCTAAAGACATTCAAACTCATTTTTTCACAACTCCACACATTTCATGTTACCATACATTCCCTGTGTTAAGTCAATGAGGATATCTACATTATTTCCATAAGAGGTCATTTCAAAATAATAGCTAAGAGACAGATATATTTAATCTTTTATATACTATATAAGATCTTCAGTGGGTCAAATGTTTACATACACTTTGTTAGTATTTTATGGCATTGCCTTTTAATTGCTTAACTTGAATCAAATGTTTGGGGTAGCCTTCCACAAGCTTCTCACAATACTTTTCTGGAATTTTTGCCTGTTCCTTCTGACAGAACTGGTGTAATTCAGTCAGGTTTGTGGGCCTCCTTGCTGAACACACTTTTTCAGTTCAGTCCACTAGTTTTCTATGGGATTCAGGTCAGGGCTCTGTGATAACCCCTCCAATACTTTCACTTTGTTGTCTTTGAGCCATTTTGTTACAACTTAGGATCACTGTCCGGCTGCAATTGTCTAGTTGCTTTAACTTTCTAGCTGATGTCTTGAGGTGTTGCTTCAGTATTTCTGGATAATCCTCCTTCCCCATGATGCCATCTATTTTCTGAAGTGCACCAGTCCCTTTTCTAGCAAAACACCCCTACAACAGGATGCTGCCACCCCCATGTTTCACAGTTGGAATGGTGCTTTTCGGATTAAAAGCCTTACCCTTTTTCCTCCATACATAGCGCTAATAATTATGGTCAAACAGTTCAATTTTTGTTTCATCTGACTGGAGACCACTCCTCCAAAAGGCTAGGTCTTTGTCCTTGTGATCACCTGCAAATTTCATTTTGGCTTTTTTATGCTGGTGTCATGGTTTGGGGTGTAGTGGTCTTCTTTGACACCCTTGCCTCTTAGTCAATTAGTCAATTAAAGGTTAATTGACGCACCTGTTGCCACTTTTGGCTTAATTTGGATCACCTGCTCCCACCTATATAAGTTCCGGCTGACTTTCAGTCGGGGCTTCAGTGTCAACTCGCGTTTTCATAGAGCCGGTAAGGTATAGAAAAATCCTTCAAGAGGGTTTGTCTCAGTATTTAGACTTTGTTAAAATATTATACAACGGTCTCTTTATTAAGGTTTGTGTAGGTCTGTTTTTAGGGCACAAAGTTGCCGGCAGACCACCTTAGGCTTTCTGTTTGTGGTGGTGACTCTTCTCAGTCCGTTTGCCTTTTGGGCTGTTTGTTTTTGAGAGTTCACCTCCCCGCTTTTGCGCTGTTACATTACAGCCTTTGAGATTTTTATTTATTTTCCGTCCTTGGGGTTTTTTCAGGGTTGTTTTCTGTTAGCCGTACTCGGCTGGACCGTTTGTCCTAGGATTATTGTTTGCTTTAGGCTACTCCCTTCTTTATTTGTCTTTCTTTTTGGGTCCGCGGTTCCGGGAGATTTCCCGTGGGACCTTTCTGTTGAGTTTGCTGTCCATTCTTCAGTTTTCCTAGACCTCGTGGCTAACTCACCTGTGTGAGTAGCTTTTAGTTCCCTATTCGGTCGCATCTGGTTCTCCAACATCCCGTGCCCTCACAGCCGGTCTTGGAGTAGGGGCTTCTTCCTTGCACGACAGCCTTTCAGGCCATGGCGATGTAGGATTCTCTTAATGGTGGATGTAGATACTTTGGTACCTGATGCCTCCAACACCTTCACCAGTTGTTGTCTTGGGGTTCAGTTGAACCTTTCAGACTAAAGTTTGCTCAGCCCTGGGAGTTAATTTGTGCCGCCTTCCTGAACAAAGGAGTGTTTGTGTGGTCCCAAGATTTTTATATTTGTATACAATTGTTTGTACAGATGCTAGTGGTACCTTCAGGTGTTTGGAAATTGCTCCTAAGGAGGAACCTGACTTGTGGAGGTATTGGCTGAGTTGCTTGGATTTCCCCATGGTATCAAGGGCAAAAAGGCAGTGGCTCTTAAGGTAGGTCCTTAAATGCAGCCACAGGTGCCAATTAACTCCCAATTAACTCCTAATTATGACAACTGGCCAATCAGAAGCTTCTAAAAAGTAATTATATCAATTTCTGGAATCTTCCAGACTGTTTAAAGAGACAGTCAACTTGGTGTATGTAAACTTTTGACCCACTGGAATTCTGATAGACAGATTTGTTTCAGCTTTAATTCACTATTTGATTGTTTTAAAATTGCCTCTGGTGTGAACAAAGTAGATAACTGAATTGACTTGCCAAAAGAAATGAATGCTAACATGAAATGTGCAGAGTTGTCAAACTGAGTTTGAATATCTTTAGCCTAGGTGCATGTGAACTTTTGGCCTCAACTGTATGTTCAGTTGTTTAAACCAGAGGACCAGAGTTGTACCTATGAAAGTCAAAGAAACCATTATGATTCTGAAATGAGCAAAAAGCCCGGACTAATCAAAAAGAACTGTTAGGAACATAATTAAGAAGAAAGAGAACACTGGTGAGCTTAGGAATTAATAAGCAAAGGGCGTGGTAGGCTTAGGATGACCTCTACAGTTGATTACGGAAGAATTCTCATAATGACGAAAAACCCCAACACCTGTTAAATCAGATCAGAAACGCTCTTCAGGAGGCAGGCATGGATATGTCAGTGTCGACTGTCTGTAGAAGACTTCACAAACAGAACATACATAGGCTATATTCCAAGACCACTGGTTAGCCCCAAAAATAAGAGGGCACGTTACAGTTTTCAAAGAGTTTTCAGACTTCTGGAAAAAGGTCTTGTGGACAGCTGAAACCAAGATTTATCTCAGCCTGATGGCAAGATCAAAGCATGGACGCTATAAGTAACTGTCCAAGTGCCAAAGCACCGCAGCTCTGAAACATGGTGGGGAATGTGTTATCGTTTGGGAATGTGTGACTGCCACAGGTACTGGCTCACTTGTCTTCATTGATGTAAATGTTGATTGCAGCAGCCAAATTAATTCTGAAGTGGTTTTATCTGCTCAAGCTCAACCAAATGCCTCCAAATTCATTGGACAACACTTCATCCTACAGCAAGATCCCCAATTGGTGTTTCTTCATTATTGAATAAACTGAGGCTTGCTGTTGCTTCACATGATCCCCAACAAACTACTAAAGCAACAAAGGAGTTTTTCAAAGCCTAAAAACTGTTATAATTAACTTTCTAAGTCATTTACCAAATCTGAATCCAACTAATCATGTGTTACAAATACTGATGAGAACGTAAGGAAACTAGCCCCTGAAACAAGCAGGAGCTGAAGATGGCTGCAGTACAGGCCTGGCAGAGCACCACTGAAGAAGAATCTCCGTGCCTGATGTCTGTGAGTCACAAATGTCAAGCAGTCATTGCATGCAACGTATACCTGGCCAAGTGCTAAACATGACTACTTTCATTTACATAAATGTAATATGTCCTAAATATTATGGTGCCCTGAAATGGGGGAATGTGTATAAAAAGTGCAATAATTTCTACGTGGTGAACTCAAAATGTAAAATACCCTTTAATAAAAGCTGAGCGTGTGCATTTTAATCACATGTGAATTGTCTGATTACAAATCTAAAACTGTGGAGTACAGAGCCGAATCAAGAAGAAATTATCTCTGTGTCCCAAATGCTGGAGCTCATTGTATGTGCAATTTAATACGCAACACGCTTTTATTTACACAAAGACACACTGCACATGCTGTGGCACACAACGCTGTTTGTTCAGTACGATGACTTGGCACAGCTCCGTCATTTGGCTGTGCTTCAAGTGGGAACTCCTCTTGTATCCTTGGGCGCGATGCCCGCGGAAAACCACAAACCACCCGCCCTTTGTTGTAAACGTGCCGTGAATTGAGCTTTCACTTTTGGATTCGTTGGGGAGTGACGTTTCTCATTTTTGCTCCTTGTTGGAATCTCGCATTGTCGCCATTCCTACTGGAAGCTCAGAGGCATACAGTATGTCACAGACCCTTTGGTTTTTAAATGTCTTCAGCTTTTTTTTTTTTTTTAATAGCAGGGCCTTTCAAACAGTTGGAACACAGAAATAAGTACTTACAGCATGCTGTTCGAAAGTGCCCAGCAGAATAATGATTCTCGTTTTTCTTCTCTGCACTGATATCATATCCCTATTTTGCCCCAAACCCATAGTCTTTTCAGTTTCAGTTTTAAATGGAATTTTTGAAAAATTGATTGTAAAAAAATAAATATTCCCAAAAAGGAAAAGGCACAGTGCCAGTCTCTTCTCAATACAGAATTAGGAGAAATAATCCCCAAACAAAGGCTGGGATGAAAGGTAAGGAACTCCTACATTGGCACAATTTTCCAAAATACTTTCATTCATGAAATGAGCGATGCTTAGGTCAACTTAACCTTGTTCAAGACTCCAGTCTCAATTTTCTTCCCTCGGTTCCCAAACAAAAGGGCATTGTATGACAGGTGGTGTGAAATAGTGGCAGACAAACTGGCCTAGGAACTAGGAGGCTGCAATCACACACACACAAGCACACATACACACACACACACATAACCCTTTGCCTCCAGGGCCCCACTATAACAACAATCAACAATTAATTTCAAAAGGTAAGTAAGTCCTTGAGTGATGCCCTAATTATTGACTAATTGGTCTGAGTTTAGAAAAGATTTCAAAAATCAGAAAAGACAATCCTTTATAGTCCAAGAGTATGGAAATGATTTCCTATTATACTGCGTATATCACAACCAGACAACTGTATGTTGAATGATTGTTACAATTACCTTTATGTACATACAAATATGCTGACACTTACCAACCCAAATAGTTACACACATAGGCACACGCGCACACACACGCATGCACACACTCAAATCCACATACTTACACCCACACATACACACACTCTCCCACATGCATGTGTGTACACACACACACACGTACATAAATAGATTGAGCCACACAACAGGATTTGTTCAATGATGCTATGGTAAAGGAGAATTAGGAGGTGAGGTTGGCCATGGAGGGAGTGGTGCTTTAATGAATAAGAGTCTTTGTTGGTGTCATTTGTGAATGTCCATGGTGTATTGGCTGAAGTTAAGGGCTTTGTCCAAGGTGACCCCAAGGTATTTGAAGTGCACCTGTTTGATGCCATCTTTTTTTTAGTCTTTTAGGTATTGTGTGAAATGAATGATTATTTTCTTATAGGCTGTCAGTGAGTTATTGTTTTGGGGACAGTGAGGATGACACTGTGGTTGGAGTATTTAAAGTTAGTGGGGGGTGGGCTCTGACAGTCATTGGCGTAGAACATGTCCATGGGGCTTGAGAGTTAGTGATGATGAATGGAGACATGGCATGGTGCCCATAAGCCTGAGAGACTGCAGTCTGTTAGGTAGGAAGCTGTGGACCCAGTGGATGAGAACCGGCTGTACTTTGAGGTCACTGAATTGCAATGTCATTGTATTGTGTTGAATGATGAACTGAAGTCAGTGATGCTCAATGAGGGTTTCTGCATATTTCCATGTGCTCCAGGACAGGGGTTTCAACCTTTTCTGATACGTGGACCCCCACCCAGGCTCAAAGGCATCCAGGGGACCCCCATCAAATGTTAAAAAAAGGCTTCACATTTTATCAAATATTTTCCCAAATCTGTATATATATAGTCATTGCATATCTAGTCTGGCCAAGGACCCCCTACAGTAGCTTCAAAGACTCCCAGGGGTCCACAAACCCCCTGTTTAGATTGTGGAAGAGGCATGTCCTCTGTGGCCCTGTGGACCTGTTTTATGGGGAATTGGAAGGCATCCATTAGAGGGCTTAGCACTTAAGATCAGGCCTGGCATTTGCCCAATTTTCCTTTTCCGTTTCTTCTGTAAAGTGTCTTTGTCACAGACGTACTCTACAACTAAAATTGATTTGAACAGAATTGAACACCGGCCTCTCCAGGCTTTCATGGCTGTGGGGTTCACTTCCACTGGTCTGAAGTGGTTCAGTTCAGATTGGCTGGTTGCTTGGGCACACGCAGAATGGTGGAGGTTTTCCACAAGACATCTGCAGAGCAGATGGATTTAAGAAAGAGAGGGTGAAAGGCCAGACTGAGCTAAGTGGCACAGGCATCCTCTGAAATGCCATCAAGTCCTGAAGATGGACATTTTGTTCAGAGCTTTGGCACTTTTGAAAGTAGGTTGTTACTTTTCAGCTGAGAAGTCGATGGTATCAAACGGAGGAAAACGTGTTCAGCTGTGAGGCGAATAAATGGGGAGAAGCCACTGAGACAGTGCTGGGTGTCGTCATAGCCTGTCAGTGATTTGACAAATTGAAAAACCTGCTCAGTATTCATAAAGCTGAAATTAGTTTTGAGGTTTTCTTTGTATATAGGTTTTTCTCTGTTCATTCTCATTTCTGATGTAGCAGTTTAGACTTTTAATATATTTCTAGTGACTTGTATTTTTCTGATTTTCTTCCAGGCTGTGCTGATTTGTGTCATGATCCCAGGTTTTGGCGTTGGGTGTTCTTTAAGGTTTAAGATCACAAATATGTGATAAGAATGTTCTTAACTAAACATTCTACTGCTGATGTAGCAATCACTACTGGTAAATGAAAGCAATGGAGTTCTAGAACACTGACATTGAATTTAAAAATCCTAAAAATGTACTCTTCAAAGAATTCATTGTTTTTCTTGGGGTTATATTGTTAATGTAACACTAGATACATTTGTGACATTCACCTGTTTACTCTGGTCGACCACAAAGGCTAGCCAATCTGTGCAGGCAAAACATCTCTGAAGCTGTGGAACAGCATTCTGCGTCCACTGATGGATACTGTGGCTGTAGGCATGTGTCATTTCAGCACTTGCCTGTACTGTGGAAGTAAGGAGATGATGCCTTGTGTGGTAATGCTTTAACCGTGTATGCATAAGTTATGTCATAACTCTATTGTGTCCTTCAATTGCATTGCAAGTCTTTGTCAAGTGTGAAACTGTTCAAGTCACCCAGTATAAAGGTGTGTTGAGCAGCTAGCCAGGCTTCTCCTGTGATGTTAGTTCTCAGTGGGATGGAAACTGATTTACAACTGTGGGGAACTGTCTTAGGCAGTAAAGGGGGCAGAACTATGCAGTAAGCAGCTCAACATCTGGGGTGGAAACCTGATTCTGGACTTTGATGTTATTACACAAGTAATTGTTAACATAAATGCAAACTCAACTACCACCTGCTTCCCCGAATCCCTTGTTCTGTCTGCCTTGAAAAACTGAATAATTGTCCAAAATTACAGCACGACAGGTGCATAAAGCCAGGTCAATAATAGGCTGATGACACAGGAATCCCAAACATTTGTTTTCACCAAACACTTGACTGCCTGTGTAATTAATAACTGAAAGTGTACTTGGCAGGGACTTCACTGTAGTTTCTATGGAGACACAATTCTGAGATTACTCAGCACAAAGAGCAAGCCTGTCTTGTCATAAATTTTGCCAGTGCGATGTAGACATTGCATATTGATATGAATGTGTATGAATGAATGAATTTTGTAGATCTGCTGCAGAAAATGGAAATGGAAAATCTAATATTTGCAAATACTATATAATGATTTTTGTACAGTAAGAATATATTTTTGTCCAGGGATTTTTATAACTCAATGATCAAACAACCAGCTGTGTTCCCAGGTTCCTTTCAAATGTTCATAAAGCAGAAAGAAACAAGTTGAACCAAATCCAGTTAATCAACTAATTGATTTCATTTGGGTTCAGATGCAATTAAATGCTTTCTAGACCCTAAGGACCAGAATTAAAGAATTGAGCCTTGGGCTAACATTCAAAAAAATGTATTTTTTTTATTTGGTGGGATCTGTCATTGACCCATGTACATGCATTGTAATGTACAAGTTCACTGATTTAAAATGTTCACAGCTTCGCATTCTTGCACAACCACAGTCTTAGCAACTCTAAATGTACTGGTGGAGCCTTGTTCAGACTGTTCTAGTATTTTAGTCATGGCCATACTGTCGTGCTCCATTATATAAGCTCCCTCTTTTACTTCCTGCTCCGGGTGTGTAGTCAGGTGCTTCATGGTACCATGAAAAAACATCCTGAACTGACCCTCACACGGTGAAAGGATTTGAGTGGATTAAGAGATTACACAAGAGCTTCCTGGCTCAGTAAAAACCCATGTCTTTACGAGGCTTCACCGTGTGTTTCACTAGGACCAATTTAGATGCTCATTCTGTAAAACACATGAATCCATTTCTTAAAATATTCCTGTCAAGACAATAAGAGAAATTCCCCACATTAGAAAAAAGTAGCAAGAGAAATAACTGTAGCACAGTCGATGACTAGGTATTGATGTTAAATAGTGCAGTTGTAGTTGTGGAAGTACAGCAAGTTCTGTAGAAATACAAAACATGGAAAAATGGAAAGAAAAATGACTGTAGTAATAACTTAAGAACACAGTTGGGGAGAGGGAGGAGTCTTGATTTATTAGTAGGGAACACAGAAATTACATATTTTGTAACCTGCAGTTCCCTATTTCCAGCACTGCGGGCCTGCTAGTCTCTCTTTACAAGCCTCCTCTTCACAATCATCACACAAATTAACGTTTGTGCTGACAAATGCCTCTACCAAATAGGACGTAACATTATGCTTTCACTCTGTACTATAATTTCTCTTTTCTTCTTTAGAGAGAATACCTCAAAACCTTTAGGCATTTGACAAGGAAAACTGAGTAAACTTGAAACATTTTTCTTTAAATTTTATTGAACAAAAAAAGTTATCAGACACCCATATCACTCATGTGAAGAAGTTCATTGCTCCTTAGTTATGCAATTTGCTCCTTAGTTATGCAATCAACCAGTTAGCCAAATTTCATTGATGATTAGATTCAGCTGACTGAACACAGTCAGTCTTGATCACAGCCAGCCCTGCTGAATCTAAACCTCACTCATATTGAACTTTACCATCAGGGTGAAGTAGTCACCACAAAGTTTCTACAAGCACGCTATCCCACAATCAAACAGATGAGGAAAAATGTCTGGTTACAAAGCCTTTTCTAAGACTCATTAAATAAATGAAATAATAATTTTAAAAATTTATTTTGTGGTTACCCAGGTTCAGTGGGTAGTATTGTTGCCTCACAGCGAGAAGGTCCTAGGTTCAAATCCCTGTGTCCACGTGGGTTTCCACCAGTACCCCGGTTTCCTCCCGCAGACCAAAGGTAGACTAATTGAAGACTCTAAATTGCCTATAGGTATGAGTGTGTGATAGATTGTCGACCTCTCCAGGATGTATTCTTGCCCCTTGCCCCTTGCCCCTCGCCCAATACATGCTGGGATACAGCCACTACAGATGATTCAGAATGCCGCTGCCCGACTCATCTACAACCTTCCCAAATTCTCCCACGTCACTCCTCTGCTGCGTTCACTCCACTGGCTACCGGTCGCTGCCAGGATCCGGTTCAAAGCCCTGACCCTAGCCTACACTGCTGCCAACAGGACAGCCCCCATCTACTTGCAGGACACGATTCTATGTGCCTGCTCGACCACTCTGCTCTGCGGCAGCAGGGCGCCTTGTAACCCCTCCCCCCCGCCCAAAGGGATCACAGACCTTCTCCACCCTAGCTCCCCCGTGGTGAAACGAACTCCCCGTCCCTCTCCGAACCTCCCCCTCACTACCCATCTTCCGCCGTGGCCTGAAGACTCATCTCTTCAGACTATAACTAGACTAACCACCACCACGCTGTATATTTCACTCTAAATCCCCCCCCCCCCCCTTTTTCATGACACTTGTTACATATTGCCCCATCCCAGCACTTTTTGGTAATTTGTATTTGTCCTAATACTGTAGCTTATTCTTCTGCCTAGTTAGCTTTGCAGAGGTTAGGTCTGAATAGTGTTCACTGTGTGAACTAAACTGTGTATTGGCTAGAAATGGCTGTACAAAATAAGTATTGTACCTTCCTGAACCTGTGTTTAGCAGTTGTCTATGACCATGAAATGTACTTTTTGGACGTCGCTTTGGATAAAAGCGTCTGCCAAATAAATGTAATGTAATGTAATGGATACGTTCCAGCACCCTGACTAGGAATAAGCAGGTATAGATAATGGTTGGATGGATCTGAAACCATTCAGTGTGACAAATATGCGATAATAGATATCTGGAAATACTTTTTCATGACACTAGATTGCAATTTTTTTCCATTGGTATGCAGTGGACCAGGTTGATATTGCTCCATTGCCTGTATGTCTGTAATCATTGTTCTAGCTTTCGTTTGTGCATCCATGTTTCATATTTGTTTTCCAAATATATCCATATACATGTATCCATATTTGTTTTCTTTGACACCTTGTTTTAATTGCTTGATAATATTGATGCACTGACAAGTGTTTTCCAATTAATCCTTGATTATTAGCCTAACAATATTTGCAATTAGAGCGCCAACAGTGACGCCTCAAAGTGAAGGGTTAGGAATTTGGGTTCTAATTACGTACTATATGTACATGAGCAAAGCAAACTTATCACATTAAAGTGTAAACAGCGGCAAAATAAAAGAATTGAGAAAATCTAATACATACTCACCATGGTGGTGATCAGAAGTAGGGCCATATTCCCATAGAAATGGGTCTTTCACAAAGGATTTCCAAGGACTTAATCATAATGTCTGTCCTGATTTAATGTTTCCAGTGAAGGTAGGAATTTTAAGACAAATTTCATAACAGTCAAGAGGCCGTTAATCTTGTTCCGTTTCAAACTTTAATTAAGAATAAAAAAAAAACAGTGAGCACTGTCTGGGTTGTAACAGCCAAAGCGTATTTAGCGTCTGAGGTTTAAGTTTATTTCCGAAGGTCAACTGAGGTGAATGCTATGTAATATTATATAAATAGGGCACCTAAAGCTAAACACTCGGAATTAAAAGGTTTTCATACCCAGGAAAAATGTGTTGGCATTCAACTTATATGGCTGAAGCTATAGCAGTTCTTAGCACATTAAGGCTTTAATTTAAGCGGCTTATTGAACTTAATGCACTGTATGGCTTATTATTATTAAAAATGTGACATTTTGAATCGAGCAAACGGACACTGTTAATTTGATGCTTATAAAGGACATTTATTGACATTCTTTTTTTCAAGAATACCCCTGAATGCCATGTAAAAGGCAGATGACAGCCTGGTTAGAGTTTGTCAAAAGGCACCTAAAGGACTCTCAGACCATGAGAAACAAGATTCTCTGGTCTGATGAAACCAAGATTGAACTCTTTGGCCACAATGCCAAGCATCACATCTGGAGGAAGCCAGGCATCACCTGGCTAGTACCATCCCTACAGTGAAGCATGGTGGTGGCAGCATCATGCTGTGGGGATGTTTTTCAGCGGCAGGAACTGGGACACTAGTCATGTTCGAGGGAAAGATGAACGGAGCAAAGTACAGAGAGATCCTTGATGTAAACCTGGGCCAGAGTGCTCAGGACCTCAGGCTGGGGTGAAGGTTCACCTTCCAACAGGACAACGACCCTAAGCACACAGCCAAGACTACGCAGGAGTGATTTTGGGACAAGTCTGTGAATGTCCTTGAGTGGCCCAGCCAGAGCCCGGACTTGAACCCGATCGAACATCTCTGGAGAGACCTGAAAATACCTGTGCAGCAATGCTCCCCATCCAACCTGACAGAGCTTGAGAGGATCTGCAGAGAAGAATGGGAGAAATACCCCAAATACAGGTGTGCCAAGCTTGTAGCGTCATACCCAAGAAGACTCGAGGCTGTAATCGCTGCAATTGGTGCCTGAACAAAGTACCGATTAAAGGGTCTGAATACTTATGTAAATATGACATTTCAGTTTTTTATGTTTAATAAATTTGCAAAAAGTTTCCACTTTGTCATTATGGGTTATTGTGTGTAGATTGATGAGAATAAAAATGTATTTAATCAATTTTATAATAAGGCTGTAACGTAACAAAATGTGAAAGAGTAGTCACGCTAATCTTATAGGCATGTTAGGGTAGGTTTTTCTTATAAATATGCACACACTGGCACATAAACATGAGCATCCACATGTGCATGTGCACACACACACAGACACAGACACCCACACATACCTTTTCTCTCTCTGCATCTATTTCCATGATGAATAAAGTCATTTCTTTCCAATCTATTTCATAACGCTGGGCATAATAATGTAAGACGTTTACAGTGAGGCAGAACAAATGTTTACAGAAAACCTTTCAACATTTTCAAGACATGATCTGAACACTTCTCTGCGGAATATGTTCTGTCATCAGGTGCCATATCAAAACACTGGGCCGAAAAAATAATCACCCGGAGATGTCAAAGTAATATTTTTCCGAATGTAATCCAAACCACTCGGCCTGCAGAACAAAATGTGAAAGGTGAAATCAGTCTATTCAGCTTTGATTGCATTCCAGTTCGGGAGTAAACAGTCATCTGAGTGAAAAAATAAATGCATTGCATTTATTCGGGGTAAAAGAGTCAGTGTTTTTTTTCCACTATATTTATTCTGAGTGGGAATCAGATGAACTAATACTTGCATAATATTTGAGAATAAAGCATTTTTAAATTGCTCTCATTTCAATATCCAAGCAGAATAGCTTGTGACAATAGGGAAATCATGAAATCTTTCTGAACAAATGTTCGTGTTTAAACATATAGGCGCATCCAGACATATAAATTGAACCAAAAATGTTTATTTTCGACAGCTTTCATTCTAATAAGCATTTGTAGAACCAATATTATTTTTTTTTGATACCATACAATATTTCACAGAAATTACATGTAGAAAAATGCATATGCAGGAAGTATGATAATGGAAAAAATGTGATGTGACCTGGAATATATTTTGTGATTTTACATATATTTACGATATTTTATGCCCGCCCCCCCCCCCCATGAAAAACACACACTTACACTTACACTTACACACACACACACGTATGTATTGCTATACTTGTGAGGACTTTTGACTGATTTCCATTGACTACACCCTAACCCTAACCACTACATGCCTAACCCTAACCTTAACCTAATTCTAACACTAACCCTAACCCTAAGTCTTAACCATAAAACAGCCTCTTGAAATTGTGAGGACCAGCAAAATGTCCTCATTTCCCATAATTTTCCTCATCTTTCTATCCTTGTGAGGAAATTTGTTCCTCACAAAGATAGTAGAACAAACACATACACACACACATACACACACACAGACTTTGAGTTGTATTGGAATTTATTCAATCTGGAGTTAAGAACTTTATCTAGGATTGGTAAAGCACACTAGGATCACTTAACAACATGTGAGAATAGGTGGAACTCAGGTGTTTCAATAGACCCAATATATATTAAAAGGGAGGCAAAAAAAAGCCCCAGGACACCATGTACCACAGAGCCGGTACAGGTCTGGATTCAGTCAGCATCAGTCCTTGAAAACCATCTGTCTTCAAAAAAGGAAATGCATGGAGGTGGAGTGGCCTTCTTTAATAACTGAAAGGAAAAGGAGAGAGGTGCATTCATAATACCAACCAGGGAATCACATGCATTCATACAAAATTCTAACTGAGGATTCCTTTTCTTTCTCATGGCAATGTTTGCTCAACTAATGTGCACATTTTTTACTTGGTGAGTGGACTTTTCTCAGGACTTTTTTCTCAGCTCATTGTGTTCAACCAGTAGAGAGGGAGAGAGCCATGTGAGAGCAGGTCAGCATTGAAGTGGAGTTAAGGAGCAAGGCTTATGCTTCAGTTAAACATACAGTGCAGCTGCAAACATGAAAACTTGAAATGTAAGCGATGTAATTCACTCTGGATTATGCTAATAAATCATGGTAAATTAAGCTTTTTCTACTGCCTGGTTACTGTTGCCATAATGTACGGCTTGGAAAGCATCAATACATTTGGGTTTGGGTTTTGGCTTTTGAATTAGAACTGATTTTGTCTAGCAACACCATGTGATTTAGTCTAGTAAGACCGTTGTCACTTTCCAAGACTGGAATTACCCCATTCCTGAAATAAGCAGCAACTAGAATGGCACACAATATAGTGCACTCATTTCATCCACCATGCTTAAAGCAGACGTAAAATGTATTTGTTTCTTCTTTGTCATAAAGACAGTCCTTTCACCAAATTTAAATCGAATCCTATCCTGCTCAGGGCCCGAAAATACACTAAAGGATATAGTGGAAAAAACAGACTGAACCGTAACCAAATATCTGACAGAATACAAAAGTTCCCATGGAAACATTTAAAAGTAAAAAAAGGCCTGAATGAGAAAAAGAATCAACGAGAATGAACACACAAATCAAAAAAGATTTTTCTCCCTAATTTAGGATATACATGCACCCGTTGCTGAAACCTCATGTTATCTCTGAAGTATTATGTTAGCCACAGCCTCTTATCATGCTGTATTGTGCACACAGACAGGAGTTGAAGGAAGCCACTTCATGTGCATATCAATATGTGTCAGATCACCAGTGAGGGTTGCTGGGGAGTGATCCCTAGGTGGCGCTACAGCCAGTTGTGCTTCACCCTGCAGGGCTGCTGGCCACAGTCGGCACTGGATCCGAAACCAGGCCATGGGGCCAATCAATGCAAGGAACAGTGCCCTAAAAGGACGGGCCATGCAGAAGCCCCTAGAATATGCAAATCTCAGAATTTCTGACTTCTATTATTTTTTTATTTTGGCGATAATTTTTTTTTTTTGTGGGATGCTTTTTAACAAGTTCACAAATAAGAAAGAAGGAAAGGAAGGCAATTTTTGATTTTTATTTATTTATTTATTTATTTTTTTGGTCAAGCAAGTGTATATGTCACTCTCAATCTGAACTAGAGGCAACATGGTAAGAATACACTCATGATGGGAGTAGCTTTCCCTGTGGAATTGTATGGCAAAACGTGTTCTGCAGAGAGAACAAAGTCACCATTTTCCTCCAAAGCGCATGTTTCTGTAAGCCACAAGCAAAGACCTGAAATGAACCATTACCAGAAATAATACTAAAATACCGTTATTATGTTAGATCTGTCAAAACACAGAGCTGCATAATTCTGTTTAGCTGAATGCTAGAACACTGTGTTCCACAAATTCTGGCCAGTGAGTAATCACCATCAGTGTTCCTTTTATCTAAATAATGCAACCGAGCCAAGATTAAGTCATTTGAAAGTAGTTTAACAATACAATGCACATGTCGCGTACTTTATTAGCTGCCTGCTTGCCAAACTCTCAGCCCTTTCACAGCTGATCAAGTAGGGCAAACCGTTTAGAAACAGACAGCCCATGGATGACCTGGAAAGGCCAGAGGCAGTCTATTAAAAGGCCATTGTGTGCACAGGCCAAAGAGCAGCACCTGAGTTAAAGGGTGACCACACACATCGTTGCATTGATTTTCAGACTTTTCCAAATGAGGGCCAAACCGACAATAAAAAAGGGGGCAACTTTCACCTCGCAATAGCACTTCAGCACTCATCCTCAGTCAGTCGTGTCTCAGTCGAGAAGGGCGCAGGGTGGATGGACCGCTGACTCCGCGGTCGACCAGTTGTGCTTGCGGTCAATTTTACGGAGTACACTTTGTGCTCAGCCTGTGCAGGCAGACTGCAGGAGCGCGATAGGCGTGGTGTGCTCACAGAGACAAAGACAGTCCTGCTGAATGAAACCCTATCTCACAGCCAGCTATAGTTGCCACTGGCACAGCTAAGATTCATTACCAGATTGTTTGGTGCATTTATTAGCAGGAAGAAAGCTACCCTGCTACTAGATACCAGTTAAATACTAAGAGCTAAAGTTGGTGATAAGTGTGTGCGGTGATAAAACGTGTAGGGGAAAAAAATGCTTCCATTTTTAAATAATAATTATCATGTAAATAATAATGGTATGCACCTTTTAACATTATTTTTTAAAACTACTGCACATTATACTGGAATATGGTTGAAAGCAATAGCAAAAGTGCCTTTTAGAAACAATACACCCCTTTCTTTCAAACGTAAACCTGTATGCAAAAACTTGCACCTTGCTCTGCTAAATGTTATGTCCTTGATCAACAAAACTTTTGTTTTAAATGATCCTCCACATCGAAATGTTACCTTGGGGATTTCTTTGCATTTGAGTACCATGCAATTATATTAAAATGTGAGTCCTCTGATACACTTGTACTATTTGTCACAGTATATAGGCCTCCTAGGAAGCAGAGCTCAATGTTTTTACCTGAATTTGCTGAAATTTTATCAATTTTATAAACTGATTTCGACAGAATTCCAGAGATTTCAATTTTCACGCTGATAAAGTCACTGACTCCAAGACTACAGATTTTATGAATCTGCTCCATTTTCTTGATTTTATTCAGCATGTAACAAGGCCAGCTCATAAAAAAGGCACACGCCGGACCTGGTCATATCTAGAGGCTTAAGTGTTACTATATAATATTACGTCTGTTCCCGATTTTTCTGTGTCAGACCATTCATGTGCATTTTTTTTTTTCACTCTGACTATGAATAAGGAGGAGGCAGAATGCACTGACAAGAAGCATCTTCTAAATAGTTTACTGCTGATATGTAGTTTATAAACAATATAAATGCAAATCGTATGACACTCAACTCCCCCTCTTGTGACGAACTGGTGAACATTTTAACAGCAGGTTTAAATCTGCCTTAGATACTATAGCTCCTATAAAAAATTTTAAAAGTCTTATCTAAACAGAAAGTCCCTTGGATTAATGATGAGACCAGGCAACTAAAAAGATACTGCCATAAAGTAGAACGTAAATGGAGAAAGACTTCCTTCATTTTGACTTGTATAAAGAGTAGCTTACCAGGTACAACATAGCTGCAAGGTAATCCAGGCAGTCTTATTTCACTACAGTCATTGCTTATCATAAGGATAACCTGCAGAATTTGTTCTCTACTGTGACCAAGCTCCTGAACCCAGTCCCTGCTAAAGATTCTAGCTCTACGTCTTTTTAAATTTCAAGAATTTGCACATTTTGTAATGGTACGGGTGCAGGGACCCAGGCGCAGAGTGGAAAAAAACACGAAACTCAAAAAGGGGAAAATTAACAAAGACTTTACTTACAGGGCAAACAACCAGGGAACAGAAAAGGACACGAAGGGCAAAAACACCAACTCAAAAAATATCTAAATAAAACAGAAAACAAGAGGAACTCACAAACATGGGCAGGGCAGAACACAGGCAGGTAGAGGACAAGGGCAGGTCAAAACAGAGCACAAGGACAGGTCAAACAAAACACAGGCAGGTATATTCAGTCTGAAACAAAACATAAGTCAGAACAAACACAACTCGGGGACAAACACAAGTGAGAACAAACGCAGGCAGGTAAATACGGTTTGCAAACAGAGATTGGAAACAAACACAAGGAAGAACAAACGCAGGCAGGTAAATATGGTTTGCAAACAGAGATTGGAAACAAACACAAGGAAGAACAAACGCAAGGAATCAGCACCCGAGTCAAGGGAACAGAGAACTTAAATAGACAGGGGTAACAAGACACAGGTGAACTCAAAAAGCAATCAAACCAAAAGGAGGGGATAAGACACAGGTGGGAACAATGATGGGATAACGAGACAATGAAACAATCATACAATTAACAGGGGGGGAGCAGGACACAAAACAGAAGTGCCGCCATCTGGCGGCCCAACAGGGGAAACACAGACAGGAAAACAGGACCATGACACATTTGTTCCAAGACAAGTAGCCTCTATTAGAATTCATATAGCCAAAATGGTGCCATACTTAGCATTAGATTTTGCCAGCTCTCCATGTAAGGCCACCATGGCATCCTTTGATCTGATTGATGCACAATTTTAATTAAACTGTCTCACAGCTGAAACCCTCCACATGTTCACTTGATCCCATCTCCACTAGATTTTTTTAAAGATGTCCATTGCATTTCAAATAGTATGTTAAGCATTGTAATTTGCTCATTATCCACTGGAAGTTTCCCCTCAGCTCTGAGAACAGCCATTGTGAGACCTTTACTTAAGAAGAATAATCATGATTCTTCTGTGATAAGTAACTTTAGGCCCATCTCTAATCTCCTTTTTTTCAGCAAGGTTTTGGGGAAAGTGGTTTTTAAGATGCCAAATGGCTTCCTTGACAAGAACAGCATCTTAGAGAAGTTCCAGTCGGGTTTCCATGGAAACATATCACAGAAACTGCCCTGGTGAAGATTGTAAATGACCATTGATTGAGTACTGTTGATTTTGACACTATAGACCGTGTGATCTTAATTCATCATCTTGAAAAATGGGTTGGTCTCTCTGACACAGCACTAAGCTGGTTTCTGTCTGTGAGAAAATTCTACAGAATGTTTCTTTGGGTGAAAATACCTCTGGCAGGTTAGACATAACATGCGGAGTTCCACAGGGATCTATTTAGTGACCTTTGCTCTTTACCATGTACATGTTACCCCAGGGACAATTAATTAGAAAACATGGCCTGAGCTTCCACAGTTCTGTCAATAACACCCAATTCTATATGTTTGTCCTTACCTAGTGAACATAGTGCTGTTAGCTCCATTGAAATGTGCCTTACAGAATTAAACAATTTCCTGGAAGTGAATGAAGAAAACAAAAAAAGTTTTGGTCATTGGGTCCAAAATACGAAAGGATAATTTACTTAATAATCTGGGATCTCAGGTTTCTAATACTAAATTGCATGTCAAAAATCTGGGTGTTATTCTTGATTCTGAATTGAACTTTCAAGCTCATGTCAATAACGTGACAAAAGTGGCCTTCTTTCTTAGAATAAATATTTCTAAAGTAAGGCCTTTTCTCACAGACGCTGAGAGGCGCATTCTTTTGTTACAAGTAGGTTAGAATACTGTAATGCAGTACTCAGTGGTACTCCCAACCATACGATTGATCGGCTGCAACTTCTACAAAATGCAACAGCCAGAATACAATAACTAAAAAAAAAGAGCCCACCTTACCCTTATCCTCTCAGCCTTGCAATGGTTACCTGCTCGTTTTTAAACTGATTTTAAGATTTTGTCTTACTGATTTCTATAGCGCAGTATGGTCTAGCACCCACATACGTTACTGACAGGTTAATTAGCTGTCAGCCTGTATGAAATTTGAGATCTTCTGATACCAACTTGCCCTGTGTTCCAAAAGTAAATCTAGTGAGGAGTTGGGAAGCAGCCTTTTCTTTTTTTGCCCCCAAACTCTGGAACACTTTGTCCTTAGAAATAAAACATGCACCCCCAATTAGCATCTATTATAGAAAGCCGAAAACACTATTTTTAAACAGTTTTTTTCTGTATGAGTACCTTTCTCTTTTACAGTTTATTTCACTGTTTTTGTTTAGGTTTTATTTTAGTATTTTTAAGTTTTTATATTTCTTGTCTTTTATTATTATTCCTGTGTATTTTATCATTATTCTCCTATTTTATTTAGATATATTTATTCTTCATTTTTTATCTCTTGTCTCTGTCTGTCTATTCCTGTTTTGCCATGTGTCTTTTGTATGATGTATTTATATGTTCTTTCTATGTGAAGCATTTTGGGTTACAATCCTTGTATGAAAATGTGCTATAAAAATAAAAATTATAGTTTCATTTTAGTCTCTTTAGCCTTATTGTTTCTGCATCAGCTTTTGAAAGATACAGCATAATAATACAAAGCATAATAATAAAAACGGGTAATTGGCACTTTGGATTCGTTTTTTAAAAATGATTAAACAACCAAACAACTTCTTCATATCTATTGTAATGGAATGAAAAATACCTGGCCATCTTCCATAATTAAGTAATTAAAACAGCATAAATATTCATAAGAGCTATGTACACATTAATAAGAACCACAAACATTCATAATCACTTTTGACAACTGTAATAGATTAGCTACAGTGTGTGCTATGCCTCCATAAATCCCATTAGCGACTTGGCATTCAGATTTGTTTTGTCATTGTTATGTCATTGTAAACGTACGTGAGCAGAGTTGTTACACACTGTGTCAATTTGTGTATGCTTTTAAAAGTAGGGACTGTGGAAGTTCCTAATCCAATGTAATGAGACGTTAAAGTGTATACCTGTGGAACTGAAAGTGTCAACAAAGAAACAGACAGATTCCAGCAATATTCATCTGGATGCATGCCAATGTATATCATTGCACAACATGCAATTTATCATCTGATGACACCCATAACACAACAATAAACTATAAATACATCAAAAGCATTGAATGCAGTTTGACAGTAGTCCGAACAAAGGGAAATGACATGTTAGAGATCAGATATAGCTTTATTTACAACTTGGCAGGCATTCATGAATATTGGCACAATAGCAAAATAAATAACTAGCTTAAAGCTAACTGTTATCCTTCTAATTAATCATGGACTGAAAATACATTATTAAATTTTCAGAACATCATCACACAATGATCTCTTGGTTACAGATCTGACATTACACAACTGCATTCATAACTAGAAAATATTGTAATACTGAAAATACTGTAATGCAGCTAATACCAAATGCAGATGCACGCCTTGTCAACAAAATCCCTAATGGTGCTCATGTCCCATCTTCAGATGCAGACTAACAGTGAGACAGACCACTTCAGACTGCATCTTGGTTCTCCTCCCACCTCCACTTCCTAGCACTCTCACATTTTGTATTAGTTCCAATGATAGGCTTTTATTAAAGATATAGGCTTTTTCCTTGAGCTTGCTATCAATGTTATCTGTCTGTGTCCAGGATTTATATTTTGGTTTGTGCTTTGTATATTTTTTTGCATTAGTGGTATTACATATATACACACTGGGAATGTGAACATATGGTCTGGAAATGTTGCTAGCCAAGTCTTGCATTATTACTCCTATAAATCAGTTGAATGCACTTATGTTGTCCTGAATTGTAAGTTGCCCTGGATAAGTGTGTCTCCCAAACATTAGTTTAATCATGTTCATCACCCAATATTTAGAAAATGTAACTTTCTTGAGCTGAATGCTGGAATGCAGTTTCTCCGGTTAACAAAAAGTAACATTAAGCACTTTCTTGGTAGAAAATAAACTGTGGAACGAAGTCTTCCCATGAATGAATTAACTTAAGTAAAAATGTAAATAAATTGTATAAAATTAACATCTATACATGAAAACGTTCAGTGAAGTGACTGGAAAGCTCACTGCATATTTATAACCCTGATCAGCTGAGAAGGAGAAGGTTATTCCTCAAGCTCAGATTTTTTACCTCAAATGAGTATGCAGTATTTTTCATGTCGATTTTAAATTTCAATTTGTTTTCAAGGAAGTGTTCAAAATAGACACAAAAACAGAACTCCTCTCCCTGGTAATATATTTCATCTTACACATTCACAGCTGAAAGACTTTAATGGCTGCTACCGGTTCAGTGATAACTGAGCAAAATCAATAAAAACAAAGAAAAGTACACTTAGGGACCAAATGACTGTTTCTTTTGAATAGGCTCACCCCATGCACACAACCAGCTCAGTCAAGTGTACATTTATTGAATCCATTTTTTTTCAATCCATTTTTCTCCATCCATTTGACCAGATAGGCCAACTGAAAATTGAATTCTCTCACAGTAACAACTTGGAGAATCAAAGTAAGCAGGGAATGAAAGATATAATGTAGCCTGTCATGTAGAGGGATGGAGGCCAGATATAGATAGGCAGGTTTTTGTTGGATTTTGACCAACACACAAGGGATAACAAGTATTTTAAAACATGCTGTAGGATCTTTAATTACCACGGTGAGTCAGAACCTCAGTTTAAGGTCTTATCAGAAAGATCTTTTACTGCACACTACTGCTGGAACCTCAGCTTTCTATTTGGAAGCAGGCCGTTTCCCATCCAAATATCAACCAAGCCCAGCCCTTGGTCCAGAAGTTTGACGTGAAAAGAGTACAGGGTAGTATGACTGCAGGCAAGGAAAAATTGACCAATTATCAAAAACAATTATTTAACAACAATTTTTGTGTCAAAATCAAACTTTCTGAAACTACAGTAGTATGTTCTTTGTGAGTACCATAGGCAAACTGATAGAAGATACTTTGATTATTCTTCTATAAACAGATTTTCATGAATTTTTCCTCCATGTAAAAGGTTAGCATGACTCATCCACATGGGTAGATTGGGTGGATATTGTTACATTGGTGAGGATTGCAAAATGAAGCCAATACCTGTGGCACACAACAAGGAGTGGAGACTCACCTTCATTCAACAATATTGACCTGTGTTCCCCCATAATCCAATCACAAGTGTTCATTTTCCATAGTCTTTCAGGCCCTTGCAGTTCTCCAGGGGAAGCAGAGTGGAGTGTACATCCAAAAGGAAACCGTTCTTGGCCCACGCACCTGGATTCAGATGAGCCTGGTTGAGGGTTGTTTGTGTGCCATTTCTTTGTGAGCATTCCAGAGCTCCATCAACATGTTTACAAAAGTGTGTGCCCAAAAGGAGAGGGCCTATTTTAGGCCTTGATTATCTAATTACTCTAAATGGCTCTTATTTTTAGATTTGAATCATGCAGAGGGACTGGGTTATATTTCATGGATGTTGACAGTTTTAGGTTCCTGCTTTGAACCCACAGGGAATGATCAATAAACCCAAACTGTTCAGTGGCCCCTCCTCCTCCTCCTCCTCCTCTTCAGTAGGTGTGAATAAGGGCTATACAGATACAATATGACAGTGTAAATGTGTGACCAGTTCTATTAAAATTATTGATACAGGTGTTTTTGATAGATTTAGTCAGACCTCTGTTGACTTTTACATAATATATCAGCAAAATACATAAATATTTGCAGACAATGGTCATAACATGCCAGATTGATGGAAACTGGAATTAGCATTATATTTTAATATCAGCTCAAGCAGTCCAATACAGTTTAACGCAGATGTTGATATTATTTTTCCAGAAGGATTTTATAGGTATGGCTCTGTGAGGGTCATAGATTACTGTGATTAGTCCCCAGAGTCCCACCCACATCTCTGTTATGGAATGCTATGGACCGCAATTCCCTGACTGCATAAAACAAAAAAAGACCACTTTAAAAAATGGACAAGTACAATGGTAAAATATGAAGACTCAAAATTGGGGTGGGATGACAAGATGTCATTAGGAAACATTATGACAAAAATAGAAGATTATTACCCCGCATGATTACTGTCGGCATGTTTCCAACGTTCTACGCACTACAGCCATAACCACAATAACTACTACTACAATGCAGCCACAGGGCCACCCATGCAGTAATAAAAATAGCCTGCTAACTGCTGGTTATGAAAGCACAACATTAAGCTGGGCTCCAAAAGGACACAAAATAACAAATACACAAGGGATGGAGTCCAACCATTTCAAAGGCAATTATGCTTAGATGCTTAGAAGCCAAAAACTACAGTAATGACTGCTACTGATAAAGCATCTGATCATAATCAAGGAATATTCCTACTCAGCTAGAGCCTTACTTTTTTCTTTTTTTTTTTAGTTTTAATATTTTACTCTGTAAATTAAGATTATTGAGCTGAAGTTATTGCCAGTGGCCTGGCTCTCCACTTAAGATCGCATGAATTCGTCTGAGGTTACCATTCTTACTGAGGTTTGGTCGCAATAATCCTCTGACAGCTGGTCATCATATAGATGTTGACAAACCAAATGTAAACCATAAACAGAAAATGGCTTTGCTTGCTATTTCTGTCATTAGTCAAGACAAGCTGTAATTGGGGATTAGATTTTTTTAAGTGCTATGAAAACAAATGGGAACACCATGGTTTTATAAAATCTGAAAAACCTATTATTGATTAAGTTTGGTTAACCCTCCTGTTCTGTTCATTTTTTAGGTACAGCAAAAATGTTTCCGGGTGATATAAACATACAGGGGGGGTTTGCAAATACATGAAATGAACCATTTTCATTTAGAATGTTGATTACACTAATTAAGGCCAGTAGAAGAAGTTTCATACTGGAAAAATAATTTTAAGTATTTTTCCTAGAATTTCAAACTTTAAAAAGGGTCAATTTGACCCGCAACATAACAGGAGGGTTAAATATCTGGATTTTAAAAACTCCAGTGCCTATCATTCACCAGCATGGTGAATCTCAGGGGTGCTACTTTGCAGATGGTGCCTAATAACTTCACTAAGGGCTTTAAAGTTTAGACTCCTTAGGCAGCTTGTAGTTTAATAACAGACATCTTTGGTAAACTTTCTTGGCCTCAGGACTCCTTCCAATGCAGTGAGTTCTGAGTGCCAGAGTTTAGTTTTATTTTAACATTTCTTAATACATTTTATTTTTTCTTGCAGTGCTGTTATTAAGCTGCTATCAGCTATTGTGCTCAATTATTTTTCATTAATGCTCCCAGATGAAGCCCTAATACAATGTTGTGACTAGGTGGAACATACAGTTAAATGTAAAACTATTGAGACAGTGACACATTTTTTCAAAGTGCTGTTCTCCAGCACATTGGATTTGAATGAAGCAATGATGAGGATAAAATTTGGCCTGTCCGCTTTCATTTAAAGGTATTTACATCCATATCAGGTGAACCATGTTGGAATCACAGAACTGTTTATACATAGTTCCCTCATGTAAGGCGAGAAAAAGTAATTGGACAATTGGCTGCTCAGCTGTTTCTTAGTCAGCTGTGTGTCTTTGCGTCATTAGGTGTGGAATTTCCATTTGGAGTTTGTTGCTGTTGCCTCTCAGCATGAGGACCAAGTGTCAATGCCAGTATGGGAGGCCATCATGAGGTTGAAAAATCAAAATAAATTGATCAGACATCAGCTAAAACATTTGGTGTGTCAAAATTAGCTGTTTGATACATTGTTTGAAAGTAAGAACCACGGAAGGCCATTGTAGTGGATGACCGAATAATGCTTTTAGTTATGAAAAAAAAACCCTTTGAACAATTAAACAGATCAAGAATACTATTCAAGATGTAGGCATAAAAGTGTCAAAGACTATAATAAAGAGAAAACTACACCAGCATAACCTCAGAGGGTTCATCGCAAGATGCAAAATTTGCAAAAAAAAACAAAAAACTGTACAGTTCTGGAATAAAGTCAGATAAAGACAGATTTTTATTTTATTTATTTTACCTTTATTTTACCAGGAAGTCCCACTGAGATCAAAAGTCTCTTTTACAAGAGAGACCTGGCCAAGGTAGCAGCCGTACAAAATCACAACATATTAAAATGCAACATATACAAAAATCCACAATAATACAGAAGAACGGCTATTCAAACACAGTGGCCTCTCAAGAAAAACAAGCACATGCCTCAGTCACTACATTCTTTATGAGGCATTTAAATTCATCAAAGTAAATAAATGTGTCTAATTTTAGATCTTTTTGCAGATTATTTCATGTCCAAGGTGCATAGAGCATTAACCTGCAAGTGATGAAAAGATTAAAATTGTGAAGTAAGAAAGGAACTGCTCATGAGCCAAAGCAACCCCTCTCATCTGTAAACCATGGTGGAGGTGATATAAGGGACGGAGTGTGGCACAGTGGGTAAGGAACTTGCCTAGTTGGCTTTGCAGATGTTAGACCAGGATAGTGTTCATTGTTCTCGGCTAGAAATAGCTGTACAAAATAAGTAATTGTACCTTACTGAACCCGTGTTCAGCAGTTGTCTACGATCATGAAAATGCACTTTTGTACGTCGCTTTGGATAAAAGCGTCTGCCAAATGAACGTAATGTAATGTAAAGGAACTGGGCTTGTAACCGAAAGGTCGCCAGTTCGATTCCCGGGTAAGGACACTGCCGTTGTACCCTTGAGCAAGGTACTTAACCTGCATTGCTTCAGTATATATATCCAGCTGTATAAATGGATACAATGTAAGATGCTATGTAAAAAGTTGTGTAAGTCGCTCTGGATAAGAACGTCTGCTATATGCCTGTAATGTAATGTAATGTAATATAATGGCTTGGGCATGTAGGGCTGCCACTGGGACTGGTCCACTTGTCTTCACTGATGAATTCTGAAGTGCACAGGATGAATTCTGAAGTGTACAGAAACATCTGCTCAGATCCAACCAAATACTTCAAAACTCACTGGTCGGCACTTCACATTGTAGAAGGACAACGACCATGCTGCTAAAGCAACACAGGGGTTTTTCAGAGCCAAACTGTGGAATGACTGGTCAAGTCAAGCCACCTCTAATCCAAATGAACATGCATTTCACTTTCTGAAGGAAAGACTAAAGGATGAAACACCCCAGAAACAAACAGGAACTGAAGCAGTACATGAAAAGGTATCACCAGGAAAGATACCCTGAATCTGGTCATGTCTATGGGTCACAGCACTACATACTATGACAACTGTTGTATGACAACTTTATTTCGGATTTTGTAAATTTGTCCGATTACTTCTGCTCCCCTAATATGAGGGGATTATATATGAAAAGTAAATGGTAAATGGACTGCATTTACATAGCGCTTTTTATCCAAAGCACTTTAACATTTGATACCTCTCATTCACCCATTCACACACACACTCACACACCAACAGTGAAAGGCTGCCATGCAAGGTACCAATCAGCTCGTTGGGAGCAATTAGGGGTTAGATGTCTTGCTCAGGGACACTTCAACACACCCAGGGCGGGGGGATCAAACCGGCAACCCTCAAACTGCCAGACAACTGCTCTTACTTCCTGAGCTATGTCGCCCTGGGCTGTAATCCCTGGAATGTTCACCAGAAATGGATGTAAATACCCTCAAATTAAAGCTCAAATTGGTTGTTTTAAAATTTCAAATTCAATGTAATGTAATGGAGTATACACTGCAGCCAAAACAACAAAAGTTGTGTCCCTGCCTTAATACTTTTGCATTTAACTTTATCTGTTGTTCTGCCATTTTGCCTTTAATTATGAGTGAATGTGCATGGGCAAACAGGTTGCAGGGAAGTTTAAACACACGAGTAAACACACAAGTGAAGCACAGCGATTCTTTGAAATGGCATGCTATCATTGATATTTGGTGTGTACTCACCAAGTTTTAGTAAAGAGCATTATTTCTGGAAAAAAAATTTTAAAGTGGTAAATTAATATGTCACAGCCCAATAGACAGCAAATTTGTTTTTCAAAATTAAGTTGGATGTTATAAGCACTCAAATTGCTAGAGAGTAAATTACTACAGTGCTATAGCATCCTGTAGAACAGATATAATTTGTGGGAAGGGAGAAAGTGTCTACAGGCTCATGATCATGTGGCACACTGTCAGTGGCTACTCCAATATCTAAAGGCCACTCTTATGAGTATGCAGTGGGCGCAAGCTGTTCCCCATTTACCAACTGTCCTTGAACGAACTGCACGCCATTGCCAAGACCGCGACTCAGTTTTCGGAAGGCATTCAGGTATGGTGCCAACAGCATCTTTCAGCAACATGTCCTCCAGCAAAAGGAAGGTAAGAACCAATTTTGCAATTAACCTTTGTCAGCAGGTAATTGCAAAATGTGGGAAAGCCATAGAGACATGTGGGTGCATGTGTGTGTGCTGGGGGTCTGCTGGGAAGTTAAATGAGAGCATCTTTTTTCATGGAGGGAAAATAATTCTCAAAGCTGGAGAGAAAAGATTGCAGGAATTACTTTGGATCAGACATGAACAAGCAGCAGCATGTAAATTACTGGAACAGCGAGGCAGTGTTCGCTTGTGGCAGTGTCATCGCCTGCATTAAGAGACAGCATTAATACTGTAAACTTCTGTGACAGTTCTCGAGTGTGGATGTTTCATGTTTTGTATTCCAAGTTTGTGCTTTCTGGTTGATTCATCTTTTATTATTAAGATCAAATGAGGTCTAAGGACCAAAGATTTATTAGCAATCTAGGACTGCCTCTGATCAAGAATAAATTTGAATGAGCGTTGAGGATATTAATTGGACAAAACTCAACCCCTCCCACAGAATCTCCAACCTGCTTGAGTGGTGAAATCTTATTACTGTTGCTGTGGGAACTGCTCAGTGAATGAATGAATGAATGAAATTGTTTAATAAATGTGTGAATGAAGAAGTGAGTAAATTAGTGTACAACTGAGTGAGAGGTGCGGCCATCACTAGTGCCGCTTCAAATACATGGCTGCACCCAAAAATACGGTGGTCTTAGCATAATATCTTCATAAAAATGCATGGACACACCTCTTCTGAATGCAAAATAGATATCACACACACACACACACACACACACACACATATATATATATATATATATATATATATATATATAAACTTCAGTGCCACTGTAGTTTAATTTGCCAACTTTTATATAGGAATAGTGCTAATTAGCATCTGCATCTGAGCATTTAGCATTTTTAGATTTGTGGTCAATATCCGCTTTTATGAGTGATTACAGACTATGTCTTCATTCTTTGGGAATATCACTGATCCATGCCAAGGTGTGCATGTTTTAAAACATACTGTCATATGTCATGTGACAATTGTGTGCAGCATTAAATCACAGGACTCATAACCATGCTATTACATTTAGAAAATACAAAGTAGATCGCAGCTGATGTTAAAATACTGCTGTGAATAGCATTGTGAACAGAAGCATTTACTTTCCAAATAGCCATCACAAAGGATGTCTTCTTTTCACCTACCTCTACTACCACTTGCATTCTCAACAAAATGTTATACAAACCTTAGGCTATGGGACAACACATCATCTAAGAAGACCAGTAGCAAGGGACAACACATGGAATCAGAAGAAAGGAGCTATACATCACAATTAGGCATAACAAACTGGCAGATAGATTTAGCAAGGTAGCTAGCTGCAGACATTTCAAGGAGCGGTGATCTGTAGCATTTGGTTCCAGGCAATGTGCCAGGTGCCGAAGCACTAAGCCACAGTGCCAGAATGACACAGTGAAGTACATTTTAAGCATTGTGCATTGTCATGGTAGCCCCTGCCAGAGTCAGGTTTGAACTAACAGTCTGAACTGGTTTGTATACTGCCTGTGCCAGAAAGCTAATGCCTCAAGCACATTAGGGATAAAAAAAGACTTTTTTCCTTATTCCACTGTCTTTCGTTTTTACGTCACAGTGTTTCTGAATTAATCAAATCATTACATATGAAATGACAGACGGTTTTTGAAAAGTTGTAAATGCAAGGCTTCGCTAACTATGACCTACCCCGGTTTGGAATTCTGACTAATTACTGCTTGAGTAAGTGGGAGGGGGTTGTTTCCTTGACAACTGGAAGCTGAAGGTTATCTAACAGTTTTTAAAGAAATTGTTATATTTTATGATAATGTATCAGAATTAAAACAAAAATGTAACAACAAAAGAGAATCTTCATATGCATAAAATAATATACTTATATCCGTCGGGGGACTAGCTAGACAGTTTAAAAAATGTCGTTTTTTTTCATTATTGTTCATTATAGTGAGCCAGAAATAAACATTGTAGGTAATAATTAAGACTGGTTGGTCTACATACTGTGAGTGCTTTTTAACCCTACAGGGGGCCACTTCTTTGCAAGACTAAGGCATTTCTTATAGAAATGTGCTCAAGGCTTGTTTCCCAGTTGTTTAAGGCACCTCACTGCTATGTCATCTTTAGGATATCCCCCACTGACTGACATGGTCTGAAGTTAATCACTGAGGTTCCACACTAATCATGTGCTGCACAGTGTGAAAGGCTGAAATCCCCACAAACGTAGGTCATATATTATTAATAAAGCATGTAATTTTATCTGCATATGAACATCTCTCACGAATGGTTAAAACATTATTTCTTAAACAAAATCAAGTGAATAACAAGGGCTTCAGTTCCGACGTCCGAAGTCTAAACTTAGAAGATGCACAGCCATTACAATTTGAGAGAGAACAGTGTGTCTCCAAAATGTATTGTACAGTGTATACACCAAAAAACCTCGTTCCTTGTAGACGCGAGCGCCTCCGAGTGGAAATCATTTGAATTGATCGAATATAAATATGCAACAACAAACCATGTAATTGAAATAATTATTAAACTTTATAACAACGATAATCATTAAATCAGATGGTTGTTACTTCTCTCAGTTAGTGGAGACTATTATAGCCTCGGGAACAGCTTGCTCTTCATTACGGTTAATTTACAATAATACAAATAACAGCCTATATACTTACGTCCATTGGACATGTTTAGGTTTCAGTCGTGTAGTTTATTTCAACACGTTTAATTTAATAAATTTTGTTTTGTTTTATTGTATTTTTAATTAAATTGATTAATTCGCGTATACAGTGTAAGTGTTTACCATTCATTCGAATTTCGGCTGGAAATTTAGCAGTTGACGTTTAGCGTAAATATTTGCTGTCATTCAGTAAAATAAAGTAATTCATAAATGGGTGTTTTGCCCTAGGACCTATTTGTCTATAAAACGCGAACACAAATGTTACTAGATTGATACAAATATGCCCTACTCAAGAATGGTTCTGCGCATTTTTACATGAAATGCGCATATGCGCAACATTTATGACAATTTTCAAAGAGTTAGTACTCCGTCCCTTTCATAGGCACATTAAAGACGTGTGATAATAAGGAGAGTCTTGTCTTGTCTATCTGTCTCGTATGTCTTGCAGACAGGAGTTGACGGAAGGTAATCCCCGCCATGTGATGGGGCGGCACTCGTTTGGAGGCGGGGTATTCCTCATTCAAGTAGTCGTATAAAAAGGCACTGTAACATAGCATATAAAACAGCGCTGATTAGAGTAGACCGGTAGGAGACAAGCAAATCGTGCCGGCCAGTAAAATGGTGGCCGAGATGCAGAAATCTGCCGGTGCACAAACTGTTAAGGCACTGAAAAACGTAGCTGCCAGCCTGGTTCTATTACCCCGTTTTCTGGTTGCGGCGCTCGCGCTATGGTTTCTAGATTTTCTGTGCATAAGAAAGAAGGTGTTTCTTAAAATGAGGAATAGCGGAGGTGAACCCGACGATCCCCCGGTGTGCATCTCTGATTCCAATAGAATGTTCAGCTTGGAGTCGCTCAAGGCAGTGTGGCACGGTCAGAAACTGGACTTTTTCAAATCGGCGCATCTCGGATACGATGCGCCCAACACCGAAGTCGTGCAGCTCAATGAGCAGAAGAGGGTCCGGATACTTGACTACGCAAAAGGAAAGAGACCACTGATCCTGAACTTTGGGAGTTGCTCCTGACCGCCGTTCATGACACGTCTGACGGCATTCCAGCGGGTGGTCACCCAATACGCTGATATCGCAGACTCTCTTCTTGTGTACATCGAGGAAGCGCATCCGTCGGACGGATGGGCTAGCTCTGATGCTCCGTACCAGATCCCGAAACACCGATGTCTCGACGACAGACTGAATGCAGCTCAGCTGTTGAACCTGGAGGTTCCCGGATGCCTCGTAGTCGCTGACACCATGGAGAACTCGTCGAACGCCGCTTACGGGGCGTATTTTGAGAGACTTTACATACTCAAAGACGAGAAGGTTGTATATCAGGGCGGCAGAGGTCCGGAGGGTTATAGCATTTCTGATCTTAGGACCTGGCTTGATCAATACAGGAACAGTCTGGAGAACTCCATAACCGTGGTGATTCACGTGTAGCCCAATTTAGTAGCACTCAGCCAGTCACGACGAATAAGCTGCCCGAATTTTGTTTTTGCTTCATCGTCAGAACTTAAGTTGAGATACGAGTTATCCAATGTACATTGTCAATATGCGTTGTGGCCATTGTTATGTGTGTCTGTGTACTTACATGAAAGTAGTGAGCGTTTCACTGTTTGCATGTCTGTTACCACCTAATCTGCTCTAGTGTTGTTGTGAAGTTCAGTTTTTCAAGGGTTAAATAACCAGAAAACTGATACTGATGTAATTTGACACTAGAGCAGTCGGTGATAAATATCTACCATAATCAATGGCAAAACGTTATTTTGTAAAGTATGCATACTTTATATCGAAGATCATTTTATAATAAAATGTAATACACATTTACGTTTTTTTTAAATATTATTTTTGCTTCAGTTTTTCAGTCTTGCGAAGGCTTGTGACGTCGTCATATTCGTTTTATGCATCTGTTCCAGGAAACCGAGTATATTGCACTTTCCAGGTGCTTTCTTCAGCCTGCAGTACACTGGAGAAGGACTGAGCATGTGTCAATGTTAATTACAATATCATATCTGGCTAATTAGCGTTCTCGCACAAAATGCCAGCAATCCATCACCCAGATTTGTGCTACACATTGGTGAGAAGATTGAAATTCTTGAATTGTATCATATACATTACTTATTATTATTATTATTATTATGCTATTTGAAATTGCTTAATCAGTATCTACATATGGCCAAATAGGATCTTTATCAATAAGAAACCTTGTAAGGATAATCCATATGTGCCCACAAATTATTATATAAATTATTATATAAACCACTGATTCTCAGGTCCGCTCAATTGACATTTTCCTTTCTTGAAGGATATCTTCCATTAACATTTATAATTTTAAATACTCGATGCAAATATTGCTGTCGAGTCGATATGCATATGATTAAGTCCCCAACATGTTTTTCCCCCCACCCCAGGTTATCAACCTGACCATCCAAAGTCCTGAAACTTATTGCCATTGACTTTTTAAAGTTAACTGTTAACATTTTGTAGAATTTAAGCAGAGACCACTTTGCTACTGTCAGCCTTCTGTCCTCAGAATGCACTGGGCAGCTCGTCACACCACCTCTGGAAGTTTGTTGTGAATGCACTGCTAAACTGGACAGAATTTGACAGTTTTCACTCTAAGATACAAAGATATTCATACAAAGAGTAGATTTTTGCAGGACTGGGGTTCATGTATTTAAAGTTTAATAAAAGGCCTTTAAGGAATGAGCAACAAGTACATTTTTGGAGAGGTATGGGAATATATTCTGGAATTTGTATGAGGGTTAGAGGGGGAAATGTTGGTTACTAGTAAGAAATTACACCGAAACAGGTGTAAGGAAGAAAACTAAGGTAGGATTTTCATAGGCCATTGGTTCCCAACCCTGTTCCTGCAGATGTACTGTCATTTGGGTTTTAACTTCGATCCTAACAAAGGACACCTCGTTCCACAGCTAGAGATCTCATTGAGCTGCTATTTAGTAGAATCAGGTGTACCAAATTAGGGTTGAAAGTAAAACCTACAGGGCAGTAGATCTCCAGGAACAGGATTGGCCACTGCTATACGCAGTCAAAGCACATTTCCCCACTCAAACCCATCAAGAAGAATGGATTTCCAACTAATATGTGTACTGCTCCAGAGAGGTTTGTTATAACTGACCTAATTAACATGGATTATCAACAGGGATCTAACTAATCATATCAGGTCCCCATTACACATTTCAGCTAATGATGTAGGATCCTGCATACATCATCATGAAAAGTGTTAAGAAAATGCTAACAAAATAACAATTTGTGTCATATTACTGCTATAAATGATGACTGATGGTTATTTTTTTGTTTCAGTTGATTGTTACTGTTGTCCTAAAGAAAAATATTCAGCAAAGAGTTGATTAAAGAGGAGTTACTGATATCAGTTAGCTTGTATGATCATTGTCCAGCTTCTGAGCAAATGTGTGCAGTGGAACAGTATAGCTGATGGATCTGTAACCTTTAATATATAATAACTTTTAATGTATTATTGCTATTTAATACAACAAGACCATTTACTCTAACTATACCTCACTTGAGGCAGTCCAGTTTGGTAGTTTTAATTTGTCTTAAACAGGGGCTTTTTTAGCGAGTGGTGAACAGAACCATGGCCTTGCAGGAGGCTGCAGTGAGCAGGTGAACCTCACTCTCCGGTTGCTCCCATGCCAGATCCACACTGATCCTGCTCTGTTGTTCCAAGGTTAATCGTCACGTTTGACCATTTCAGTGTTGTTTTGACTGCCCTTTCGAGAGCACACAAGTCACATGCAATGGCCCCCCAGATGTGAGGTACCTGACAGGATGCACATTCATCAGAGGGTGGCTCTCCAAGTGACCTGTATGTTTGGCCCCAGCTACAGGCCATGTCTTGGTGCACGGAAGAGCCCAAACAATTGTCAGATGTGGTGGGATTTTTCCACATTTTTTGCATGTCTCTTCTCTTGGGAAGGTGTCATGGGGGCTTGAATGTGACAGTATATTGCTCCTTAGTCAGAGCTGCAGGTTCAAATCCCAGTTAGGGTACAGTGGTACCCTTGAGCACACTATTGAATCTGGGTCGATTCAGCAATTATCCAGCAGTACAAACATGTTAAAGTTCTGATGAGAAAGAGGGCACCAGCTGCACAATGAAATAACATACCTTATGACCTGGTAAGCTAGCACGATCCTTTGATTTTCTCAGATAGATATGGTGACACAAGTCATTCTTTGAGTTCGTGAGCTCAGAGCATTGGGAGAATAAGGTCTGGATATATAATGCCTTGTGGTAAATAGCCATTCAATGTAGTTTTCCAGCATTCTGAAGATGTATACGCTGCATCTTTTTGTTACTGACTGGCAGTAAACAAAACATTGAAGCAATACCACCTGCTCTATGATGCTTTTTTGTTAGTTGTACAGTATGTATCAGTTATGTATTTTTCAGTTTTGCAGTCATGGAACGTTTCATAAGATGTGTACATTTACGTAAGCCCATCTTGAGTTAATGTTATCAAAATGATTGCTTTTTAAGCAGTTGTTATACTGGGAAAAATTTGATAACGTTTGAGCCTTCAACATTTTTCTAATGCATTAATAATGCTGAGCTGTAATCAACTAATTGATTGGGAGACATCCATACACATAATGTGGGTTCCACTGGAACAAGGGAGGGCCTTCGAGTAGAGAAAATGACAGTGTGAGATATTTGAAGGATAAGAGAAAAGATGTGGGTGAATTGTTTTGCATTCCCACAAACAGGGATTACAGTGACTGCTTTCCTCACCTCTTGTTTCAGTTCATGTCAGTCCTTCTGCTCACTTCTCATTGTCAAAAGATTGTTGACTTATAATTGCTGCCTTCAGCATTAATAAATTCAAGTTTAAATTCAAGTTTTAAACAGAATATAATATGTTCTGGCAAAGCAATAAAAGTTAAAGTATTTTTAATAGTATTTTGAATGCCATTTGTATTTAGAATGGGGGAAAATTTAAACAAAAGTGCTGTTGTTTGGTCAGAGTCTGAGGGGAGTGCACCATCAATGTCCATAACATACAAAAGTGCAATGAACTGCAGTTAAGTGGAACATGTTTGTTTACCAATCAGTTAGGTCACCCAAAAGCCCATGTTTTTGTTCCTATCTTATCAAAATATTTATTATTATTATTATTATTATTGATAATAATAATAATAATAATAATAATTAAATTTTATGGCACCTTTCAAGCAATATAAACACTAAGTGCTTCACAGAAAAAGTTAAAAGCATCATACTGGTAGTAAACAAAAATAAGCAGTGGCAAAGTTATAATTAATGTGAGCATAGGGAGCCCATGACAGATGTAAAGGCATAGTTAATACATAATGTAATGTCTGTAGTCTCAGAAAATAAATTATACGTATGTATGTATATATATATACACAGTACACACATGAATAGCTACCTACAGTACGTATCCATCTTCCCCCATATACACAAATAGTCCGAAATTTTCAAATTTTTTTATAGAAGAGTACAAACTACAAAAATAACGGGAGCCAAAAATCTTAAATTATAGTACAGATTATGTTTTTCTAAAGCCATCCTTTCTAATAGTAAAAATTCAGCTATTTGGTTCAAGTTGGGGGGATTCTTCTTTCCAAAATATAAGAATACTTTTTTTGCAAAATATATTATGGTGATTAATTTTCTACATTTGTTAACGTGACAACTTTTAATTCCAACTTTCTTTAGAAACTCCTGGGCCTGATCTGTGCAGTAGATTCCCCTGTTTGAAACATGTGAATGGAGAAGATCAAATAAAGATATAAATTCTTTTGTGGTCCCACCTTCATTATTTAGACGGGAAGTATATCGTAAGCTCACTGTCACAAATTGCAAGGCTTTGAACTGATGACAGAGCATAAAAATTTTGCCATGCTGTGGCCTAGGTAACGGCTGGCTGCAGCAATATTGGCCCATTTTGTCAAGTCTGAAAACTTTGAAAGACTCTCATATGCATTCCAAAAATGCGTACTCTTTTTACTGATGAGGCATTTGTGGTGGTTTGATAACCTCTTGACTGCTTGAAGGAGATCAGATCATGAAAAAAAAATTGTTAATGGAATTCTCTTGTACAGTACACTGGTCTCTCATATCATATAATACAACATGACGTGCAGAGATACTCAGATTATGCTCCCTAATGCTGTCGTCTGATTATTTATTTATCTATTTTACTGCCTGTCTTCCTCTTATAAACCGAGTAGATAATCCTCTTTTATCCAAGGGTGGGTATACCCTGCATGAAATAATATGTATAGCTCTGATTATTTAGCTAAACACCATCTGGGCAAATGATGATGTTCAATATTAATGTGCAGTTTGTTTCTCAGTAACCTTTAAACGCTTGAATATTACGTGGGTGGCAGTGGCAGGAGTGAGTGAATTCACCTCTTTGTTTTACAAACATGATTTCTCCGGACATGGCTCTGTTGAGAATTAACGGGCTACGTCAGGGCATAGAAGACAGGACATGGTAGACAGGAAGTAGTGCTGATTCCACACACACACTCACACACACACATATATATATATATATATATACAGTGCCTTTGGAAAGTATTCAGACCCCTTCACTTTTTCCACATTTTTTTGCGTTACAGCCTTATTATATAATTTATTAAATTCATTTTAATTCTCATCAATCTACACACAATAACCCATAAGGACAAAGTGAAAACAGGATTTTGGAAATTTTTCAAATTAATTAAAAATAAAAAGCTGAAATATCACATTTACGTAAGTATTCAGACCTTTTATTCAGTACTTTGTTGAGACACTTGGCAGTGATTACAGCATTGAGTCTTCTTGGGTACGACACTACAAGCTTGGCGCACCTGTATTTGCGGTATTTCTCCATTCTTCTCTGTTCGATGTTCGACCAGGTTCAAGTCCGGGCTCTGGCTGGGCCACTCAAGGACATTCACAGACTTGTCCCAAAATCACTCCTGCGTAGTCTGGGTTTGTGCTTAGGGTCGTTGTCCTGTTGGAAGGTGAACCTTCACCCCAGTTTGAGGTCCGGAGCGCTCTGGCGCAGGTGTTCATCAAGGATCTCTCCGTACTTTACTCCGTTAATCTTTCCCTTGAACCTAACTTGTCTCCTAGTTCCTGCCGCTGAAAAACATCCTCACAGCATGATGCTGCCACCATCATGCTTCACTGTAGGGATGGTATTGGCCAGGTGATGAGCGGTTCCTGGTTTCCTCCAGATGTGATGTTTGGCATTGTGGCCAAAGAGTTCAATCTTGTTGTCATCAGACCAGAGAATCTTGTTTCTCATAGTCTGAGAGTTCTTTAGGTGCCCTTTGGCAAACTCCAAGCGGGCTGTCATGTGCCTTTTACTGAGGAGTGGCTTCCGTCTGGCCACTCTACCATGAAGGCCTTGTTGGAGTGCTGCAGAGATGGTTGTCCTTCTGGAAGGTTCTCCCATCTCCACAGAGGAACTCTCAAGCTCTGTCAGAGTGGCTATCGTGTTCTTGGTCACCTCCCTGACCAAGGCCCTTCTCCCCCGATTGCTCAGTTTGGTTCCAAAGTTCTTCCATTTAAGAAAGATGGAGGCCACTGTGCTCTTTCAACGCTGCAGAAATTTTTTGTACCCTTCCCCAAACCTGTACCTCGACACAATCCTGTCTAGAGGTCTACGGACAATTCATTTGATTTCATGGCTTCGTTTTTGGTCTGACATGCACTGTCAACTCTGGGACCTTATATAGACAGGTGTATGCCTTTCCAAATCATGTCAAATCAATTGAATTTACCGTAGGTGGACTCCAATCAAGTTGTAGAAACGTCTCAAGTATGATCAATGGAAACATGCAGCTGAGCTCAACTTTGAGTATAATAGCAAAGGGTCTGAATACTCTTTCAGTTTTTAATTTTCAATATTGCAAAAATTTCTAAAAACCTGTTTTCCTTTTGTCATTATGGGGCATTGTGTGTAGAATGATGAGAATAAAAATGAATTTAATCAATTTTAGAATAAGGCTGTAACGTAACAAAATGTAAAAAAAGTGAAGGGGTCTGAATACTTTCTGAAGACACTATATATATATATATATATATATATATATATGTATGTATGTGGTGCTGTACTCCACAACTGGAGTGTGAAATGCCCAAGATCCAAAGCACCTGGTGGTGTCTATGGGTCACAGACATCAAGCAGTCTTTGGCATGCAAAGAATATTGGACAAAGTACTAAACATGACTACTCTCATTTACATAACATTAATGTATTCCAAACATTATGGTGCCCTAAAATAGGGGGCTATATATAAACAGTGTAATTTATACTTGGTGAAACTGAAGTATATAAAAAGACCCAGAAAATGTGTACTTTAATTAATTTGTAATTGCTTGACTATAGATTTAAAATTGTGGAGTACAGAGCCAAAAAAAAAAAAAATTGTTTGTCCAAAACAATTATGGAGCTCAAGGTATTTATATACAGTACAGGCCACCTGTGTCTTTTTTTAACCTTTAGGTAGAGAAGAATTCAGTTAATTTATGAATATCATGTTATTCCAATAACAAACCAAAGTGACAAATGTTTTTAAAATTTCTACCTACAATAACACAAATACAGTTTTACTTAAAAACAATCTTAAATGTGTCTTTTCTCAAAATAGCCACCTTTGGCCTTAATTACAATTTAAAAAAATATTGGAAGTCTATCTAATCACTTTCCAAATTGGGAGGTGGATGGGTGGAAGTTTAGTTACATTGACTGAAATCTTATCTACCCTTAGTTTTTGGCTGTACCGCAACAGCGGGGCCAGCCCTACAAACGCGAATGTCTGTGACTGACTGAGTGACTGAGTGAGTGAGTGATGAAGTTACACCATTGGTCGGCCGAGTTATGACATCACATCATTGGTCGGCCGGTCCAGCCATATACTAGGTTTTGACCTGGTCTTGTTTTTTAAACCACAAGTTCTTCCTAGCGAAAAATTGCAAACAAAGCTTAAGATTTCCAGGTGCAGTGTTCAGTACGCACTCAGAAGGGTCTAGCTGGTGGGCAGTAATGTTAAAAGGAGACCCGGAAGAAGAAGAATAACGTCAGAGACAGAAGACAAATATCTTGTGGTGTCTAGCAAAAGAAACTATATAGTTATAAAACTGTACCACAACTACAGGCACAACATGCAGCTGAATACAGTGAAAGGACAACTACGATCTGCTAGTCTAAAAGGATGTGTGTGGGGCGACATAGCTCAGGAGGTAAGACCGATTGTCTGGCAGTCGGAGGTTGCGGTCAACCGCCTGGGCGTGTCAGTGTCCTTGAGCAAGACACAACCCTAACCCTAACCCCTAACTGCTCTGGCGAATGAGAGGCATCAATTGTAAAGCGCTTTGGATAAAAGCGCTATATAAATGCAGTCCATTTACCATGTGTAGCTGACTTTTCCCAATCCTTCTTGGTCCATATATACAGTATATGGCACAAGCACATCCAGGCCAACTTCCCATACATATTTCAAAATTTGATTTTTTCATATTTTCATTTTACATTAAAGAACACAGTCATATTATGAAATTGAGGAAATATTTCTGGAGATGTGACAGTTTGAAAATTGCATTTTTGTAAAACAGTTTTGAGAAAACTATCTTTAAAAATTTTGTTGGGAATTTTGCCCATATAGTATAATGGCACTACCGTTATTTAGTACATTACTTATTTATGTAATGACACTTACTTCTCTGCCACACTGATGACTTGGCATAATTTCTGCAAATTTCATAAAACCTTTGCAACCTCTGCAATTTCATTATCTTTGCACTTTTGTCAGTTTGTCTGGATACAAGTATCTGCTAAATGCCTGAATGTTGATCCACTGGATTCCCTACACACCTTAATTCCGCAGGTTTTATATGTAAATCATGTATTACAGTAGGTCTCACTCGACCTACCTTGTTATAAAAATGATTATTTTTGTATTAGTAGTCCCACATCACTACAACTAATATTATAGCAACAGTATTTTTATCTACATAATTCCAATTTATGGAAAACAAGCTTTGAAATAGAGCTTAGATGTGAAGAAAGAAATGTTGCTGTGTGGACTGAAATCAGCATGTTGTATTTGCATAATGTTAGTGGGATTAAATCAGGACCAGTTGCATACCATATAATAGGTCCGAACATGCAGTTTATGATGCAACCTTATTGTTAGTCAGTGGTACACAGACTGAACAATGAATAATGAACTGTTTCTGCTGTCATGATACACACCTACATCATATATCAATTCAAGGAATAATTTTATTTTTACAAATCATCATGAGTCTAGACTTGCTTTTTAAGAGATTGTCCATGAAAAGGGGTGATGGATAAAGAGATATGCAAAGATTCTGCTGGTATGAATTTTAATGACACGCTGTCCATCCTCTTTCTCTTCTGGAATTTCCTGAATATTCAGCACTGGCAGGCAGAAATTCCGCTTGGGATTATTATGCCTTATTTAAACAGCATTTTGATAGGAACATCCAGACCACAAATATAAAAAACTATATATGATGTACTATCTTTCAATTGTTAGTAATTCTATAAGTGGGCGTTGTACACAGGCAAAATTACAGCTCACCATTACTCATCCTATACATTCATTGAATTTTTACCAGCTGAACTGGCTTTAACAGGAATCATACAGCACCCAGGATTCTAGACACTCAGCATGTGTTAGTTGCATCATCTGTTTCTGCTCAGGTCACTGACAGACAATGTGATGAATCTGAGAAGATTCAGATTAGCAATGTTCTGAGAAGGGATTTTCTCGGTAATCATGTTAACAGCACACCAAGTTACTAGAAAGAGTTTTCATTTCTCTGAAAAAAGAAATGATAAAACATTCTTTCGATGCCCGAACCATCAAATCCTATAAATCATTTTTTTTCGCACAATAAACCTTATACATAAGGAATGGACTAAAATATCTTTTAAATTGGAAACATATTTTTTATTTGTTTGTGCAGTGCCTTGTGCGAATTTCACAGAAAAAAGTTGCCTTTTCTACGATTTCTGTTACTTCCCTTCATGTGCTGCACCCCTCTGGCGACCTGCCGAATTTCCTGTAATAATCTTCACCAGGCGCCACAGACAATGACCCTGCCCCCCCCAAGATTCCATTAATCTTGTGGCTTGCAGAAACACTGAACATTTAACCAATTTTATTTTATTTTTAGGATCCCTTGTTAATTAGTTCCATGGCCAAAATGGCGCCGCAATAAGAGGAAGGAAAATATTGAGCCATTTTTTTCTCCACCTGATTTACTGGAATGTTCCAATATTGGAAATGACACCAATTCATTTAGTACTATTGTCTTTGTAACACCCGAAATTATGAACTACAGTAAAGGCGCAGTTCACTCAAAAATAAAATGAAGCTATATTTCCACTTTTTTGGTGTGCTATCTGTCCATCCAGATACACTATATGGCCAAAAGTGTTTGGACACCTGACATCCAAAATCTCATTTAAAATTATGGATATTAATATGGAGTTGGTCCACCCTTTTCTGCTGTAACAACCTCCAGTCATCTGGGAAGGCTTTATAATAGATGTTGGGGCATTGCAGGGATTCGCTTCCATTCAGCCAGAAGAGCATTAGTGGGGTCGGTCACTAATTGGACCATTAGGCCTGGCTTGGAGTTGGCTTTCCAACTGATCCCAAAAGTGTTGGTTGGGGTTGAGATCAGGGCTCTGTGCAGGCCAGTCAAGTTCTTCTGGTCTCGACAAAACCATTTATATATGGATCTCGCTGTGTGCCCGGGGCATTGTGTGTTGAAACAGGAAAGGGTCTTCCCGAAACTGTTGAGGAAACACTGAATGTGAACTAGAATGTGAAGGCATGCTGTAGCATTGAGATTAGCCTTTACTGGAACTAAGGGGCCTAGGCAAAACCATGAAAAACAGCCCCCGACCAAGGGGTGTCCAGATACTTTTGATCATGTAGGGTAGTTTTGCTGAGATTTTCTAGACATTAGCTGCAGCTCACCATGATTTGATTTAATTTAATTGATTTATTTGTGCAGGAAAAAGGATTAATAGCAGCATGTGCAGAGGTGTACACAATGTACTAAACCTAAGTTTTCTGTCCTACTGCTTAACCAAAGACAGAAAACATATAGAGAAAGAAAGCAAAGAAAGGGAAAAAAGGTATGAATGAGGGGTGTGTAGGTGGCACTATGTAAGGGTGTGTCATCTATGGAAAGACAACATTTAGCGAGAACAGAAAAGGAAGAATAACATCACAAAAAATGGCAGTAGAATGTTTGATTTTGGGGGGCTGGAGTCAGTGGAGACATGTCTGGTTTGTAATTCGTTGCTGTTTGGATGTGTGCTTGAAAGATGAGGTTGCTGTCATAGTTCTGAGAGATAAGATAAGATAAATAAGATATGCGTTCCAATTTTTTGTGTAGTGATGGTGGGAAGTAGTAGAAGTAGTCATTTTTAAAGTGTGACAGTGTTCTCGGGGTCAGTGGTATGATGTCTGGTACAGTAGTGTTGTAGTGAGGAGCGTTTGGATACGAGGTAACAGATGATTTTTGGTAGTTCATTGTTTTTGAATTACAATAATGCAGTTTTACAGAGGTAAAGATGCAGTAGTTTTCTAAAGTAAGGGCTGTTGCAATTTGAACTGCTGTACAGTGGTGGTTCCAAGAAGGAAGTTGTGAGTGTATTTTATATGCTCTGTTGTACAATCTGGTTCAACAACATTTTTTGGTGTCAGTGAAAGGCAGTAGGATAGAGTAGACAGTATTATGGAATTTAGGTAAGCATAAGATACAGATGTGGACAGATACCGTATGACTGGATTTTGTAGAGAACAAACATCTTTTGATTGAGAAGTTTGTTGAGATTGTGGATGTGTGGCCTTCAGTGTATGTGAGGTGAGAGTCTGGAGTCATGCCCAGGTATTTGTATGTGTCTGTGATGTTGACTGGGCGCTGTGCCAGCGTGATGGGGTTATTTATGGAGAGTTGTTCTTGCGGTGACCAGAACTCTATGCGTTCCGTTTTCTTTGTATTTACGGACAGATGGTTTGAATGTCATCAGTTGCAAAGGGAATGTAAGTCAGCTGTTAGTTTGGAATTCATTTTAGTCATCATTTTATAGAAGACTATTTGCATACAGTGGGTAAATTGTTTATATATAGCAGGAATAACAGGAATGATTGCTATACGGATAATGTATGTTCGGTGAGATGCAGCTGCCAAAGTTTACCTTTGAGGACAGAAACCAATCGGGAAATCATTGAGATAGCTCTTTCTTTCAAAACGTTCCATTAATTAATTTGTTAACTTTATCAAGTGGTTTTGACATTAGAGGTAGAATTGAGCTTGGTTTGTAATTGGCCATAAAGGTGACATCATAAACTTTGTAAATTGGAGTAATTTTAGGTTCCAACATGAAGTAGTTTCCAAACTTTGACCATTCACTTTGATTAATCAATTATTTTGCTCCACCACTAGGCTAAAATTAGCTGCCTTGCTAACTTAGCTAGTTAAAAACAATGTTATTATATATTTTATGTTAGTAAGAAATGATCTCTAATGACCTACTATCTTTTCAACTCACCCCTCACACTCATTATTGACATGGAAATCTGTAAGAAAATAATTTCTTGTTTCGTTGCATTTTTCTTTGGATGATCTGTGTAAGAATTACAGCTCATTTAATACATAGCGCCCCCCCACCTTTAACAAAACATCAGCTAACAAAACATCTGGAGTTAGTTCTAGGTATGCCATTTGCATTTGTGGTCTTTTGCTGCTGTCTTTCAGCATGAGGACCAAGGAAGTGTCAATGACAGAAATTCATTATGTGAAAAATATGAGTAAATCGGACAAACCTAAAAGTGTGATAAAATCAACAGTGCAAAAATACATTGTTAAGAAGCAATAATGCATTGGTGAGCTTAACAAAGTAATACCAAACAATCTGGTAGACCACTACAGATCACTGTAGGGAATGACAGAAGAATACTTTCAGTTGTTAAGAAAAAAACCTTTCAACAGTCAAACAGATTAAGAACATTCTCTAGGATGTAGGTATAGATATGTTGGACTACCATAAGGAGAAGACTACACCAACATAACGTCAGAGGTTTCACTGACTGCTGGTAAGCCTCAAGAAGAGAATGGCCAGATTAGCGTTTACTAAAAAGTACATTTAAAAACTGTAGCCCTGAAAAAAAAAAGTCTTATTGACAGATGAAGTAGTGTTATGGCTTGACATGTATAGCTGCTACTGAAACTGGCTCACTTCTCTTTATTATGATGTGACTGCTGACAGCAGCAGCAGAATTAATTCTGAAGTGTAAACAAACACCTTATCGGCTCAGATCCAACCAAATGGGGGGGGGGCGACATAGCTCAGGAGGTAAGACCGATTGTCTGGCAGTCGGAGGGTTGTCGGTTCAAACCCCGCCCTGGGCGTGTCAAAGTGTCCTTGAGCAAGACACCTAACCCCTAACTGCTCTGGCGAATGAGAGGCATCAATTGTAAAGCGCTTTGGATAAAAGCGCTATATAAATGCAGTTCATTTACCATTTACCAAATGCCTCAAAACTCACAGAAGGATGTAAATATGGATGTAAATACCCTCAAATCACAGGCAACAGTCTGCACTTTAACCACATATTCATTGTTTCATTTCAAATCCAATGTGTTGGAATGCAGAGCCACAACAAAAATGTTGTCCCTGTCCAAATACCTATGGACCACATTTGTACATATAACACATTGTAGCATACGAAAGATGAAAAAAGCCTTTAAACTGTACGGCACACACTGTGACTGGAATAAAAAGCCCCCCCACCCGCCAAAAAAAATAAAATAAAAATTAATAAAAAAATCTGTGACTGCTCCTCAATCAGAGTAGTCTAGAGCTGGGCAGTCCCTTGAGATGTTTAATCTTTTTCCTTATTGCATAAGTGAGAAAATAGTATGATATTTTCATTTGAATTACTCTATAAGTTGGGTATTTGGAGTACATACTCTTATAGGATTATTTGTGTATTCCATGGTTTGTCATGAGGCCTTTATGGGACTTTGATGCAGGTTCATTCAAGTGTAAATTCAAATCACCGAGGTCTATGAAGTTTTGAAGAGTTTTGAAGTGTTTGGAGGTTTGTGATACAACAATTGTTATAGAATTTTCTGGTGCGTTACGTCCATAGACTGTTGATAACGCTGCTACTCCCAATGATTCAAAAGCGGTATTATATGGTTACAATGCATAGATTGCAACTCCACCACCTTGTTTGTTCTGCCTGTTTTTGTGGAATAATTTGTACAAAAAAACCAAGTTACCAACCCATGCGCTCAAAGAAGTTTTTAACAAACTAGCCTATATAACATAGATAATCATAGAAAGGAAAGACGGGAGCCCGCACTCTTAATGAATAGATATAGATTATGAATGTCTACGCAACAAAATCATTTTCATTTTTATTCCTATTTGGACAAAGAGACAGACATGTTTCGGCCTAAGCCGTCCTCAGTGTCTTGAATTCTTCTGACAAACAGGAAATATAAAACCAGAATAAACATGACATCATAATAGCCAATAATTTATGTAAATTATCTTCTAAATGATTGAATAATTATATAATCATATAATCAATAATGACCAAAACCTGTCTTAGGCCAATGTGTATGACAAGAAGGCTAGGCAGGCTAATAAGAAAAAAATAAAATAATAAATAAATAAATAAACAAAAAAAAAAAAACAGGTTGCAGCAACAACCATATTGTTTTGAAAGGGATACACGCATACACTCATATACAAATACATACACATATATATGTATACACATATACTAAGTTAGAGGCATCCACCTCCTAATTCAAAAACAGATACATGGAATAAAGTGTAGGATCCACGAAAACAGTGTTTAATTAATGATGGTTCAGAAGTTGGTTCATGCAAACCCCTGCAGGCCAACGACGACGAGGGGATCTATAAAAAATATCGCATATCCTGCGTATTCTGTACAGTTGGCTGAGGGGCAATCCCTTTTTCAGGTGCATAGGATGAAAACTATTTGCCAGCAACATAGTATTTTTATCTGTCGGTTTTCGATGTAAGGTAGTGCTTAGTTTGTCACCATTCCTATAGAAAGTGACATCCAAAAAGTTGATTCTCTCTTTACTTTTTGTACATGTAAAATCAATGGAAGGAACCCTTGTATTTAAAAAAACTGACAAACTCATTAAGTTGCTCTTCTGACCCCGACCAGATTAACAAAATATCATCAATGTACCTTGCCCAATGTTTAATGTCATGTAAAAATGGGTTGTTGTTATACACAAAGTCTCTCTCGAATTTCCCCATGAATAAATTAGCATAATTTGGCACCATGGTGGAGCCCATTGCAGTACCCTGTGTTTGCAAGAAATAATCAGATTCAAAAAGGAAATAATTTTTCTCCAATATTAATTTAGCCAAATCTTGTAGAATTTCTGTAGAGGGATGATCTTCCTCTCTTTCTCCCAAAAACATTTCAAGAGACCTAGCTGGTCAGGTATATTTGTATAAAGGCTAGATACAGAGTGTTACCAGCCAGTCATTTGGAGCAATGGAAGGTATCACAGCAACCCTTTGCAGTGCATCGGACGTATCCCTCAGGTAGGATGGCAATGTTTTCACTAATGGAGCTATGTGATGATCAACATATTTCGACAAAATTTCAGTAAGAGAACCGATCCCTGCTACGATAGGACGTCCTGGTGGAGATTCTAATGATTTGTGTATTTTTGGGAGAGTATACAACACAGCTCTTATCGGGTTGGGTCTATGAGCAATGTGAAAAGAAGGCAAGTGAACATGGATGGGATGCGAAGACATCACACAAAGAAAGGGTAAGTCATCTATCATCAGGGGAAAAGACGGCCTTGAGCAATATGGCTGGATGTCAGTCAATGTTTCTGCATTCTGAAGTGCAAATATTTTACTGGAATAACTGGATAGTCCCAAATTTAAGAGTATTTTTAAACAAGCATTTAGTACAGTAACAGTAGGGCAATTTCATGAACGAGACAGCTTCAACAGAAGTATGTGCCGAAGACCATTGCTTTGCATAAAATCTAAATGAATAGGACTAATCAAAACAAAACAACTAACAGCAAATCAGACAAATCAACAGATGGGACAAACAATTAAGTTTTACATATTTGATCTGGTCTTCAAGGAAAATCTATCATAAGTAATACAGTATAAAAGTTTTCCACAGTGATACACTGTATCTTGCTGCCATTAATTAAGTCAGTTACAGATGGCAAATGAATGATGTACACAGACTCAGCAGATGCACAGCACAGACAAAATAATGAACACAAATTTATCAAAAAACAATTCAATGAAGTTGCAGAGAAACTCAAAGAATACTGTAATCCTATCAACTCAGAAATAATGCCATGCTTCTGTCAACTACATTACATTACATTACATTATAGGTTCTTAGCAGACGCTCTTATCCAGAGCGACTTACAACAAGTGCATTACAAAACTCAGAGACAAGCGCTTTACAACATTCCTGCAAGAGAGCTACAATAGGTATAACTTTGCTTAGGTATAAGTGTGAATTGTACACCCTATTTTTTTTTTTTTTTTTTTTTTTTAGAAAAAAAAAATGTTAGAGGGTAGTGGGGGGTGATGAGGTGAGATGTAGCTTGAAGAGGTGAGTCTTCAGTCTACGTTTGAAGACGGCCAGGGTCTCTGCTGTTCTGACTTGCACAGGAAGGTCATTCCACCACCGTGGGGCTAGAACAGAACTCAATAATTTATTTGAATTTTTATTCCAAGCAATTGTTCGGACTCAAAGTGGAAACCATTCCGCAAGACTCAATTCCAGGTTTCAATAAAAAGTGCAGATCTAAGCTGGGAAATTACAAATTACTTCCAAAAGAAAACAGCAAAGCAGTATTACTTGATGATTTCTGGGACAGTTGAATAGAAGGCACAATGATACCTACTCGTTGTATCTGACTGTCAAATGCAGGAAGATGTGTCTCTTCATATGGACATTCTTCCACTAAGAATAGTCAATCAATGACATACGAGACTGTTATACAACTGAGCATGATAAAATCTAATCATATAGTGGGGAATCCACAAAAAGATTACAATGCTTTTACACTATAAACCAGAACAATTGATGCATGATTCACAAAGTGCACCAACTGCAATGCCAAAAAAAGAATGACACACTGTCCTGGGTCATTTATATTTAAATTGTGTCATCTACATAAATTTCAGCACCAAAATGACTCATTTTATGCAAATGGTGCTTTACACGGTGCGTCTACTATTCACAGGTGATCACGAATTACCACTTGAAATAAGCATTGATTTGTTCAAGAGGACCGGAAACCTGGCAATAATATGGATCTTCTGTACAAGTGTACCTTTGGTTTTATGGACAGGCATTATTTATCATTACCTGACCAAGACATAGAATACTAGAATTGCTTGAAGCCAAAGATGACATTAAACCTCCTGTAATTTTTCTGTTAAGTAGGCTATTTAATTGTATGGAGACAAACACCTCCAAGTCAAAGTACTTCAGTAAAAATGACTACATTCAAAAGGTCAGTTCAATGAATTCAGATGGTAAGTTGTTCCAAGAAATATTGAACCAAAGTCATTACTCCCTCACCATTATTTGTGAACCAAATAAAAATCTAATCCCTTGTGAAATGACAGGCATTACATTACATTTATTTGGCAGACACTTTCATCCAAAGCAACGTACAAAAAGTACATTTCATGGTCATGGACAATTACTAAACACAGGTTCGATAAGGTACAATACTTATTTTGTACAGCTATTTCTAGTCAAGAACACAGTTTAGTTCACACAGTGAACACTATTCAGGCCTAACCTCTGCAAATCCAACTAGGCAGAAGAATAAGCTACAGTATTAGGACAAATACAAATTACCAAAAAGTGCTAAGATGGGGCAACATGTAACAAGTGTCATGAAAAGGGGGGGGGGGGGATTTAGAGTGAAATATACAGCATGGTGGTAGTTAGTCCAGGTATAGTCTGAAGAGATGAGTCTTCAGGCAATGGCAGAAGATGGGTAGTGAGGGGGAGGTTCGAAGAGGGACGGGGAGTTCGTTCCACCATTGGGGAGCTAAGGTGGAGAAGCTCTGTGATCCCTTTGGTCGGGTGGGAGGGGGTACAAGGCGCCCTGCAGCTGCAGAGCGGAGTGGTCGAACAGGCACATAGGATCGAATCATGTCCTGCAAGTAGATGGGGACTGTCCTGCTGGCTGCAGTGTAGGCAAGGGTCAGGGCTTTGAACCGGATCCTGGCAGCGACTGGTAGCCAGTGGAGCGATCGCAGCAGAGGTGTGATGTGGGAGAATTTTGGTAGGTTGTAGATGAGTCGGGCAGCAGAATTCTGAATCATCTGTAGTGGCTGAATCGCACAAGCTGGCAGGCTTGCAAGGAGAGAGTTGCAGTAATCAAGGCGAGAGGTCACCGTAGCCTGGACGAGCAGCTGGGTAGAGTGTGTCGTCAGGTATGGTTGAATCCTTCTGATGTTGTACAGAAGGAATCTGCAGGACCCTGATGTTGCCTTGATGTGCTCCTTGAGGTCCAGTTGGTCATCCAGGACCACCCCCAAGCTCTTGGCAGAGTGAGAGGCAAGTTACAGGCACGTTTTCACAGGAAGTTGTTGAAAAATCTTTCTCAGTTGTCAGGTTTGGTGTCAGCAAACCCGGCCTTTTACATAATTTTTGCATTTGCAGATAACTTGACACTAAAATATGTTTTGCACTCTAAATAAACTGCTCAGACAACTATAAACTAATGCCGCAGAGAAAATGAGACTTGCCATGACCTTACCCAACCCCCAATTCCTCCGCCCTCCCGGCCCCGCCCCCGACAAAACTTTGAACATTGACTTTGAATAAATTACTTTGATCCACCCCTCAAAAAAATACTACATTTTTTCAAGTTAGTATTTTTCACCTTATTTACTACTCGATCTCTGCTCAGAAAGCTTAGCTAATTATAAAAAGGCTCTTTTAAAAATAAAAAATAAAAATAATTTAACTAGGTGATCTAATTTCTGATTTGTTGGTTGGGCAACACAAAACTTGGAGACAGCCTGGGATCTACTGTTACTCTATATAACCTGTCTCACTTGGTAGAGGCTAATGCTGCTCACAGCAAACACTTTTTATTGGGAGAGCCGAATGGTGTGACTCCTGCATTTGTGCTAGCTGCTTCACTGTTGGTTCTTGCTGTGAGGTTTCCATCTTGGAGTTCTTTTCTTTCCTGGATTTTGGCAGCAATTATGTCATTTACGCTGTGATACAACTGTGGTATGGACAGAAGAGATATGGGAATTGTAGGTTTACACTGGAGCTTTATTTGGAGTGAGGGAGAGAGAGACAGAGAGACATTTTTTTTTTTTACTTCTGGCATCCTTTAATAAGCCAAGTTACCTACAGATAAGAAAATTTGCCAAAGACACATAAAAATGAACTGCACCATACCTACACCCAACCACAATGCAACACATAACCACAACCCTTTTTGACTACCCACAGGTATCATGGGAATATCCCAGGAGACCCAAACCCCACCCACAATACATCCATTACACATGCTCTGCCAAAAATACATGACACTGTTGAAAACCGTTCATACTGATCCCCGAAGCAACCCAGGTTACTCCAATCAAATACAAATTAACAGTTCCCCATTCCTGATCATGCAAACAATCCCATCTATACATCAAACATTCTGAAATTCTACATGTCAAGGTAATTCACAGGACTATAAATTCTTTCTTCACCCTAAGGCATGCAGAGACCAATCCCCTAAACATTAAAACTGGATCCACAGGCCCACAACTCTGTATTTTACTTTGTCTTGTGTGCCATGTGCCCAACTTTGCCTGACTGAAAAGAAAATTGAGCAACACACTTTTTGCCTTTGTACTTACTGAATACATTGCCCCCAGTATGTACAGACCCATTGAAAAACCAACTCCCATCATCACACAGAGCACATTTAGCAAAGCAAGAACAGAAGATAAAAGGCTACATTCCACAAACACATGCACATCCATTTCAGACAGACCACAAAATGGGCACCCCTCCTGCACATTTGAATCCAACTTAGACAGAAAGTTATTTTTGCCTCTTGTATTATCCTCCTCTAAAGATCCCCTGACCTCTTGGGGAGAGGCAGTTTGTAAAGCACCCTCCACCTAAACCTGCCATACTCTGCCCCCTCAGGTAACCATGACTCTGATGCTCTCCAACATCCTGTAGGAACCTGATGTTTCTGATTTTTTACTTTAGGCTTGGAGTGCCAAAAGACAGCAACTTCCCTTCCTTCAACCTGGTGGCTCCTCCCCTCATGGCTTTTCAAAAATATCCTGTACGGGGCTTGGCAGTGAGCCCAGCACCTCACCCCCCAGTCTCTCCAGGAGTCTTAATAATCACTCCAGCCTCCTCCGATAACTACTGAGGTAGCTTCCATCCTGTACTCTGGCTGCCTCAGGTGGCCTAATGTCACAATTCCTGCCCTCACAAAGCATATCCTCATGTTTTCTGAACGGATGCAGTCCAGCTATATCAGTAGGCTATGGAAGATGGGCTCCTACCACACCCATTCCCCGGCTCTACAACCCCCTCATGAATTGGCCGGAGCAGACACCAGACTTTACCATAAAAACGAGGCACCCTTGCGGCGTTACGACCCTCCTTGCTCATCAGGAACAGCTGGCAGTCCAGCACCAGACCACTTCCAAAGCTCTCCATAACACTGCCCTTACCGTGTCCCCCCAGCAGATGTCTGCACACTACAGCAGCCTCGATGCCACCTGAAGTCTGAAAGCTGCCACCCTGCCGTCCTGGTCCACCAACCCCTAATCTCCCTCAACAGTAGGCGTGTTGAGCAAAACCAGCCTCAGTGCCACAATGATAACGCCACCAAGTTATTCATTATCAGGGTCTGCTCCCTGTATGAAACTTGGAAGAAGAGCCACTTCCACATTGCCCCTTTGCACAAAAGGCTTCAAGAACAGAACTACAGAGGCTACACTGCAAGATGCAAACCATTAGTTATCCACAAAAACAGGACGGCAGGTTACAGTTTGCTAAGAAGTACCTAAATAGCCTGAGGAGGATTCTCTGGAAAAGGAAATGGTCTTGTGGGCAGATGAGACCAAGATTCACTTCTATCGTTGATGGCAAGAGCAAAGTGTAGAGGCCAAAGGAAAACCCCCAAAACCCCCCTCATCTGTGAAACGTGGTAGTGGTGTTATGGTTTGGACATGGATGGCTGCCATAGGTTCTGTCTCACTTGTCTTCATTGATGATGTAACTGCTAATGAATTCTGAAGCATCTTATTGGCTGATGGGATGGGATAACCTGTTATCCACAGTAACTGATTTCACACAGTGCATTATCCACTCGTGCAAATAACGTGCCTCCATCTTGCTTGCGTTTTGATTTATGCCTGCTCTTTAGTGGCAGAATAAGTTCAAGCAAAATTCGGGCCTTGTTAATCGCGTGAACGTTAGAAATTTCTAATGGATTTTCCACACTTATAATATCTTTGCCCATTATTTGTGTGATCCTCCCTAAAGTGCATGTGTATTAAGAAGAGAAGCACCTTGTGATGACTCATGTAGATGACAGGCCTACTGTGCTCCCAGCTCCGTGCTCCTGTATGATACATAAGACACATGTTTCTGGGGCAGAATGAGTCATATCTGAAACTAGAAACTAAAACTATTCACAAAAGGCTTAGTAAGTTTGACCCTAAACTGCATAACATTCCATTTTGTGTGTCACATTTTATAACATCAGACTAAACAATGAAATAAATCATTTTAATTTGAAGTGACTGTGAATGTAAGTTTCTGAAAGGCTTCAGACTGCATTGTATGGGGTTACTATGGTATGTATCAAGCATTGGTGACAGTACAAGAAGTCAATTGCATTGCAATATCAAATTATATCAGTCTAAACATTTCCATTAGTTCATTTGCACAGATTGAATGTATTACCCGGCTCTAAGCTATCATATGTCTTGGGCTCACCAATCATGCATATGCTACATTGCCAAAAGTATGTGGACACCTGACATCCAACATCTCATCCAAAATTATGGGCATTAATATGGAGTTGGTCCACCCTTTGCTGCTATAACAATATTTACTCTTCTGAGAAGGCTTTATACTTGATGTTGGAGCATTGCTGCGGGGATTTGCTTCCATTCAGCCAGAAGAGCATTAGTGAGGTCAATCACTGATTGGGCAATTAGGTCTGGCTTGGAGTTGGCTTTCAAATTGATTCCAAAGGTGATGGAGGGGGTTGAGGTCAGGGCTCTGTGCAGGCTAGTAATGTTCTTCCATACTGTTCTCAACAAAACCACTTCTCTGTGGACACCACTGTGTGCCCGGGGGGGGTCTTGAAACAGGAAAGGCCTTCCCCAAACTGTTGGGGAAGCACAGAATCGTCTAGAATGTGATTGTATTCTGTAGCATTAAGATGTCCCATCACTGGAACTAAGGGGCCAAACTCAAACCATTAATAACAGACCCAGACTAAGGGGTGTCCAGATACTTTTGGTCATATGGTGTAGATACTGCAGATTAGATAGATAGACTAGGGTGGTGTTTAACTGGGTGTACCAAACTGTAAAATAAAGTGTTTGATTTGTCACAGAAAAAAAAGGATATTTCTGGAGATTCTACTCCATCTCAATTACTTCCTGTTTCTTCACATATGCTCATGTACTTGGTCCTCCTCACAGTAGACGCATGCTATAGAACAAAGGCACCATCTAGTGGTGAAAGAGGATATAACAAAAGGGCACCACGAACAGGCACAAATCCACTACATTACATTACAGGCATTTAGCAGACGCTCTTATCCAGAGCGACTTACACAACTTTTTTTTTTTTTTTACATAGCACTAATACCATTCCCTTTCGACTGTGGACTGCCTTGATCCTTCAGGGAGCCAAAGGGAACTAAGGCAGCACTAAGACAAAAGGGGATCAATGCGGTTAATGTAAAGCCATCTTTACGACACTGTGTCAGTACTGAACAGCAGATTACAAGAAAACTGTTACTACCACCAGCAGAACCAGTAACCAGAAGTGTGCAAAAAAAATAAAATAAATAATAATAATAATAATTCATCCACCCAACAATCAATTTTCTTAACTGCTTACTCACAGTAAAATGGGGGCTGGAGTCTGTCCCAGCATACATTGGGTGAAAGGCAGGAATACACTCTGGACAGGTAACAAAACCATTGCAGGGCCCACACACCATTCACTCACATTCATAGCACAAGGACAATTTACTTTCCAGTTGACCAAACCTGCATGTCTTTAGAGGCTGAAAAGAAAACAGATGTGCCCACATAGATGCATAATTACTTTCGATCTATTTACTCCCAGATAAATGAATTAGTTTCCAGCATACATTCCCTGTCACTGTTTTTTTTTTTTTGTATTTGTAATTTTATTTACATATTTATTTTTTGTTTTTAAAAATATAAGAGCTTTTCAGCACCATGCTATGACTACAGAATACACATATTCTGCAAACGTGGTCAGATGCAGCACTAACCTCTTATAATAAAAGATTCTGAATTGTGTAAGAAGTTTTTTTGAGACACTTCTTAAGTTTGTTCTGGAAAAAAGAGCTTTTCTGACCACAGAACTCAACAATGATGCACTGCACATTAAGGAGCACAAAAGTGCTTTCAGGAAATACATTTTAAAGTTTAAAGTTCCATGGTCCCAAATTATTCAATACAGGGGGAGCAGATATCAGATATCAAAAGGAAAGAGAGCTTACAGGTCAAAGCTAAGATCCATATAAGCTCTACAGAAACATCAAAATGGAACATTACTGACATTTTCTAAATTAAAATATATGTCTACAACTGAGTAGCACATGGCTTCTTAAGTAGTTTGCAGGGTCCCCCAGCTCTCCTGTTTCCTGCTCACTGTGTAGGAACTTCAAGTAACCAATATCAACCTAGCTAGAGGATTTTTTTAAATGATCACTTGTGCATTCGTTCTTTGGTCTTTGGTATTTTATAAACACATGGATATGTGAAACACCAAATTGTGTAAAAGATTTGGGTAAATGGGTTTAGGTTCCAAGTGTCAGGTGACTGAAAAAGCCATAGATTTCGTCCGAGTGTTGGACCAGGATGTGAAGCAAAATGGTGAAGAGTGTTGTTTATGAAGTCACGTGGAAACACTGAACAGATTTCAGCCAGACACCTTAACCATATGATTCTGCTGTTTGTTAACAGTATGGGTTTAACCCCAGCCCCTATTAAAATTATGCTGCCCGTTCCCATAAACCAAGAAAAGATACGTGCCATGAAGAGACCAATCAAAATAAAAATTAAATGTAGGTGTCATCATTCAGGTGTCATTTAATCATTTCATGAATCAATAATGAAAAGTCCCCTTTTTCTCTCAGATCTGACTAGTTTTAAACTCCAGCATTTTTCTAATCATATTTGCAGTTCAGGGTTTGTAAGTATGATGATGAAAATTCTGGAGTTTAAAACATAATTCTGATAATGCATAAAGGTCCAGAAAAAGAAAAAAAAAAGGTCTGTCACATCCCAACTATTTGCAGTTGCTATTAACCTTTTATTCTGTACATAGGACCATTTTTGTACAAAATATGAAATCTAATGTTTAATAGATACAACACTACATAAAACAAAGTACATTATATGTACAATATCAGATGAAGCCATTTAGTACAGGTTGCAAAGCAAAGGACACTTATGTCGGATTTTGGAAAGCGTGTAAAAATAACAAATCCCTCTAGGGGGCAATGAACTAAAGCAGTTTCATGGAGGAAACATCACTAAAACGCTGCTCTTTATTTTCCCGCCTTTGCATCCAAGCTCAAGTCAACTGTGCCACAGCCGCAATACAAGAAACAGCAGACAGCTTTTCCTGCCACAGAAAACGCACTGGAACCGCATAGTCTTTTTAAATTCATTTCCTGCAGTGAATTTAAGGGGGAAGGGACACGATCGGTGGATATTGCCGATGACACAAAAAACAAAAAAAAAGAACAATAAAATTCCGAAAGTGGTCATATGCAGTTTAATTTACACTGAACACATTCAACCAAACATTGACAACAAGCTCCAAAGAGGAAAAAAAAAAAAAAAAAAAACCTCGCAAGCTTCCAGGAATCACTTAACACAGACACACTGAACACCTGAAGCCGTTCAGCTCTAGAGAAGAAACAAACCAGTTTAACGGAGGTGGAAGTTCAAACAATGGTATCTGCACAGACACATAAATATTAAAAAGAACAGCACCCTTCTCCTCTCTGTGCTGGGACAGCCTCTGGTACATGAAGAAGTACATGGAGCGACCGTGGATGGCAGCAAGACAATTCATTTCAGGCGGGATCCATCACCGAAGGGTGTTATTCAAGTCTGACAGGAAGTGCTCATAGGTAGTTGAATGGACTTTCTCATAATGCCGTCTCTTTAATGCGAGAAATTCATTTGCGTGCACTGACGTGAGATTCAAACCAGGAATGTTCAAAAAGTGCACCCCCAACAGTTCTAGACTGCATGCATGTTCGCTTTCACAACTCGACAATAGGTTATGTGAATAGATTGTTATTGCCTGACACTGAATCTGTTTTTTGACTCATCTCTTAGTAATAGGGCAATTATATTTCATAATATCTTTACAATAAAGGCACTATGAAAAGAAAGGCCGTGCATTTTAACTCATGAAACTGTCCTTCACGACCTGTCAACTTACAGTTGGATGTGAGTGAACTTGCCCCAGCAAACCCCTATGTTAGTTATGAAGTCTTGTTCTGGACAAGGAGTAACGCAAAAGGTAAAAATATTGCGAGAAATCTCCATTTACATTTCCGGGTATTGTCAGTTAGGGTATTCGTTGTTTAAATAGCTAGGGCGTATTCTCCCCACGGGGACAGGAACTCTGCGTAACTTTGCTGACTGTGCCTAAAGCTGGAGGGGTACAGTGAGTCTGGTTGTGAGACCGATCCCCCCCCCCCCCCCACCCTACACTGCATCTCCTCGGGCTGGGTCTTGTAGTCTCTGTCACGGCCAGGATAAGCCCCGCCCTTTCAGTGATGCGGCAGGCGGTGCGTCTACGGACCTGCCTCCAGCAGGAAGGACCGCCTCCTTCCGCAGCCCACAGCGACTACCCACAGTCCTTTTCAGTGGTACAAAAATAAATGAAACTTTTTAACTTACAAAAGAGTCAAGCTTACAAAAGAGAAAACTTAGTTAAATATGTGTTCCAAAACCCATAGAAGAAACATGCCTTTTTTGTATCTTTTATACACTTTGTACAAACCAAAAAAAAAAAAAAAAAAAAAAAACCTTGCCCGAACAAACTCTCAACATGTTGCTCTTAAAAAGAAATCTACCATTGTTTGAACCACCAAATACACTCCATTTTGGACAAACTCATGGCCTAAAGAACCTGCTCAAAAAACAAAAGTTAAAAATGCATGTTTTTTTTTTTCTTTTTTACTTAAGTTACAAGCAATTGGTATGGCACAAAATGACATAGTTCCTACTGATGTTCAGTGGAGGGCAGAAGTCATTCTTCTAGGAAATTCTGTTTGGGGGGGAGGGCCTCATCCGATTCTGTCATCTTTAGCGTGACACGTCAAAATGAATACCTTAATTAAAAAGCCTAGAGCCAAGGAAACGCTCTCTGCTCGCCCCGCCCCCCCCCCCCCCACCACCTCCCATCCTTCCAGTTGGGGAAAAAAAAATCAGAAAACGCTATGGGTGTGATCAAAAACAAACAGTCAGCTATTGGCACTGGCAGCTGTTCCCGGCGTAAAAAAAAAAAAAGGTGAGTGAAAAGTCTGTCCTCCAAAGTGCCCCCCTTTTTTGGGTACTTGGGTGACCACCTCCCACCAGTCTCTGTCCCGTCTGTGGATGCCCCGGCACGGTTTTGATCGCGCTCGGAACCAGAGCCTAGCCGGGAAAACAAAATGCTTCTCTTTTATATTATTAGTTATTGTTATTTTGTATTTTTTTTTTTTACGAAATGACAAGAAAACGTCCAATCCAGGCAACGTAACATTCAGGGTACATGAAATGGAAAAACAAAAGGAGAAATCAAATCAAATGGAACACCTGAGAATGCAGAAATCCTAATGACCAGAGTGAGGGGACGGCGTAGGCATGCGTCCAGTCCACATGAGGAGGAGGGGGGGGTGGGGGAGGTTACGGGAGAGGGGGCCCCGCCCCTTTCCTGCGCCGCCGCTACTTTCAACGCGGTGGATTCTGCGGGATGAGGGGGCGGGGCCTAGCGGCCGAGGAGACGGAGGGGCAGGCCGAGGCGAGCGCGGCGGTCGGTCGAGACTGGGGACGGGGAGAGGACCTGCGGAGAGGGCGGGGCCTAGTGACCGTCGTTGGTGGTGATCATGTCTTCGGCACGGCGATGAGTCTCCAAGGCTTTGACGGTGTAGATATCCTGAGGCAGCTCGGACTTGCGCCGCACCAGGGGCCGCTCCTTCCGCTGGTCCCTGCTCAGCTGCGAGGGGGGGCGGGGGAGGGGGGGGTGGCACATTAGAGGGGGCAATATAACCTACAGCACATTTCATCAACAACAAATAACAGACATTAATATACAACACAGATTTTCTTTCAAAAAGTTCAGAACGCTACGTTAGGTTGGAGACGGAGGTAAACCGAACGGCAAAGAGACGAGTCGCCAGCCCCCGTCTGGCGCACGGGGAGGCGAAGCGGCCCGGGCCAGGCCTTCGTACGACACGCACAGGTTTAAAAAAAAAAAAAAACGAAAAAACGCTGTTTTTTTTTTTACCTGGGTAGCTTCTTCTTCTACGGTCTTCTTTAGCATGGCGACGTCTTCTATCAAAGGCCCGTCCGTCTCCATTTCCACTGGACTGCTGAGGCTGGAGGAATCGACGTACACCAGGAACTGAGGTAAAACGCAGAGATGAAAGAAAAAGAGCACGTAAGCCATTCCAGTGCGGCACAGGCAAAAACAACAACACGTGAGAGGTCTTTAATAATAATAATAATAATAATATAATAATAAATTAAATAATTATGGGAGAGAATAGCTACAATAAATTCTAAATGTACACAGCCAATATATAAAAATTAGGAAAAAAAAGTAAAAATTGGGTAAAATAAAACTGAAAGAATATAAAATCTAAATGACCAGCATTAAAAATTGGAAGGTAAGAGGCGTAGGGCACGTTCACAGGTTTTACACGTTCGCCCAAATTGCAAGGTGGTGTCGATGTTCAGTCCCTGTGTAAGGATCAGGTTTAGACGGGGAAGGACCGGAACTGGATGATTACCAGCGTCGTGCGCACTCTCAAACACTCAGACAAGCGCAAACTAATGAAGTCATGCTATTTTACTCAATCGCTGTAAATTCCCTAGCACAGCGGTGGCCTGGGTGGGTGCCGGTTTTTCTTCTAGCCCACCACTAAAACACCTGATTCTACTTATAAGGGTCTGGACTGAAGACCATGGTTATTCAGTTGGGTGAATTAGTTGTTGTAGTGCTGAACTAAAACAAAAAGCTGCACCTGCAGCGGTCATTTTCGGCTGTGACCAGACATCCTTGTTCTAGCACAGAGATATTCATTCTTGATCCTGGCTGGCTGCAGGATCTCTAGTTTTCTGTTTTTGCCAGCAACCAATTCAGACCCAAGAAACCAGGTGAGGTCAGTTAACTGATCAATTAAAGCAGTCGGGTACACAATTAAGTAACAAAAAAAACTAGCAGACCCTGTGTCCCTCCAGGAACAGGAAAAAACGTCACTGCTCTAGCGTAGAAATCAAAATGGTAGAAAGATCGGAATCCCGTAAAATATGGAGGTCTGTCAAATCGATCCCGGCTGCAGCACACAGACGGTACTCACCTGTGGGTTGGATTTGGCAAGGTTCTCGATTTTCACCCAAGCCTCTTCCCGCTCTTTCCATTTAGCTTTTTCTCTGGAAGGAGAACATGGAAAAGGACCGTCATTCCTTTGCCTCCTCGTTTCAGATGAAATGGGGGCAAGGGCTCGACAACAGAGCCCACAGTTCAATGCTCTGGGCTGAAGTGTTAATCCACGGTTCCTCAAGCACTGTGATTCCAATGGGTTCCTCAAAGAGGAAAATGGGGAGGTAATGAAACTCCCACAGGCCTTCGCAAAAGGTGTCACAGGGAACGATTCTGACCACCTCAAATGCCTGTGGATGCTGGAAAATTCAACTTACGGAATTCTGAAGCCAAAATCTCCTTGGGAATGTGGAAAAAAAAATTTTTTCTCATTTGCTTCGGGTAGCTGAAAAGCTTTTCTTTAAGAGAAGCAATATAATCACACAACAAATTAACGCATGAATCTACTGTAGCATCAAATTTGAACTAATTTGACGTTTACTCGAGAAATCCAATAAAGATGCGAAAGGAGACCTCTGGGAAAGTCCTACTTCAGACAAGCCAATCGTACATGGACACTACAACATTACACAACAGTGCATCTCATCCTTTTCAGGGCTGTGAAGTGCGGCAATACTGTTGCATTGGCCATTAAAAAATGCACTGTGCGTACATAAATACTCTATCTCACCCAAGTTGTTTTGTTCAATAGTTTTATCATTATTGATGTTAAATCTGTAGGACTTTGACGCAATTTCTCTTCTGAGATGGATAATTGCCTGCATTATGGCTGATGTATTTCAAGTTATCAGTATCATTCTGTAGCACGCCCCGAGAATAGCGATACTTCAGAACTATAATTTCTGACGTACAGTACGAGAGAGCAACTGCACCTTTCAACTGCAGGATAACCTCTGTTTTATAATAAAGCATACCATGTAATTTCTCACAACTGTTTAAAGTTTTTGTTTTTTTTAATACAGAAGTCATTCTGCAGGTTTGTGCTACTATTTTTTTTCTCTGTGTTGCAAAGTTTCAGACCTTACTAGCACCAGTGCAAAAAGAAAAGAAAATTACAGCCCTTCTTCTTAATTGGTATGGTACTACTACTCACAACACAATGTTTTTAGCACAGATGCACATTGTCACTGCACCTCAGCCTGAATTTTGAGGGGTTTTTTAATGGTAAACTGTGTAGGTGTTCTTACTTGTTCTTCTCTGCTCTGAACTGCTGGGTGCAGTCATCAAACAGCTTTTGGTTCATCTCCATGAAGAGCTTCAGGGCATTGTAGATCAGACCGTGGATGGTCCTGAAATAATACGTTTTAAAAGTGAGTATGGGTAAGGTCAAGATGTTCATGCTTGTGACACAATCAGGAATTTGGAAATTTGAACAGAATGTGCACAATATAACTCTGGTTTCCTAGGAATTAGGGTTTAATGGTGTTAATATAGCATAGCTTTTTAAAAAATTTTACGCCCCAAACAGGTTGTCACATTTACTCTCAAATGATCAAGATGAAGACATAGACTGGACTGGACTCTTGAGACTCAGCCACACCAGTGAGAACACTATGAATCACAATAATATCTATTCACGGTTTTCTGTCTGTTTGTCGATTCCTTTTATGTACAGTTCTGACCACAGCAGGTATTGGTTTGTAAATAGCACTGGTGGATCAGAAATGTTGTCGTTGGAATACTGTATTATTTGAATTACGAAAAAAGCATCTTTAAAGTGGCTCTCTCAAAGATGGCTACCATCCTTATTTTTATTATGCTAACTACCACGGTGCGTTCCAGCCTGTGGCTGTTCCGTTGCAGTCGCAGTGTGACTGAGGCTTTGCTCTAGGCCCAGAGCGAGATGCTCTTACTTGTTCCAGTGGGTCTTGGAGTTGCGGTAGAGGGCGGGGAACATGATGGGCAGGATCTTGGCCGCGTTGTCGCTGATGAGGCTCATGATGTACTCGTTGTTCCAGTAGTACAGCGCTCTCTCTGCCACCTGCGAGGGAGGGAGCCGTTAGCACGCTAATGAGGACCTCATACAAAACACAAGCGATGCCGATACTCATCTTAAAATAAGAATATTATTTACGTTTTCATTTTCTATTCAATTCAAGCTTCAATTAAGCTTTCTGCGACAGGCATTTCTTGATTTGTTTTTACTTTTACAGTTACAGTTTCAGTTTTTGCTGATGGAAAATAAGTTTGTTTCAATACTACGTGTCCATTACACAGTGTACCATAAACCAATGAAAATCCAAGTTAAAACAGTAATACTTACTTGTTCTCATGTACCTATTCCTCTTAGTTTTTAATTTTTAGGTTATTTATTTATTGTTTTTTTTTTGTAAAGCACCCTGGGATGTACGCATGAAGAGCGCTATATAAAAGCTTATTGTATTGTATTGTATTGTATAGTAATATGATTAAAGCAGTGCAGAGTCCAGGGAGGGGGGGGGTTAGGAGGGGTGGATGAAAATGGCTGACCTGGAAGTGCGGGCTGGAGACGCACTTGGCCAGCTGTCGGAACAGCGGCTCCATGACCTTCACAAACTCCGTGGGCTCGATCACGTCCAGGATCTCCTCCAGCTCGTTCAGGAACATCACCTCCTTCGGGCTGTGTGTCTTTGGCCAGTATTTGAGAAGAGCCATAACCACCTGTGGAACAGATAATCCAACATAGAGGTCAGAGGCATGTGTGCTTCCATATGTGCATGTGAACACGTGCGTGTGCGAAAGACAGAGAGAAATTGTGGTTTTGCTTACAGCTTGGACAGACTCCTTTTTTGAATGCATTTCAAAAAAATTTAATTCCAACCAATTTTAATTAAATACATAGGGACCAACAATGGAAGCTATGTATTTATAAACTTCTACAAGAAGTTAAAGATAACTCCTCTATTTTCCAGATGCCTTGGAAATATTTATGTTCCTGAATCCTGACAGTAGTTTTAGGAGCAAGAAGCAAGAAATCCAGAAAAACTAGCAGGGAATACGTTCCTTCAAAGGATTTCTGCAGCAAACCATAAACTACATTCATACTGCCACTTAACGAAGGTTAAATTTGGCTTACACGGCTGACATGATTTAGCTACATCATGCTTAATATTGCTGTGTATTTCCTGAAGCACTTCAGGTAAAGTACTTTCTTCAAGCGCACAACAGCAGTAGCTGGCAATCAAACCTACATCCTAGGAGTTTGGCTCCTAAACCATTACACTACAGATCCACATATAGACATTAACTCCACTTAACCAAAGGAATCTCATGAATCAATAACACATTCTATATCAATAACACATTGCAACTCAGCATGCAACAATTACTCCACCTGGTTTCCCACAGAATTTCAGAATTCCGGACAGTATCTAAGGCATTTCAAATTTTTCAAAAATGTAAAATGGTGGAAGATGAAAGTGACTTACTGGTTCTGTGAGAGTGCTGTCCTTTTCTAGGAACTGGACCACACAGTACGCCAACTGTAGGAAAGGTGTGTTTATTAGGCAAGACTGAATCTTTACTGAAAATTACTCTAAAAATATATGCATCATATGAGGGAACCTCATACTGAAAGGGGAGCAGCGGTCTGCTGACTGGGCAGTAGGGTCTGACTGCCAAGCTCAACTTAAACAGCTTGTAGCCATAGTAATAAACAAATGCATCCTTCACTACGTCAAACAACTTGTGGCATTCGGTCTGGTGGTGACCCAGATTGGTCTCGGCTGCGCCGGCTGGTGGGGAGAGTGAACAAACCTGGGTTGCGTTAACTAATTGGCCCAGGTGCCACAGTCCTCCCCATAGTTTGGGCCAGTGGATCCCAGCGGCGAGCTGAAAAGCTGTCGCTAGATTTTACTTTCTTTTGTCTTTATTATTTTACATTACATTACATTACAGGCATTTAGCAGACGCTCTTATCCAGAGCGACTTACACAGCTTTTACATAGCATTTTACATTGTATCCATTTATACAGCTGGATATATACTGAAGCAATTTTGGTTAAGTACCTTGCTTAAGGGTACAGCGGCAGTGTCCTACCCAGGAATCGAACCAGCGACCTTTCGGTTACAAGCCCAGTTCCTTACCCACTGTGCTACACTCCGTACCATTTTAGTTCGTTGTTTTAGTTTATCGTAACCCGTGAGGGGGGCGGGCGAAGGTGTTTGATTCATTTCATTTTGTGTACGCTCCCCCTCTCTCTCTCCATGAGGCAAACAACGGTCCACTGCTGGACCTGCCGCCTATCTCCCACCCCGGTGTGTCACCCCGGAGTGTGACTCACTGACTGTGTGCTCCATTCTACATAGTTCAGTATCGTTTTTTGTGTTTAATTTATTCAGAAACTTGTTCCCCTCAGAAACTTGGAGGGGGAAGTGTATTTTCGGTTTCTTAGCAATAGAAAGAGTGACTCATTTTTAATGTGCAAAATTTTGCAGTAGTGATAATAAACAGAATCTAATGAAAAGCCATCATTTCTTATCCTGCTTCGTGGTTCATACCCTGTTCGGCTGACCAGTCTGGACATCTGAGAGGTTTGGACCTCTCAGGCTGTACTGTAGCATATTTGCAGAGCTACTTCACACCACCCCGGGCCATGGGGCCTGTCACTACACTGAGGGCCGGCGCTTTAGCTGGGCAGTCCTTCAGCACTGCCCTTTCCCATCATGCCTCAGGCTAGAGGCAGCATGACTCCCGGAGCCTTGGCGCCCTCTGACCTTATGACCAGAGAGCCAGAAGGCGCCCCTGCGGTAACCAGGCACCGACGGTGACATTTTACAGGGGGAACTCGAGTCAGAGGCTTCGGTTCGGCTCAGCGAGAGAGCCCACGCTTTCTCCGGTCGATGTGAAAAGCCTTTAAACGCGCACCTGCGGATGGTAGACGCTCAGCGACTTGACCTTGTGTAAAGGCAGCAAAACCTTCAGCAGGAAAATCTTGTGTTCCTCTTTCAGCGGTAAGGCAAACCCATTGATTATGCTGTTGAAAAAAAAAAAAGATAAGACGCAATGAGACACACTCGCAGGGTTGTTTTTTTTGTTGTTGATAGGATAAGAAGAGAGGCTAAGCAGGGGTGAGGCATCAGATTTCCGCCCTGACAGAGGAAAATATGACTGCAGGTTTCATCTACGTCGGGAGAAAAACAATGTCATTTTGATAGGAAAACGGAAACCGCAATCAGATAGACAAAACAAAAAAATGGTCACCCTGCAGCCACACAAAGTTCTAACAACTGCCAACAATGAACAGTGGGGCCTTGAACATACTTTACATCACGGCATCAGCTGAGCGAGTTCTTTATCTCACACGGTTTCCGTCATGGGACAAGGGCCCAGCAGTCTCGAGGAGGGTAATGAAACGTTTGTCTGTTCTGCCTTACTTTGAATTCACAATGACCGTAGTCCCAGGCAGGAGCGGTCTAAAACGATTTTTAAGTAAAAGGTTTCCAACCTTATGACACAAACTGATGAAGACAATCAGCTCCCTCTGGCTCAGCCAGGTCAATACATGCAATTATACTCCCATGGACCCAAAACTACCACTGTCCCTTATAGCATTATCAGGTTATAAATTCAGTGTCAATAAAAAATAATGACATACCTTCCTAATATCTCCAGCAATTCTGCTATTCCATTATGGTGCTCTGTTTCATAAATGAACCTAAGAGAGGGTTAAGAAAACAACACATTTGAAGGCAATTCACAACCCCAGAGATGCTACTATCCTAACATCTGCAACGAAATGCCAGACCCATCAACCAACAGCCACATGCATGACTGCAAAAAAACTAACATAATAAATGTCAAACAAAGGTTGAACAGAATGTTCAATTAATGCTGAATATTGCACAAACCTGCTGAACCTGACAGTAAGGACTCTTCTATGGAAGAGAAGGCCACACTAGCTGGGCCTGCCCTTTGTCCACTCACCTATAGAATATGTTATTGATCTGTTTCCTGATGTAGGCCCGCAGGCCCAGAAACTTTCCGTAAATCCGGTGCAGAGTGGTTTTCAGGAAGTCTCTCTCCCGAGGGTCCTCGCTGTCAAACAGTTCTAAAAGCTGGAATCAGAAACAAGGTGGCTTGACTCCATCCGCGTTCAACGTGACGCAGTTGACGAGGAGGTCGTTTACGAGCGCGGTTCGACGGGACCTTTACCTGCATCACAAACTTCTGGTCGATGTACTTCTTCGCTATATTTGGCTGAAAGTCGGGAGACTCTAAAAACCTCAGGAAGAATTCATAGACGAGCTGGAAGGAAGGAAAAAAACAAAGCACAAAAACTGCAATGAGAAGCTGGAAAATCAGAGTAATGGCTTCTGTTCGGTGAAGGAAACGGAATGAAATTTGTGGGGAAAGATTAATGCAGTTCTCAAAGAAAATTTACTACCTCAAAATGTCAAATTACATGCTCAGGGAAGGCAATTTAATAAAGGATTACTAAGAGTGAAGCTCACATTTTTCCCCACAGTAAAGTCTTAAGAGGTTCTTAAAATATCAACGGAAGGTAAAGAGTGTTTTAAACATACAGTGGGGTCCAAAAGTCTGAGACCACATTGAGAATCTGTAATATTTTCACGTAAACCTGGAAATAATCAGAAAGTTTGAGGATTCAGAAACATTTAAAAACACAAGAAGTTATTACATGTAAAATGAAGAAGAAATATTTAAGATTATGCACTATTTCTAGGTCAGCAATCAAATTTAAGCAAATTTATACTTATACTATTATACTACTATTTATACAAATACTTTGTACAAAAGGTCAGATTTCCTTGAGTTGTATCCCTTCCATTGAAGCATGCGTTCAGATGACAGGTGGATTTGATCTACTCATCAGAGGCTCGTTCAAGTAACTCAACTTGCAGCCAGTGTTCACCTGTTATAAATATGGCTGTGCCTCAAGTTTCCAGCAAATCATTGCTTACTGAGTAGCATTGTGATAGTGGGAAACATGAAAGTGTCAGAAGTCAAATTGTTATTCTAAGCAAAGAGGGGCTTTCTCAGCGTCAAATCATGACTAGACTAAATGTTTCTAAGAGGGCAGTGCATGGAACTCTAAAACGCTTTGCAGAAACTGGATCAGTTGTATCCAAAAAACGACCAGGAAGACCAAAAATGACCACACCATCAGAAGATCAATACATCAAGCTTAGTTCCCTGAGAGATAGAAAAGCAACTTCATCACAGATACAAAATTTGCTAAATAAAGAACGCAAGACTCCAATCAGCAAAAGTACTGTCAAAAGAAGGCTGTCTTGTAGTGGTCTCAGAGGACGAGTAGCAGTTTCTAAACCACTTCTCAGGAGGGGAAACAGGGCCAAACGCTTGGGGTGGGCTAATAAATACCAGCATTTCACAGTGGATGACTGGAAAAAAGTCCTATTTACTGATGAATCCAAGTTTGAGATTTATGGAAGTAACAGAAGGGTGTATGTAAGGAGACGAACAGGAGAGAGAATGATACCGCAGTGTATCAAACTCACAGTGAAACATGGTGGTGGGAATATTCAAGTCTGGGGGTGTTTTGCCTACTCTGGGGTTGGACACCTGCACCGAATTGACTACACCCTGACCAAGGAGAAGTACCACTCCATTCTTCAGAGACATGCTATACCCTCTGGTTTGCATCTTTGTGGAGAAGGATTCATACTGCAGCAGGATAATGACCCCAAACACCTCAAAGCTTTGCAAGAACTACTTGAAGACCAAAGAAGTCCAAGGAGTCCTGACTGTCATGGACTTTCCTCCACAGACACCTGACCTCAACCCCATTGAACATTTATGGGGGCACTTGAAGACTGAGAAAGCCACGCATTCTGTGACATCACAAGAAGCTCTTTGGAACATTGTCAAATCATGCTGGGATAACATGGGTCATCAGGTTATGCACAAACATGTGGAGTCCATGCCAGCTCGAGTGCATGCTGTCATTAAAGCAAAAGGGGGACATACCAAATACGAAGATATTCTGAAGTTCATGTACATTTTTCAAAAATTCAACTTTTCACTCAAATTGTTAAGCTGATATTATCATTTGTAATGAAATAATTAGTATTACATTCAAAACAAATGCAAAATAGAAATATCTTGACTAGTGGTCTCAGACTTTTGGACCCCACTGTACATGTTCCCATATTTTCAGTGTTGTGTAAGACACTGGTGCATACACACACGTCCAGTAGTACCTAACAGGTGCTGGGTGTCAAATTTCAACGTAGGAAGAAAAGTATACGTTCACCCTTTGCTGCTCCCAAAAGACTTGTGTTTAAAAACAACATTTTGACAAAGACCAAAACATGTTTTTGCTCACTGAGGTCTCTTGGGTGCACCAAGCGATGCAAAAACGCATGCATTTCTCTTCTGTTTTTTTTTTTTTTTTGTTCCTAGCTCTGGTTCTGCCTTCACTGGAGACCATTTGACTTCATCCCTGTGAAACGAAGCTCTGAGCCAACCGCGTGGCAGACAGCGACTTGAATGACAGACTCTCGTTCATGTGCTGCGGTTGGTATAAATGATCCAGTGTTGGTCGAAGGCATCTTACGCATTTAGGGGTGTGTGTGTGGCAGACAGTCTTCAAGTTACATTCACTGCATTCATTTGCTTTGCGGACACCCACATGCAGGGCGGCTCGCATAGCTCGCGTTTCCGCGCGCTATCGCTTTCCGCAGCTCGGCCCCGCGTGGAATCCAAACCCGCGGGCGGACGGACCGTACGCACCTGGAGATGCGGCCAGGCGGCCTCCAGCGTGGGCTCGTCCTCCTCGGGGTCAAACTCCGCCCCCGTGGGGTTGGAGGACGGCGGCAGCGTCCGGAACATGTTCACTGCGAACTGAATCGGAGAGGGCGATGAGCAAACTGAACAGATTCTAGGCAGGCGTTTCAGTCATCGCCTGGTTTTAACCGTGAGACGATGAACTTTTAAATCTACGTAAGCTGCAATAAACTGCAAACTGGGAAATCTGCAACAGACCCCCACTTGTCACCTGTATTTCTGGTGATAACTGCACCTTAACCTGAGAAACTGCAAACAAAGTCTGTGCATTTAAAAACACTGGGTGATTTCACCTGCTATATAAGGTCACAGTCTGGGTTTCTCTTTAAAATTCAATGTTTGTTTGGGTAATTTAAAGACGTTGATAAAACACAACACTCCTCTGTGAATTTCTAGGCATACTTGGCTATATTTATTTAAGCACATAGTCATCACAGATGCATGTAAGGCTAGTTAACCAAGGCATGCCAAACACAATGTAGGCTATGTGCAACCAGTTTGTGTGTTTCATTTGCAGGAAAGGAGAGATCTTTAAGACAGCGCTACATTTAGACAATCAGAATTATTTTACATTAATTTAAAATAAAACTTAAATACTATTCAAGTGGCAAAAAGTAGACTCTTCTATTTAAAAAAAACAAAAAAAAAACAGACAAGCTGCTTTCAAAAGAGGTCAGTTCAATCCACCCCTTTTCCAATGTATTCACAATATACTGTAAATGTTCCCTTGTCTTCTCCATCTCCTTTAAATCCCTTCCCCCCATCTGACCGCTCAATGTGTTCAAATACAGTAATGCAATAATAATAATAATAATAATAATAAAACTTCTGCAGTGACATGTCTTGTAGTGAGTAACACAAAATTGAACAGCGATTAATTAACTATTAACAATTAAAAAGCAGTTGATTGAAGAGGTGGAGAGGCCATCCTTCCTGAATACTAAGCAGCTGCCTATAAACATTTGTTCACCATGGTCATGCTTTTGGCCATTTGGAAAATGAAAGTCGACTGCATTTTTGCAAGCGTGCTTTCCTGGAAACATCACTGCTGAGGTGGTTATGCACCAACCACAGGCACACACCTCACAAGCTTCCTGGGTAATGCAGCTAAATGTCAACCAATGAGCACACTTATCTGTTATCTTATCTGATATATCACCTGAGCAGTGCTGTCTGTCAAGTTCATGTCCTAAAAGTTGCCGTGCAAGAAAATCATGATGCCACAGGAACCATTTTGCTCCCTCGAGAAATGCTCACTGGAATTTGGAAATTAAAGTTTGGGTAGAAGGGTAGGATTCCATGATATCAGAGAAGCTGGAAACACCATAGTGCCACTTTGCAAATCAGAGTGTGATTTAAGAACGTTCCTCTTTTTGCGCTTTGACTGATCCGACCCTGTGATTCATTTTGGCGTGGATTTTGCTGATACCAAACTCGGAAATCACCTTAAGGCTTTCTGGCCCAGTATTGGGCCAGCGACATTCTGATAAAAATGATTGCAGAACGGTTATTGCAAGATCTGACCCACTTTCCAAAGTCCCTTCCCCCCACCCAAAATCTTCCTGAAACTGTGCACATTCACTTCTGTCGTATTTGCTCTTCTGACCGAATCAGGCAGTCATCTTTAACAATTTTTATGCGACTGAAGTTTCCCTTAGGGCTCAAAAGTTCCATCCATGGGTTTCACACTTCAGCTCTTTTGTGTTTACCACTGTACTGCTTTCAGTGTACAGTGGTATCGTTTAAAGATCTTAAGACAGTCATGCCAAAACTAGCCTCAAAGACCTCAAAGACACTGACCTTTGCAAAGAAACTACTCAAGCGCTGAACCTTGGACTGAACGAACACAGGAAATCATGGATCCTGACAAAGACGCCACCGTATCATCAGTTCAAAACAAAATCATGGTTCCTTTCAACATTTTATCCAGTTGGGTACAAATCTCTCAGTTCACCCAGTGGCTACTTTGTGTAATAATGAGACAAATAAACTTTGACAGAAACTCTAGCTATTTTTGACCAAGAACAGCTGCATCGTCGGTCGCCAGACTGCTCTGGTGATTGCTGGCGCATTTGCGCCTGGCAAAGATTCATGCGCAAGAACACATTTAAACCCAAACGGCTTTGAAGAAATAATAATGCACTTTTCGAGAGGGCCTTTCAACACGGCGGCTGAGCAAAATAAACATGATAATAGACTCATTAGCATTTGCGCCCGGTCGGTGCCTTTGATGATGAAAGCGAAGGACTTCAAAGTCAGACGACGCGCCGAACGGGCTGAAAGGAAGGTGAAGCGACGGGCAGAGTTCTCGCGCGCTTATCTCTTATCTGCTTTCTTATTTAAAAACACGAAAATTAAGCGCGAGCCGTCTGCGAAGAACGCCTGCGTTTGCGCCTCGAATGTTCTCGGTTTCCTGCTTTGCATAAAGGATCGAGCTTTGATTCGTAAAAGCAGCGACCCACCCAACACGCACACACACATACTAATGTAAAAGTAGAAACCTGAGGTTTGCTTTGGCATGGCTGAAAACGGAGGCACCTCAGTTAAACGCCCAGTACCGTTAATGAAACATGAGCCCTCGTGCCGAGGGTCTGGCCACATAATCACAATGAGAGTTGAATCGGGAAAGCGTTGAGAAATTGAACTGCCGAGATGTGACCGGCTGTTATGATGTCTTAAATAATCCCCCATAATGGGCGTGCCCGTACATCTGGCCCCGACCACACATAAACCCAGAACCCTTCCTCAGCTGCAGAATCCCACGGGGGGGGGAGGGCGTTTGGGGTGGGGGGTGGGGGGGGGAGGATTGTACGGAATCCCGTGACCTTTTTGGCGACTCACCATGTGGACCACCTCGGGGTAGATGGGCTCGGTGATGACGCTGCGGTTGTGCGTGATGTACTCCACCATCTCGCTCAGCGCCGCCCTCTTCACCTCCTTCCATTTCAGGTCGCTCAGCGGGTCCGAAACGAAGTCGAAGAGCACGCAGCACTGCCGCAGCTTCTGGACGAAGAGCTTCTCCTGCTCCGCGGGCGGGACATCTGGGAAAGAAGGAAGAGTCACGTCTCAATCCGGAACCTTTCCCGGCACACTCGCAGGCCGCTGCCCCCCGGTATCCACTTTAACTTCCGGCAAGGCAACCCGCCAAACGCGCACGCCGACGCGGCTCGCTGTCGGCAAAGTGGAGATAAGGTTACCTCCGATTGGCTGCTTGCGCTAGTGACATCACAAATAAAGCACCGTTGGCAGCAACATGAAGCCTCTGCAATTGAAACCTCAACATTGACAGTTGGGTAATATCACCAATGTAAATTCGCCTTCTAAAAAAATGGTTGAAAATTGGTCATGTATTATATCACTGTTCAACCAATCCAGAACATTGCGGTTACATGTGTTGCCATGATGTCCGAGATAAATCAGTGAGGTAATCCAACCAGATAAACCTGCCAGTGCAGTGCACAATCAGTGCTGTGGAGACAGGTTCACAAAGACCCTGCTTTGCATATAATATGGAAATATCAGCCTCTCATAAGAGCCTCTCCATTTTACAGAATGCACTGAGCCACGCTGTTTCTGTCAAACGGAAAAAAAGAAAACCTAACAGCGGCAACGGCAGTTATAAATCGGATCAAGGAATCCACCACAAAACAAAGGGGCTGATGGGACCTGTAGTCTGGCGCTAGCACCCGATTGCACTCCACTCTGTTGTCTTATCGAGTAGTGCTTTCCGAACGCACTTTGGAAACCTCACACTCTAGATCCTGTAACATTCCAAATGTTTTGTGGTGGCCTGACCTTTGGAAACCAGAGGAGACCTTTTCAGCTGACAGGGCCCATTGGCACATATGAATCTATTCAGAGCTGAAGCAGTTTAAAAATTAATAAAAATAAACATCTGACCAATTTCAATTTAAAGTGGAACACAGGCATTGTGTGCCGATGTCTTTGTAAGGCTGTCATAACACGGTCACATGTTGGGCTGAATATTTTGTTACCTGGCAACTGGCTTGTATAAAGCCCAAAAAGACTCATGGTCAAAGTAAACAATCACAGATGACTAGTCCTTTACATTATTCTGCCTTACACAGCAAAAACATATACAAGCAAGAACACATAATAAACAAGATCCCACTGCATTTCCCCTTTTCAAACTTTCTACTTTACAAAAGCCATTTGGAGCTGTTGGAGGGAAACAGTTCAACTGAAATAAATACAGGAAAATAAACTCTGGCCCATGAGATTCATCCAGTAATTTGTGAAATTTTACTTGGAACAAAAGAAAGGCAAATGAAGGACAAGGCATGAAAGAAGATCTGTAGAACATTCTCAAACCCAGACCACGTCAGTGCCTGCTGTGTCACCGAGTCTCATTGTCTGACATGTGATTGGCCACGGAGTCACACAGGGAGGGCCTGATTGGGTCATTAGCGAGTCCCCCAGGCTCCTCACCCAATGGCAGCTTCCATCGAGGGCCTGTTATCAGCCTGCCCCAGCTGCGCAGTCCTGGCAGGGTGGACAGAGCGGTCTCTGTGGCTGGCAACGCGCAGGCAAACATGCAGTTTGCTTTGATGAGGCGCTCGTATCATTACCCGTTTTATCCCTTATTCATAATTTGCCAAGTCAATAACCACGGAAGAATCGCACATGGCTGCTAGGAAGCAAGGGAGGGAGAGAGCGCTATAAATACCCAGTCAGGATATAAGCCGAAGGATGTGATGTTGCTGGAATAAGCTACCGCGGAAACATTTTATTGCGAGTAAGCCTCCTACATACGCTACAAATATAATACGCCCAACCAAAACTGCAGGTGGGCCAAGAGATGACGGCTACCCCTGTTAGCGCTCGACATGATTGACATGTGTCCTACTCCATCTGCAGGGCTGAGCTGCTGCTTCTCCAAACTGAGAAATGTTGTTTTTGTCATAAATCGGTCGCACCGACTGACTGAAGCTGGCTTGGCTCATTAGGTGAGGAGATGTAATGTGTATTCCACACTCCCGTGGCAGCGGTGCATTAGCGTGACATGGGTAAAGGACTGGGCTTCTGAACACAAGGTTGCAGACAGGTCGCACCACAGGGCTGTACCACTAAAAGGTACTTATCCATGTCTACTGAGGCTCAAGAATGGATATTCATGCAAAAGGTCAACTGTGGAATTTGCCTCGGAAAAAGGTGTCAAGAGCAGGATGCACTCCAGCTCAAGACATTTTGTAAGCATTCAGATTTTACTGCTGTAACACATTTGTTCCAAAAGCAGCAATTAAAGTTAAACTGTGTGGAGCCGATAGTTTAAACTGATGAAGCCCAATGTAATGTATGTGCATTCACCATGAATGAAGGTCAAAAGGACTTCAGTCTCAGTGGACATGCCATTCTAGAAAAAAAGACTAAAATAGTTTATCCACATAATATCAATGATGGCAACCCTCTTTCAGAGCCAATAGAGTGACATTGCAATACCGTAATAATCATTTAATGAATAACACTAAATTACCCCCCAAAATATATTCAGAAAGGAGAGGAGGATTTGATCTGAAGCGTCCTATCTGTGGCTATCAACTCACAGACAAAACCATGTCAGGGGGTGACAACATTCTGTCCTTTCACTTAGTTCCACCGCCATGTATTTGCATAAATAACAAATCACCTCACAATGACCCTAATGAGAAGTGACACCCACCTGCTCCTGTCGTTGAAGGTGGTGGTGTGTGGGGGGGGATCATACATCTGGCATTAGGTGAACTGAACTCAGTAAATCACTTTTGGGCTGGCTCTCATTACATCCTCTATCGACTTTTCTAAGGTATCCAAAAAAATTACCGAAATAAAATATAGCCTATAAGCCTTATGTCAACTCCTGATATTATCTAGTATATACGCACAACTCATCATCATTATCTTGGTCAGGACTTTTTATCCAGGGAAAGGAAGATCCCATTATAGAAAGTTTGCATTCTAATAATTTTGTTGCATATCTAGTTAACTTTGTTCAATGACCCAGCAGTAGTGCCCAACCTGGGAATGAACAGCAAGTTGTTGGCAGTTGTTAAAATAGATGGGGGAGAAAACTTCCCTTTAAACTGATCATTGGTTTTGACCAAATCGTTTTCCTTGATTAACAATACAGAAATGAATTCACCAAATACTCAACATCATCAGATACAGCAATTTCTCCTCAATGAGGCTATATATGTGAGTAATAAAATGTTTTTCATTTGCATCACAGAACTGTGCACATTATAATGAACATAATTTAAAACTGTCAATGTATGTGCTCTTTATTCTCTGAACCTACACTCAAGAGAAAATTCATGGCAAAGATCAATGCGCAAGTAATTAAACGATCTTGAAGCACAGGTTTTGTCATTGTGGGTTGTGCAGAAAGCTAATGTGGTAGTAAACAGTGATGAATCTTTTTTCATTAAGTGTATACTTAACAATTAACAGATTTTTCTAACGCTAAATTTATCATGTAATGTCCCTAACAAGGTGTGAAGAAATGCCCACCTGCCATTTGGCTAGTGAACATTTCTTCACACCACGTTAGGAAGATAAAAGAATAAATTTTGCACAGAAAAATCTGTTTTAATTGTCAAGTGTACGGATCATTGGCTCACTAGTTAATCAAGGAACATGAAGGAAAACAGGTTGAGACCAATGATTGGTTTAAAGAGGTCTTTTATGCCCTGTCGATTTCCAGCGTAACATCCAAACAACCGCTGCAGGAAATGGAGCCTTGCAGAGCACGTATGTGTGAAAGTGCGCATACATAAAGCGTGTATGTATTTACGTAGTATTTAATGTACATACTATGTGTGTGTGTGTGTGTGTGTGTGTGTGAGTGTGTGTCTGTCTCCAGAGGAGCAGAGTGGTAGCTGTGAACGCGTTTGCAGAACTGATTCATTACCGCACCCTCCTCTCTTGCAGATTTAAGGAACAACCCAACCCCCCACCCCACCCCCCACCCCCACCCCCATTAACCCGCGCAGGAGGGCAAAGGTGGAAAGTACAGGGGTTAGAACGTAAAACTCCTACCATGTGTTTCTTCCACCCATGAACTCAGCCGACTGAGTTGTACCTTTTGGCTGCAGAATTGTGCTCATTAGCAAATTTAGGTGATTGTGCCTAAATACTGGGGAGGGCTTTTAATTTGTGAACCTGGATTTTCCTCCTCTGCTGGAAGGAGGCCGCTCCGTTGCACGATTGTTGGGAGTGTGTACAGGAAGTGCAGTGGGAGTAAGAGGAAGTGCGAGGGCAAAATGTTCCTTTCCCTTTCCCTTACAGCTCTCACCCAGTGTCGTGGAGAGAGCATTCTGATCCTGGATGACTAAATTAATTCATAATTGTACCCTTCCTTATACACTAGCAGCCACAGCGCTGGGACACTTCCTGTGCAGGACAAAGGGGAGCCTTTAAAAATTCATGCCACAGAGAGGAAGAGAGCAACCCTCCTCACCAGGAACCGCATCTGTTTTAGCAATAAGCAGGAGCGGTGCTGGGTGCGGAGGAGCACCGATTCAAAGGCTAACTCACGGAGCGCTAGCGTTGGAACGAGAGCCAACGTGCACGCAGCGTGTCAGCGAGACCGAAGCTGAACCAAACGAGGGTGGGTGGCGGGGGGGGGGGGGGGGGGGGGTGGAGTCAGGCGCAGCCAGGGCAGGTGGGACACGTGCGCAAGGACCGGCCGCGAACGCCGAAGGAGCGTTCCGAGGAAACGTAATCCGCGGCGGGATATTCGCAGCGCCGCGGGCCGGGCTGGAAACGCGAAGCCCTTCAGCTCTAAAATAAACCTGCTCGCCCTCCCGATCTCGCGCCGCGGAACGGAACGCCGTCGAAACGCCCGAGCATCGTCGGGAGGCGCGGGAAACGCCCCGCGGTTCGGGAAGCGCGTTTGAAAGGGGCGTGCCGCGGACCGTGGCGTCCTTGGGGGGCGGGAGAGCCGGCGGCGCTGAAGGCAACGGCGGGGGAACGCGCTCTCTGCGTCACGGATTCGTGCGTCAGCGTCAGAATCGTGAGTCATCGGCTAATGCGTTAGTGATGGCTGACGCCGCGATCGCTCCGGAGCGCTGAAAGGGCTCCACTGCTGGATACAGAAGCTGCGTCGTGCATCAGGCGAGGGCTATAAAGACTCACAGACCCTGAGAGAGAGAGAGAGAGAGAGACAAAGAACAAGAGACAGGGAGAGACACAGAGAGCGAAAGAGAGTGTGATACAGAGTTAGAAAGAATTAGAATGTGATCGAAAGAGAAAGAGAGAGAGAAAGAGCGAGAGAAAGAGATATGCCCTAGGATCCCCTATTAATACCTGACTGAGGACGACCATCCCATCATAAAGATAGTCCAGGTTCAAAGGGTCCACGTGGTACTCAAAAGGGGTGGCAGTGGAGGTAGACCTGTGCACTGCGCTGTGCCTTCAAGCTTCTTTACATACAACAGGAACGGTTGCGTTTGCTTATGCGTATTAAGTGCTATATGCTAGCTGCATCAATAGGGGTATCCGTCCAAAGAATGCATAGTAAGATGTATACTAAATGCCCCCCCCCCCCCAGTACAAGGGGGGATGGGTCACATGTCATCCCGCAATAGTGCTGAAACAACATGCCCGCGTGGGGCTCGGGGTACCGGGGGCCCGTGTCCTTTTCGCGCACGTCCCGCCACCCAACTCGCCGTGCCTCGAAAAGCTATCCGATTACACGACGCCGGTAAGGTTTCGGCTCGGGCCTGAAATATTCAGGGAAGGGTTTCGCGAGCACGCTAAGGCTACGCGTTTCCGTGGCATTTCCCCCCGATGAGCCCTCCGCGCCGCCAGCCACTTCCAGACTACAGTTCCACACGACGGCGGGCACGACGGGCGAAGCGCCAAAGAACTTTCCGTGCTGGGCTGGACTTATCCGACTCTAATCGGCTTCACCGTCCGCGGTACCCGCATAACCGGAGAGATATGGGCAGGTGTGGCCATTTTACTCCGTGAAGAGCACTGCCCAAAAATGCAGAAAACGGCTGGGCACCTCTAGCCCGTCGTAGCTACTACTATTATTCTCAAGCAAAATGCGCTAACGTTCACGGCCGCTCACAGCGCACCGTTTCTCACACGCGCTCACATCTGCTTTCTCACACGCGCTCACATCTGCTTTCTCACACGCGCTCACATCTGCTTTCTCACACGCGCTCACATCTGCTTTCTCACACGCGCTCACATCTGCTTTCTCACACGCGCTCACGTCTGCTTTCTCACACGCGCTCACATCTGCTTTCTCACACACGTGCTCACATCTGCTTTCTCACACGCGCTCACATCTGCTTTCTCACACGCGCTCACATCTGCTTTCTCACACGCGCTCACGTCTGCTTTCTCGCGCGCGCTCACATCTGCTTTCTCACACGCGCTCACATCTGCTTTCTCACACGCGCTCACATCTGCTTTCTCACACGCGCTCACATCTGCTTTCTCACACGCGCTCACATCTGCTTTCTCACGCACGCTCGTACGCATGTTAGCGCACACGCCCTAGCCCTGCCGTGTCTTTATTGTGTGGTGCGCGGTGTGTTAGAAATGCCACAGCAGCTCCCCAACAGAGAGGAGGGCGTTCACAGCTACCACTCTGCTCCTCTGGAGACAGACACACACTCACACACACATAGTATGTACATTAAATACTAGATAAATACATACACACTTTTATGTATGCACACTTTCACACATATGTGCTCGCACAGATATGGGCACACACACATGCACAGACAAACACACATACACACACACACAGTACACTACAGGCTACATATACACTGTACACACACGCTGCAGCGACTCCCCGCTTCCTCTGTGTGATACGCGCTGAGATGCGGGAGGACCACAGTGAGACAAAAATCAGAGATAATGGCAGTGTTCCCCACTACACAACCACACACATACACACGCACATGTGCGCACACACGTATATGCCCGCAAGCACGCGCACTAATAATCATATGCACATGCACACACAAATGCAAACACATACACACACACACACACACGCACGCACGCACAAATGCAGAAATACACATACACACGCACACAATGCAGAAATACACATACACACGCACACACACACACACCCTTTCCCAGGGTCATGACTTCACTTCCTTTGACATCAGCAGGCTTTGTTGGGGGAAGGGATTCTTAGGGGAATACAAGCGATAATTACCCCCCTTCTCACCCCCCCCCCACCCCCCACAAAAAAAAACAAAAACTTCAAACCATGCAATGCTTTTTAGCACAGCGCAGATTCCCTCTCTCCTTCGGAAAAACACGAACATCCCAGCCCTGACCATCTCCCCCAGAAAACAACACATACATAGCCATCGTTCTCCCCCCCCGTCCCCCGTCCCCCATCCCCCGTCCCCCTCCCTCCCTCCCTCCCTCCCTTCTCCAGCAGACAGCCAGACGAACGAGCGCAGCTCACCTCTGAAGTGCATGAGAGCCACGGGCTGAAAGGGACCGTTAGAGCTGGGCGCGTCGACCACCATTTCGCCTCCCGTCGCGTTACATGTCAGCATGGGCGCTCCGGCGGGCGGGCGCGCGCGGGGGGGAGGCGGGGGAGAGAGAGAGAGGAGCGACGGTCCGCTCTAGGGCCAGGCGTCGGCCTCCATTTTAGCGCGAGCGGGGCTCAGAAAATGAAGCTCTCCTTTGCTCGCTGGAGGGAAACTGGCTGCTCGGGGTGATGTCATCGGCCGGGGAAAGGGAGCCAATTGGCCGGCCGCGGCCACATGAGAGAGCTCCGTCAGGCTGCGAGCGCAGGGGGAAGGGGAAGGGCGAGGCAGGCGATTGGACGGGAGAGGGAGGCGGGGGGGAGGGACCTCGGGTCGGGTTACGGCTCCTCCTCCGTAGTGCTGTGCCTCGCAGTGATTGGCTGCTCTGAATGTAGGGACCGGGTGAATCCAGGCATCTTTTTCTCTGGGTAGGAAACACTGAACTGCTCTCACTGAAACCCCATTCTACTCTATAGTAAATTTCTACCGAGAGAAAAGGGCAATACGTAAAAATGTAAGCTCTGTAATTTACATTTGCTAACACCTCCAAAGCAACTATAAACATATAAACATAATCAATAATAATATAAATCTACTATTATCATAAAAGAACTAACCACATTTGTAATTATTTGGGATATCTTACTAGTGATAAAGTGAGTTCATGGAATCATTTCATTTCAGGTAGTCTCATCCAGTGTTAATTACAAACTTTCATTCGATACAATTAAAATACAAAGCCAGAAATGGCAAAAGCAGGAATATAAAACTGACAACGCCACTGAAACATCCAAAGCATGCTGGCCCATTAAATGGCATTCAAGCAGCACTTCAGTGAGGAGGTTTCCTGTTTCTATGACCTCTGAATGCGTTTTTATAAAAGATGGCAGCTGCACCAGGTCATTATGAGCAGTCTCACCACAGTGACCCAACCTACAGCCACAACCCAAACGTTGCTCAACCCCCCACCCCACCACCTTACACTGCGCTGCGGTGGCCACCCGTAGCTGTGGGGGGACAGCCCGCGGCCCAAACTCGGGACGGCGTTAACCTCTGACAGACAGAGGAAACGCGTCACAGCCAACGCCCCCTGTAGCGATGCCAGTGGAGGTGGCAAACTACTAAAGACCTTCCCGAGGTCTTCTAACATATGTGCTGGGGGTCGTTTTCGTCCTAAATGCTATGAGTTGCCACCCCTGCAGGCCTGAATTAATGTCAGAATGCAGAAAGTAAAAACGACATCCAGTGTCACTGCCTGGCACGCAGGATGAACAGATGGATTGTGGGTAATAGCCCTGGCTTACAGCTGTGCATCCAGTCACTTCACATTACATCCGAGGAGCTGATTAGCTCAAAGAGGATACTTGCTGTTGGAGTTTATAGACTGTTCCAAAGACTAAAACAATAACATTACACCTGCGCATGTGCAGCTTATTTGGTAATAAACTTTGGTAATAAACTAATAAACTTCCGGGGAGAAGCCTAGGACCAGTATATAATCATATACATGCTAACCAGTTCACTTTATTTTGTGACAGTAAGTTAGTTCCAGGTCACAGAAGCATGCTAACACTGAACAGCATGGCCCCAATGCTGCTTAAGACATTTTTATAAATAACACTGCCTCCTGAAAATTCTCCACAAGGTACCTGGCATCAGCTAGCTAGCTAGCTAACAGGTAAACAAAACACTCAGCCCGCTGGATGTTTTCTAGGAACCGTGATGTCACTACCGCTATTCATTAAAACCACACTGTAATGGTCTATAAATGTACAGCTATCATGCACACACAAAAAGTATATATAGCTCCATAACATTTGGGATAAAGGCATTTTTTCTGGATTTGGCTCTGTACTCGACAATTTTAGACATGCAGTCAAACAGTTCACATGTGGGTATAGAGTTATACACCATGTAGAGATGGGGGGGTTTGTGTGTTTTTTTTACACAAACCCCCCCATTTCAAGGCACCATAATGTTTGGGAAATAATCATGTTATGTTAATGAAAGCAGTCATGTTTAGTACTTTTGCATGTAATGACTGCTTGAATTCTGTGACCCATGAAAATCACCAGGTGCTGAGCACCTTCTTTGGTCATGTTCTGCCAGGCGTGTATTGCAGCCATCTTCAGCTTCTGCTTGTTTTGGGGGCTGGTTACCGTAGGTTTTCTCTTCAGCATATGAAATGCATGTTCAATTGAATTCACATTGGGTGAATGCCATGCCAAGGCCAGTTAAGAATTTTTCCAGTTTTGGGCTTTGAAAAAACTTCTTTGTTGCTATAGCGATATGTTTGGGATCATTGTCTTGCTGCAGGATGACTCACCATCCAATGAGTTTGGAAGAACTTGCTTGAGCTTGAGCAGAAAAGATGCTTCTGTACACTTCAGAATTCATTCCGCTGCTACTATCAGCAGTTATATCGTCAGAGTAAGCAGTTACATATTAAACAAGTGAGCCAGCATCTGTGGCAGCCATACATGCTGAAATCATAAATCTCCTTGCACATGATTCAATTCCTATGGAGGGAGGATTTACGCAGCAACGATGAGCCTGACGTAGGCAACAGCTGAAAATAAATGCTGAGTTACGACCCTCAAAGTTGTTGATATCTGAGATTGTTTGAACTTTGTTTGCAGCTGACCCTTCATAGCACGTCCAAGCACATCACAGCATTGTATGGAGCAGGCAGATGTAAACAGCTGATTCTATATGTCCTCTAAAGATTTGGGGAAGAGGAGTGTTAGAGGCAGATACGCAGTTGGCTGGGGCTACCAGGTGATGTAGCTACTATAGATTTCTACTCTGTATTATCGTTAGAGCCGTTTCATGTATATGTCTCAGTTAGGCCGATTAGTTTGTTGATATTTTGGGATAAACCGACGATTTTTTCACAAGGCGAGTACACAATTTATCTAATACTGCAGACAACCTACTAATATCACCGCTTGTAACAGCCTGTTAACAGTTTTAAATCTGATAAATATATTTTACATGTTAGATAAGTGAGGTGTTTCAACTGTTGATGCACTTGTGTTCGGTATTCAGAGTGCCGGACATTAAAGAAGGGTGTTATCGGTTAAAACAGCTGGGTTCAGAAAATTAAACATATTTCACATAATCCTCACTTCCCTGACACCTTTAATAAAAGTTGAGAATCTCACATGCAAATTGTTTGATTACAAATCTAAAATTGTGGAATATAGAACCAAATCAAGAAAAACTATGTTGTCCCAAACATTATGGAGCTCACTACGTTACCAAAATTGACTTAGAAGTAGATGTGACATCGAGCTGTTAATAAAGGGTTGATTTCAAATTGGTAATGGTAAATGGTAAATGGACTCATATGATATAGTTTTATCAAAACCCTTAAATTGATGCCTCTATTCGCAAGCATTAGGGTTAGGTTAGGTGCTTGCTCAAGGACACTTCGAATGCCAGGCGTGGTTGAACCAGCAACCCTGAATTTGCAAACAGATCGTCTACCTCTGAGCTATAGTGCCAGTAAAAAGTAGAACAGTAAATATTTGTCAAAAGTATTTCGAAGACTTCTGGAGTACTTATAAAAGGAAAATAAATGCCTAGCTACCAAAAGAAAATAGAGCCAAGTAGCAAAGGGCACTCCGGTCCACTGCGGTGCTCGTGGCTGTGTGCGAGTGGGCCGGCCTCTGGCAGGTCCATGCAGCCATTCGCCGGGACCGATACAGGAAAGCGCTGTTACCGCGAAAGATCGCGGACTCGACGGGGGAACGGGCGCACCATCTGGCGTCAGCAGAAATAGCCGCGTATAGCGACTGGCTCAAGAATGCGTGCAGGAAAACAAATAAAGGGCTATTCAAAGCCTTATTCCCTCCCCCTTCTCGCTTTATTTTGCTGCTTCGTAGATACCTCCCATCTATGGTGAATTGTGTGACTTGTGATTTGCTTACTAGCCACTTGCATTTTTTTTTTTATTGAAGGCGTTCAGCTTCAGCACCTCACTCTTGGGTACAGCGTGATAATTTGAACCTGCAACCTACTGGTTATGACCCTAACCAACCCCTTCCACCCGCTGCTATTCTGCTGGTCTGAAGTCACAAACTATTCATATTATTCATATGTAGGAGATTCCACACAGCAGACAGGTATGTGTATTTTTGTTTACATAAAACCTTCTTTTTTTGGGGCACCTGAGCAGTACCAAAATCGGGTGAAATGGGCCTGCGTTTCACGTCCTGCGCCCACAGGTCATGTGACCTACTTCCCTAAAACTATTATCAGCCATTTCTCCCCAATGACTGGTTTTGCCAATTAGCATACCACTGGAACATTTTGTGCTTACATACTGTACGAGTGCCCTTTCAGACGATGAACGGAGCGTGTACCAAAATTAAAACATTTTAAAATCCGGACTACTACGGCCAAGCATTTACCATTAATACAGGCGTAGTGCACCGCTCCCAATGTGTCTCACCCAGGTCCTTCCCGAGACAGCAATTACATTGCGTATCTATGGATACCATAGAGCCACGTCAGTGGGAGATTGCCAGGGTTGCAGACTGTGCCAATAGCCCTCCTGTGGGGGGGGGGGGGGGGGGGATTAGGGTTCTTCCTCATTTTGGCACAGACGGAAAGCTCCGCTTCGCACCGCCGTCCACAGCTTCCACGTTTCCTGAAGGTCGAAGTCCGCCCTGCGGTAAGCGGCACAGCAAACATTTACACAGGACCGAGATGCAGGCGAAGACACGAGGGTTACCCTAACACGGCGCGATGGCAGAGGACCGTCCTCCAAGCTAACGCTAAATGCCTGATAACATGGGCTTTATCTTCTGACGGTTCACCATAATATCAAGAGCTCTACCAAGCCAGGACACCAAAACACATTTCAGGTTTGGCTTTTCTGCGAACTGTTCATCTGCATCTTCTCATGGGTGGAGCTTCAAGCGCGCATATACACAGACACTCACACACACACGCACACACACACATGCTCACACATACACACTCATACACAAAGGTACACATACACCCTAAGTCACCAAGCAACCATACAGAAGATCACAAAGTTAATTTAGGCCCAAATATATAAGGTTTATGGGATGACTCTAACTGATCTTTCATTAGATCTGAATACAAATAAAAAATATTATGTTTTCACTGAACATACTATTAAATATAAACTCTAAGCTAACCTAGTCTTCTGCTAAGACAAACACTCAATAACCTGTCAGGAAATAGCAACAGAAACATAAATTATTATAAAAGGCTCACCACTCCTCCTGAGAGGATTGTGCGTAATATGGTAAGAGCAACACATTACTTGAGACCACAATTCCGCTCAAAACATTACAGAGAAACAAAGAAGTCTCATTTCCTTTAACATTTCCTTTCATTACACACGTCACTGTTCGGTGAAGTACATTTTCCAGACACAATTCAAGAGAAGAGCGAGAGGAGACACATAAACTAAATAAACGAACAAATTAGATGTATCTTTCTGGATCTCCTGCAGTGGCCTGAGAATGTTGTTTGTGAAAACCAGCCATACCAAAAAAAAAAAAAGAGTTAATTTATCAATGGAGCTGCCTTTTATGGAGGCCAACAGTCAGTGTGTCCTCGGAAGGAGGCAGTTCACATATGCACCAACAGATGGCAGTACAGCTGCAAGGAAAACATGACGGTGCCATTATTTCATCAGTGAGGAAGGTCATAACATAAACGAAAAATAATGATTCACACCTGTCCTGGCTTTTCATGTTTTAATTTCAGTTCATAAAGGCCAATCACAACTGGAAGACATGTCCCAAGGCCATTTGGAATGGTACAGACATGCTGTAACAATCTTCATTATAAATGTTCATTAAATATCAAATTAAATATTTCCTTATGCTTGCATTCTTTTGGCACCCGATGGTTCTATCTGCCTTACTTGTCCATCATCCTGAAATTAATACAGGCAATTATTTTAATTGCAAATGTTTATGAGTATGTGTCATACAAACATCTACTCAGGCTATGGCTCGATATAGGCCTATATTATTACACAATCATGCAAATAAATAATGTACCTCAATGCACTCTTTCTAAATTATTGAAAGTGAGAGCATCTCTTGTTCTTTGAAAACAGCTTTTACTGAATATCTAATCAGATCCATTTACATCCCCTTTGCATATTTAAGACCAAAGCGTATTTCAAAAGCAACCTTCTAAACCCTTCTAAATACTATACTATTATCCAGATTGCCGACAGCCTTACAAACAGACGGTGATCATGCAGTATTATGGAACAATAAACACAGGTGCATTGCAGACCACAGAATTAGCACAAAGGGGGAATTGTTCAACAGTAACATAAAAAGATAAAAAAGTTCCTCTATTTTGTTGAAACCAGATCCACAGTTTCAGTGTTAAGATCTTCATTTAAGACATTTCAGAATTTGTGAAAACGAATAGGCCTAAGTTTTTTTTTTTTTTTTTTTGCTTACAGCAGCACCTCTGATCCTTCCCTAGATTACCATATTACACAGACCCACCAGATATTAAGCTTAGTGTTCTTGACATCGTCAATTCTCCCTCTGGTTTGATTTTTAAAATTTCAGAATTTTGGGGAAATGTATTATGGGATGGCATCACATATAATACTGTGACAATGGACGTTTGGTGGTGTAATACAGAAAAGCAAACTCAGGCAACTGTCGCCAACCAGAACCTCCTGAAGTTAAGCTGAAGGGGGGGGGGGGGGGCACTAGTAGAGAGGACAGAGTATCTGGTGGGAGTATATAATCTGTGCTTCCACCTTGGGTCCACAAAGAGAAGCAACTCCAGGCTGTGTGAACCATCATAACTGTGTGCTCCAGTGACATCACTCAGCCCACATGACAGGACAGCCTCTTCTGTAGGTAGGCTGTTAGATGAAATCGCATTCATAGGAATTCCACTCAAAGGAGGAAAACGATATACGCGCCAGACGGAACGGAGACGACACGTCTGTGGTCACCCGTTTGCGGTCACCAAAGTGGGAAGGTGAGTGGTTTCAGACCGTTTCAGAGCTCAAATAAACAAGTGTCAAGAGCATGTAATCATCACTGTGGGTTGAGCAATATATGAACACATTATGACAAGCATTATGACACGTTGCGCATAAGTCCATGGGTTGCAAACCAGCCACTCAACTCCAGTAAAAGCACTTTGCCTGAATGACCTCTGAAGGATCTATTCTGGGCAAGAAGATTTTAAGCCCTGCGGGTCACTTTACGAGACAATGCAGCGCAAGACACTAAAAGCATGAGGAGGCTTTACTGGAGGATCAAAACTGTAATCAAAAACCATCTAACAATCCTGCCGACATGAAACAGGCATAAAAGCCTTAAAGCCTCACTGCCTGCTGTACCTTTGTTATGGTTTTGAATACGACTCCAAATGATGATGAGAGACGCTGAATATCAAAAGGCCCTTCCACCTTGCCGTTTTAGCTTAATGTGAGGATAATCAGCACAACAAGAATTTGCTGGACATTATTTGTCTGGGATATGAACTGGACATAATTAGCACTAGCATCTGCTAATCAAAGCGCAGCAGCCAAGTCATCTGCATGCTTTTGTTGTCGAGGAGGAGTTCACTGAGGCACAGGGTGAGTCGTGAGCTTATGGGCGAGTCATTCAAGGACAGAGGCGAAGGGGGAGCGCAGGAGAGGAGAGGGAGAGGGTTCGTGCGAGAGACAGAGAGACCACGGCTAGCAAGTAGGGCTAGGTAAAAAATATCAATTTTCCAATTAACTGATTTCTGTTTGGATAAATTAATATCGACCCTTAAAAATCCACAGATCAATCTTTGCGTCTATGCATTTTTTCATAATTATCTAATTTTATTTAGAAGATAGTCCAAGCAGTTAACAACAATTCTCAGAGAATCTCTTTAATATCAAAGTGATACTTGTATTGTAACTGAAGTATCCAGAATTGAAATCAAATCAAAATTTAATTGAGACCTAGTGACCCGAAATGATATTAAATAAAGAGATCATCACCAATACCTAGCCCTACCAGCGAGCTAAATGGACTGACCACTCTGTCATAGTTTCATTCTGATTTATTTAAAAAGCTATAGTTATCAAGATAACAAGATAACTATATTCACTAATATCAGACCAAACATTTGATTTCAATAAATAAGCTAGCAATATGTCATGATTTACAGGCTGATGGTTTATGCAAACAGTTTTAACAAATGTTTGGTCTGATATTATAAAATTACTGCAAGCTAGCCATTTAGCTAGCTATGCGAGTAACGTGATCGACCGGTATTAAAGGTGTGGTATGTAAGTTTGTTTTAGAGCACTTTTGTTCATATTCGGTCAAATTTCCTTCACATATTGACAGATATCAATAAATGAAAAGGTCTAAGGAAAAAAGCTGGTCTCTCTGACTGCCCCAGGCTCGGAAATCAGCCACCCCAAATTTAAATTTCACCTGAATCTTAACAACCAATCAGGACGGCTCTCTGCAAGGAGGCTTCCCTACCTGCCTATCAACCCTGTTGCACATTCACAGCACTTCCAGAGCGGGGAGGGCGGAGCTACACAGATAAGAGCAAAGCAGAGATACTACCTCCAAACAACATGAAACTCCTTTACTAGCTTGTCATCTTACCTTTAAAACCTTTAAAATGATATTTTTATCTGCTTTCATTATTTGTATGTCTTAATGTCAAATTCAAACTTTTTTGAGTTAAAATCGGAATAAATCCAATACATTAGCTCGTAGCCACGAAAGCACCTGATGTGATGTGACTGGTGACAAGCTGGCTGGCCTCAAAATGACACAAAATGACACAGTGCTCTCTTGTCATCTTACATTTAAAACCTTTAAAACTATATTTAAAACTTAATTTGACATGAACACATTGTGATGCAGGGCTGGGGATGTCCACTGGCTGTCAACAGACAGGACAAAATCAACAGAAACGTCTGACTTACCGCCTTTTATTACACCAACACTCTACTGCAACAGAAATCCTGAAGAAAACAAGGAAAACCAAACCAAAGACTCCAATACACAGAGACCAAAGGCAAAGAGGCATCAAATGAAGGACTGTCCAGGAACCAGCCACACAACCCAAAAACTGTCCTTTTAGGCCTGAAACCCAGGCCTCTAATAATGCCAAATAATTAGGAAATTGGGCCGCACCTGATGTGGCCCTACCTGTAAGTAGGGTCGGTGCTGCCCCCTGGTGGACAGCACTCCAATTCCCTTCCTGGCGTCATAACGCACAGATTATGAAAGAAAAAACATTTTTTTGAGTAAAATCAGATGAAACCCATTAGCAAGTAGCCATAAAAGCAGCTGAGGTGATTGTGTGACTGATGACAATAAGCTGGCCAACTTCCAAAGGATGCAAAACTCCAGTGCTGTCATCTTTTCACATAAAAACTCCAAATCTATACTTTTACTTTGAATTTGGCTTCAAGACACACTCATTATGAAAGCCAAGATATTGTTTTACTAAAAAAAGATGAATATATTTGAGATAAATTGGATATTTTGACAGATTATGAAAGAACAGGTCACACTATGTCCCCTCTCTCCAGTACTCAGATGTCATGCAGCGTACGCACATGTGTTTGGAGGGAGGACTTTGGAGGAAGAGCTGAAGGGAGGGGGTGAAACGGTTTTTTCAAAATCTTTCCCTCTTGCTTGTTTCTCCAAACTTACATACTGCACCTTTAAGTAAGTTTAGTCATATACATAGAGCCAAACATACTTCTAATAGGTTTGATTAATGATGATACTGCTAGTCATTGCTATCTGTTTTACTGCACCTTGGTGTATTAATTCTATTTAAATAACTGGCTATTTAACATCGTCAAACGGACTATCTTGGCCGTGAGCTAAGCTTACAACATCACGCTAAATGATCGCTATCAAGCTAACAGTATGTTAACAATAAATGCAAATTTGGACATTGGTTGACATTGTTCCATTGACAATGGCATTCCATGAGGGAGAAAAAAAATCTGCCTCCACAGACCACATAGTGTACTTAGCCAGCTATTGTGCTGCATGGTCTGGTCTGGTGATTAAAGCATGTGAGAGTGTGAAAGACAGACATAAATCTCTGTTCATTGGGTCAACCTTGCAAGTCTGTGAGCCTGTGCCATACAGCCACAACAACATAACCAGAATGCTGCTGCCCAACTGTCTTTCAACCTTACCAAGTTCTCACATGTCACCCCCCCGCTGAGGTCACTCCACTGGCTACCGGTCGCCAGCAGGATCAGGCTCAATGTCCTGACCCTGGCCTACACTGCAACCAACAGTACAGCCCCCGCCTACCAATAGAACACAATTCAACCCTACAAGCCAGCTCTGCTCTGCTGCAGTGGAGTGACTTGCCCTTACAGCAATGTCGGTGAATGGTTCTCGCTCCTACCCAACTACGGAGCTTCTCCACCCTAGCTCCTCCTTCCTTTACAAACAACTCCCCTTCCCTTCCCATTTTCTGCTGTGGTCTGAAGACGCATCTCTTCAAACTGTACCGTGACTAACTATCACTACCCCCCAGGGCACGTCATGTTATTCTTGTATCGCCATCCAGCTCTCATATTGGACTTATATCGTTACCTTGACGTAGCTCGTCGTCATGCCTCCTAGTTTGACTTACCACAACTTTCCGACCGAGCCTATGCTTACAGTGTGAACTGAACTTGACGTTCATGGTTATGGATAATAGTTACATAAAGCGTACTGTACCTGAGTTTTGCAGTTGTTTTCATTTCCACTGCTTGCATAAGAGCATGTGAAATGAGAGCTAAATACTATGTACCTTAAGACTCAAAACAACTAAGTATAGTGTACCCCAATACTAGTTCTACATAGGAGCTGAACATGGGGTACCTAAACATTCTCAATAGCTGCCCAACAGGAGTCTACATCATGATCTTCTATCGTATCTGGGGTTGGACCAAGAAAATGTTACGTCAAAGCATTCAATCATCATTTGATACAAAACTGCTTGAAACACGTTGGGCTTATATTGTAACTGATGAATAAACCATGGGAAAGCGTGGTTGGACACAGCACGCCTACTACCTTCCCAGGCCGACTTAAAGAAGCTCTGTGTGACCGGTCAAAACCGTTTCCCATGGCTCTGTGAAGCTGGCAGGCTGAAAGCGAGAACGTCCATTCTCTAGTTTGTCACATCTAACGGTTATTGCATTCTTTATTTCACATTATAAGAAGCGCTTTCCATCTTAAAAGCACCATCAGGGGCTAATCCCCTGCTTAATCCATCAAGGTGAGTCAGACTGCTGAGGAGACAGGGCCAGAGAAACACCTCAGTTCTTGGGGAGACGAGCACAAGTTGCCTCTTGAGGGCGGTCCCCAGTTCCTCCTTTGCCTGGAGTTTCCTCTTTTCCCGCCGTGAAGCCCTGTCTTCAGAGAGCACGTGTGGCTGCAGAAGGCTGGGAGACCGTTCCCAGGCACAAGCGTTGCTGAGAAGCCGCTCTCCTGTAAATTATGTAGCAGAGGTGCCTACTGAGCTTTAAAGGGCTGGTTGTTAGGATCGACCCGGACCATAAAACTTTAATTACCGACCGCTAAGGGGAGGCGCAAGCACTTAGTGCGCATGGAGAGGAGCTTACGCCAGGCTCTGCTCCCAATTAAGCAAGACCTTTTAGCTTCTTTTTTATCTTTACATTTCTGAATCGGGAAGTATTGATTCTTCCAAATAAGACAACACACAGGACAAAGCCTGCTTTTGACATTGTAGACAATAATGCACAGATTCATATATTAACAACCCACAGAAATGTTAAGGAATACTTTGCTTTACTTTAAAGGTCAATCTACACCAAAAGACTGAAGCCAACTCTAGTAAAATGGAGGGCTAATACTATCATTCCTGTATTTTGAAGGAGAGTGGTGGTGGCGGCGAGGGCGGGTGGGCAGCAATGGGAGGTGTTGGTCATCTTCCAACCTAACACAATAATGACACAAGCCTAACGTTCACTACAGCTCTGGAACATTGCCAGACATCAGTTCTTGCATACTGTTACAGTGAGCCTATTGCCTGCTAATACACACATGGCTGTGCATTTTTGCAACATTGTCAAAATAACCTTGAGGTAAGACTTAGATTGTTTTGTTTTTAACGTGATTATTCACATGTAATACACACATTTGACATCCAAATAAAAATATTGGTGATAATTTACTCATGTCAAGTGGTGGAAAATACAAATGTTATAAGAGACTAAGTGGTTCTGCTTGAGGAGCCTATGTTGTGACACTCTCTGTCCAACAACCATGTTGCTATAAATATGTTCTAAACTGATATTTGGGGAAAAAAAACTGTGCCTTTGGGGTACCTAAAACTAAATGCTGAAAGGGGTCTCACAGGGTTAAATTGCATGGCAATGAGGAAAGGATAATGCTAGAGGCAAAATAATGCAGGCTAAGATTAACACAAGTGGGTTGCATGCAGGGTAAAACTTAACTGACTTCTATTTGGGCCTCCACAGCAGAGAGAGACAACTTAAAATCAGAACCAAGGTAATCTGTCACTTACTAACAGTCACACAGTCACACTGTGAAGGACAAAGTGACTGTGATGTCACCCATTGACTTTACATGGGCTTGTGAAAAGCGTATTGAAGCCACAGAAGTTCAGTTTTGCGCCAAAACGTTGTACAAACTGAAGCCAACAACTGCACAGTAGGGAAAAGGGGGGACCCTTATATGGTCATGAACTCCAGGCCAGTTCTGGATACAGTGTGACTGACAGTTTGGGGTGGAAAAACCCATGACCTTGACATCTACTTATCCCTCATCATTACCACTTACCCCTTTCTTTTTGCAAAACAAACCCACAACTCACTCCGAATTGTTTCATTCTTTACTGTTCATATTTCATTTTTTAAAACTTATTAGTATTTGTTAATTGGCACACAGAATGACTTCATCCATTACAGATAAATTATCTTGGCACTGAGGAATGTGGTTTGAAATGAGAGATCAGGATAATGGCCAGAATTTAAAACAAATTTAAAACAAATGCTGTATAAAATCTCATAATCTGCTATAATTCAAGAGCCATGGGAAAATGTCAGACTGCCTAATAGACTTGCAGTCAAGTGTGGTGGCAGACGGCAAACGTGAGAAAACTGAAAAAGCGAGAAGCGACTGAAACAAACATGACGAACGACAGCTATGACGTGCTTCCATTCCCCAGAGGCTCAACCTGCACAACCTAAAATGCAGACCTCAAATAAAAAAAACACCACAGGCCTGTTTGACTAACGCACATGTCAAAATGCACTCTACATACTATGCACTTAGTAGAACTAATTACAATTTAAATTCCCGCAAGATGTCACAAAGCGGTTATAAATTCAATAATGTATTGTGGCATAAACGTTCAAATGCACGTCAGTTTACAAAAAAGCTCATCAGGAATGTACACAACTGACAAGCCACAAACCACTTATCATAGGTTTTACATTTGCTGTAAAACTAGCATTAGCCAAATGGCTAAATCTATTAGCATATTGAACAAGCTACAGCAAATGAGTGTTAGGCAGCGACGTTAGATCACAGTAGGCAGGCTACATTCGCCTAAGTACATAAAGAAAAGTCAAGAAAATAGTTAGAATGGCTTACTGACAGAACCGGACAGACATATTTTTAAAGTGTCGATTACCACAGTTGTAAGTAGGGTTGGGCGATACAGCCAAAATATCATCACGATTTTTTTGTTGTTGATATATATGATTCACAATATGGATCACAATTCTTCTCATGTTCCTTTTCTAAGACTATTTTGCATGTTTCTGAACAGTACAACTAAACTGGTAACTATATAATATTTTTTTAAGAAAATATAGACCTAAAAGAAAAAAAAAACACTGTGATAGAATAATGCAAGGACCACTCAGACCAAAGTACTCTTTCAAACATATTTTAATAAATACCACACCTGTTTCAAAATGTAAACAGCACTCAAAGTGCATTTCTGCAAAACAATAACAGCCAAAAAATTCTGAAATGGTAAAAAAAAGATGGAGGTTTTATTAAATAAACTAAAAAGTTTCAAAAAGTGCAGCTTCCAGTCAAGAATGAAATGAGCAGTGAGACTCAACTACGACTAGACCATAAATTGCTTGTCGTGGCAAAAAATAATGAATGGTTGATGAATTTTCCATTCTATCTCTTCGCAACATTCCAAGTACAGACGTGGCATATTGTAGCACAGATCAACTAAGTAGTCTTCTGAAACCCTTTTATTGTATGGGTGCCAGTACACTCAAAATGAGACAGAACATTCTGTCCGAAACGACCTGTTTCGAACACGAGACAAACAAAAAGACGAGCCGGATCCACGTATGCTAAAGTCTCTTCGAGCTCTTTGGGGTGCTTCCTTTTCAGGTGGTTAAAAAGGTTTGTTGCATTGCCCTCTGATGTACAAAACTTGTCTCTATGATCTTTGCAAATGACTGTGCTTTGGGCAATGAGCTAGAACTTCATTTTATGGAAACTTAACTCTTCATCAGGGCCAGCCACACAGCGGTATGTTTTCAAGTTAGAGGGTAATTAGAAAAGAATGCCAATCAGGTAAACAGGTATCCAATCCAGTATGACATTTTTGAAGGTACCGCCCAAAATGTACGATGCTATTAGATGGTATGTCCTTCTTAGTGATGGGGAGGGTCAGGCTAGTACAGAGTCTAGAAGCAGTGTTAGCGAGGGCTATCAGTGCAACTGTTATGGTAGAATGTACAGGAGTTCTTAAGCATGATACTTTCAATCTCTCTGTAAAGGCAGATTGTAGAGAAATTTTAATTGGCCACCATTCAAGATAGTCATTTCGCACACCTCTAGCTGTAAGCAGAACTGGCCATAACAAATTCAATGCGAATGACTTGGTGCTGGCGACATGACATGCAATTGTGTGCGATGGTAGTGTGTGTGAATTTGCCAACACCACACAGATGAAAGAAGGAGCATGGACCGAAGAAATGTCAAGGTCATTACTAGCATGTGAGAGGCCAAGGCTAATATTCCAACCTGATACAAAGTCATTTACTTTTGCACAGTTGATCTGACTCCAGCATATCAGTGCAGCTAGGCTAAAAAAAATACCAACTGTGCCAACCAGCTTCAATAATCATTGGATCCACGTGACTGGGACTAAATATACACAATCAACTGCTCTGACATTGTGCTGCGAAAGGGAATGTAACCAATGGCATTTGAATCCCAAGCCTGTGCTATAGACAGTGCTCACTAGTGTCATTCAAATGTCTAACAACTGGCAGATCTTAAGAGACTGAGGGCTCCAACGGCAGAGCAACGGGTCCCGTGTCCACTGTGGCAAGAGCGGCCAGTTTGCAAAAAGGTCAACCGCATCACTCAAAACCCATCCGTCTCACCTGACAAGGCCCAGCCGGACCTCCCATATGCACAACCATCCAAAAAAAGAAGGAGCCGTTAAGGTTTTACACACAAGACAAGACAATGAAGATGACGCATCACCCTAGATGAATGGGCATTCTCAAACCAGCTTAGCAGAATGTAGCATTGGCTCTTATGTCATGTGGTTTCCAGAGATGCATTGTAATGAGATATAAAATCATGGGGTTGGCATGACATGTCATGTGACGTCACGTTCTGTCAATCAATCAACCAATCTTTGTATTAAAAAAAGTAGAGAAACAGGGCGCAACACTTCGTATTAAGAGTTTGTGGATTTTGAGACAGAAAATGGTCCTGTAATCTGATGCCATGAGAGGTCCTGATGTGTACCTTGTAAGGCGGGCAGCTTCTGCAGCTCTCGGTTGTTGCTGAGGCTGAAGCGGGAGGAGCTTTGCCTCTTCTCCTTCTTCGTGGGCGTCTGGGGGCCGAGCTGTTTCCCCTTCAGCAGCTGCGTGGTGGGTGGGGCACTGGTGGTATTGTTCTTCCTGTTGGAGCCCTGCGGGGATGGAAGCAGGGAGAGACCGAGCTCTGGTCAGTGCTCGTCACCGGACAGCCACTGCATTAGGCCCAGCCTCCAGAGAGGAGAGCACATCTCCTCTTCTGAGCCACACTGAACCTGGGGCAGCACTTCCTGTGCTGTCTTGTGTACTAAGGGAACAGCGTTCAAGGCAATTGTTTGTGTAATGGCCAAGAAATTCAGCTACACTGGTCAAAAGAAGTGTTTGAAACAGCCAAACCAATGCAAAAAGAGCCCAGACACTAGCCATACAGTACACCGTGTGTTCATCAAACGGCAGGAATGATCCCCATTCCAAAGGATTAAGGGAAGTCCTCTTTTTTATCATCCTTAATTCTCTTTCATCAACATGCCTATATATAGAAGTGTCAACAAACATCCAGTACTGACCAAATTTCCAGACCATTTGTTGTGTTGGGGGAAAATGACTAATTTTCTAGCGTCCTTCTATTCTGCCAGTTAACTAAATATGGAGTCTCCGATTTGGTAGGGGCCAGCTGATGGAGTTCTCCGACTAATTAGTGTGGTTGCTTCAGTAACCCACTGCCTGTTCTCCTACATACTTATTCTTACTGTCTTTCCGCCTAAATTTCTGCACACTTCTCCTCTTACGGCTAATAAGCTAGATATGTCATTTCAACTTTATAATATTCAGCTTGGCTCAGAGAAGTGTATTTGTACAAAGTTTCTTGAAATTTTTGAAATATTTAAAGGTTTTTTGGGAATTAAAAATAAAATGCAATGAATGAAGACCGCTGAGCCTTGTGAAGACTTGGTGCATGTGATGCTATTTCAGCCAATAGGGACACAGAGAGAAAACCAAAACTATGCCATTCTGTGCGAAGCGAGCTAAAAAGCAGATTAATAACCGAATATTTATAATAGTGGTAATTCAACAATAACATCATAACAGACATGCATCATACATTAATAAACAGATTTTAAATTGCAAATTGGCATATCGGAATGAAGTGGATTTAGCTAGCGGTATCGTGAAGCCGGTCAATGGTGTCATTCATTCTAATCTATATAACTACGCTATGTTAATATTTCTAAACTTAATAAATACTGCACCCCTAACCACACAGATACCTAGCCATATGTGTAGCAACTAAGATATTCGAAAGATAAAAACATTTTTTATCTGCATATTTAACATTTTTTTGCCCTTTTATGCATTTTTTTATGCACTAGACTATTTGTAGGCACCTGGCTCCCTCTTGAGGTTAACTTTAGTATATTTAGAATGTATATTCTATCTACCAAATCGTTATGCAGTGAGTTCTGCTAAGGTTACGAAATGACTTGATAAGAACGTTACATACTTTCATCGTTGCTTAGTTTATTAAAAGATGCTTTGTGATGAGATTGTTAAATAGTTTCATTGTTATTAAGATGTTATTGATGTTAATCTCAGCTTTTCCTTCTTCATTAGCCTTGAAAGATATAAGTAGTAGGCCTTAAGTAGTGATTGCTAAACGTAACAAAATAGTTACCTACTGTTTAATGGGTATTACTGCAAAGTAAGAAATTATAGCTAAGATGTATCATACAGACTCCTGAATGCTGGTAATCTTTATGAATATTAGTGGAGGTCAACAATATGCTAAGTCAGATTTATTTTTGTCAGCCTAAACATTAAAAAAAAAAAACAAACAAACAAGTTTGTAAAAAAAATGTTTGTTATTTATGGGCAGTTTTACAAGAAATGATCCTGCCAGTAAAGTACCTGTAACTTCAATTTATAAGTCTGGAACCTCACTGGAGCTGTTCACTATCGGCTAACTCAACAAATGAACGAGTGGCAAGAGCAGAATTGGACCTGTGGCGTCCGCGTCGACAAGTTTCTCTTTGTTTTGCAGCCTAATTGGCCAAGCAAGTCCCAGCATTCTGCAGAAGTGAAAGTCGTAGTATGTTAGGTGATACTCCGGCAAATGTTGCTGTTTAGCTCGCTCCCGATAATAAATTATATATTTATCTTAGCCTTTAAACTGCTATTAGTTGATGAGAGAGAATGGACACCTCAATAGTCCAAACGGGAGCAAGCCTAATTAATAAAACGGTAATAAAAAGGAGGCGGACTTGTGTTGAGGAAAAGAGAGCAGACAGAAAGCAGTTTATGGTGTAAAAAAACTAAAGGAACCTGGTGCCTGGGCTCGTGTTTCCACATTAGTGGAGCATGACCTTCACGACTGCAGAACCTTTGGCGAATTTAAGAACACTTCTGAGGACAACCATGCACTTGCACAATTGGCTGTGTCCAACGCACAACCATCATGTGTGCACACATGGCATCACCCGACACGTGAAAGCTTTATTTTAAGTGGACTGCCATTTCTGTACACCAATCAATAGCTGAGACATTCAACGTTTAATTTGGGTGCTTTATTCTGGAGGTTTGGAAGTGGTAAAAAGGTACAATTTGGGGACATAGTTCAACTATTTGAGTGGTACATAGTCTTCAAAATCCAATTAGGTTGTAATGGCCATAAAGCTGGACAGATAAAGCTTTAAGATGCTACAGCTCTCTAACATTTGGCAACAGCTAAAAAAAACTGCTGAAGCAACCACACTAAGATTTATTCATAAACTTTACACTCCAGTTTATGCTCGCAAAACATTGCAGGCTTTGCATAAAATTGAAACAAAAGCACTCCTAAAACCCAAACCACTCCCAGGACAATTTGTTCCTTGAGGATTTCAAAAAGGCATGCATGGACACCAGATCACTGGGAGTGAAGCATTTATCCACCACCAGAAAAGATTACAGCCACCTCAAGGGCCGGAGGGGGTAATTACCTTGTTGCTGAACTGAAAACGGGAATTAAGCAGAGCTCGTGAAAACAGGAAGGCCTCCCAGGCCTACTCTTACTCCGTAGGCCTCGACTAATAGATCGCAATGATGGAACTGGCCGGAAGTTGGACAGTCCGAACGCCTCAGATGCACTGAACTGATCCAGCCTCACAGGCCGCCACTATCGATCAGGCCTTTCCAGAGGCAAGCACATGGTCACCGCAGCGGGGAGCTCAGGGCAGCTGGCACGGGAGAGAACGAGAGCGAAAGAAAAAAACTTGCCATAATTGCCCTGTAGGGCGTTCTGACATCGCCTGTGATTAAAGGCGGTGGCGCAAAGTGCTTCTGTTTAGTTAAGCCTCCGCGTAAGCCTCCCTGCGTTTCTGCATTGCGTGTACTGCATGGCGTTTCATGCGGCCGCGGTCACCCCCCACCCCCACCCCACTGGGCTAGAGGCGCTCTCACCTTAAACCACACATGCGGAAGTTGCTCGCTTCTTCATTTTCCTTCCCTGAGAAAGATCTGCTTTGTTCGTGATCGTGGATTTAGTGCAGACGTGCGGAGTTATTTTTTGTAATACTGATGAGGTCATCTGGTCAATTACATTTACAAATGATATTGCAATAATGTGTATCTCGGTTTTTTTTTCTTTCTGACACTACTCACAGATGGCCCACTTGGCTGGAGTGTGGAGCCAGCCACACTGGGGCAGTTGGCGCCGCGGGACAGGGGCAGGCATAAAAAAAGCACTCGGAATCCAGCGCGAAACAAGTGTAGCACTGCACACGTCTCCCTCTGTTCCACAGCTTGAGCTGGATCCTGGGTTTCAGCAGGGGCTCCGCACATACCTGAGTCTTTTCCAAGGGCGGCCAAAGTTTGACCATCCGTTCCCGCAGCAGCGAGGGACAGCAGCTGAGCTCCGTTCAGAGGATTACCTCTTCACCCCAAAGAGGAGAAAAGCTGCTCCTGATCATTCACACCCAAAAGAAACAGCAGTGCCCTTTCCTGACACGTCGGGTTTGGTTTAAATTTGGCCGAGTTGGTTTGAGACAACTCGGCAGAATATCAACTTCCCTCATAGATGGTTTGGGTGTGTCCAGGTCAATTCAACACCACATCATCGCAGATTTTAATGAGATTTGGCGTGCTTATTTTGGTCTTATAAGGAACCACTGGAACCAAAAGGAAACTTTCGTCTAATCGTTATTAAGGAAGATATGGGCTAACCAAATGTGGGGACATTAGCATGATGCATTACTATGACATTACTAATGTCATATCTACATTATAATACCCCCTACCTATCAGTTTAATTATTCACCCACCTCCCTCCCACCCCCTATTTGCAAAATAATTGAATAGACTTCCAATAGTTTGTTTAATTGCAATTAAACTTGAAGGAGGGTATTTTGAGGAAAGCTGTGTCCATTATTTTAAAGTAAGACTCATCTTTTTGTGTTATTACAGGTAGAAAAAAAATGATACTTTGGTGCGTTATTCAATAATGTGCATATATTCACTGAATTCTTCTCTGCCTAAGGTTTATTTTTTTAACCCACAGGTGACCTAATACTCTTGGCCTGTGCAGATGGTCTAGTAATGCAAATTACTATAGTGTGTTGAATAAATTGCATTTTCCCAAGAAGGGGTGGCTGTATTCAAGTACTGTAACTGTTGAGTGAGCTCAAAATAAAAACATAATTATAATAAAGGAAAACTAATTAATTTGAATTGCAATGCTGACCACAAGTTTTCCTTAACTTTTGTTAATCATTCAGGATTACCTGGAATCTTGAGCACTTTGGTGAAAACAGGGAGGCAACCTTTAACTAGTGACCTCTGAAAACAAAACAGTCCTTATTCTCAGAAGGTGGCGTATATGTTCATTTTCCTTCTAATAAAGCCCAAGGTAGCAGACTAAGTAGTCCAGTTAGTTAATAAGCCTGTGATGGGAATGGCCACCCATCCAGGAAGTGACAAAAAGATCAACAGGTGACTGGCAGGCATTATACTCCCCTCTTTAGGATGGGAGAATAGAAGAATACGGAAAATAAGAAAGAAAAGGTTCAAAAACATATTAACTGAATATAATCCCGCAATCCAAGAGCGGGTAACTGCTAACAGCCACATATCGCTTTAAAATCTATCCCAACCTCCTGGGGGTAGCACATCCATTCATATTAATAACAACACTTCATTTCCATTAAGACTCAACTCAGAATTGCACATATGAAATACATATTAAATAGAAACACCACAAGGAAAAACATCCTTAAATACAGAAAGCTTTTGATGTTTAATTTCTTTCGAAAGTAGGAAATGAAAGGCACAGATGAAGCATCACAGAATGAAGGGCTCCTCTGAATGATTTCAGCTTGATGGCCTTATGTGTCTTTTCTGCACAAGTGTGCACAGTAGCAAGTCACTGAGGAGAAGACTAGGGATCCAGTTTTTCACAGCAGAGCTGGAGTCAGGCTGGCCTCTTTTCCTTCTGTCCTACTGCAGAACCAGAACCAGGCTGAACCAGGGTTGCCACGACTCCCTCATAAACGGGTCCGTATAGTCCTCAAGTAGGACTTTGCAGACACTTTCCACAGCTAGCTTGTGATTTCTGATCCCAAGGCCATCCCAAGGCCACACTCCGGTTGGTTTGCCAACAACACCAAATGGCTTCCTTTTTGAGCGATCAGTTATGAGCACCAATGATGTAAAAAGCAACAGCTATTAAATATTGCTAAAAACGCCCCCAAAAAATGCAATTTAACATGATCTCACCCAGGACAGAACGCAGGGAAATGGTTTTGGATAGGGTGGGGCTTGGATGGTGTCGGAGGAAGTCTATGTAATATCGCAACAGTTCGCTGGCCAATGACTGGAATTGTGGCGTTCCAGTCATTGGCCAGGCTTACTGGATGCCCACTCATACAAATCATGACAAAAGTAGGGGAGCTACATAAGTTTGCCCAGATCAGCTGACTCTACCCACCAAAGACCAATCGCATAACAGATGCAGCTGCACAAGGGGCACCATGGTTCCCAGTACTGGTCAGCAGAGGCATCTCTCATGTTGTACTAGCAATGACAACCAGGGTATGGGGGCTTTAGTACCCCAACATCCTGTGATCCCCCTTGTCTTCTTCATACCCCCAATGGCACAACAACAATAACAAAACTTCAGCTATACAAGAAAACAAAGCATACAAGCATGATAGCTCCACATCTTCAAATGCCCAACAATGCAGGGGAGCATAACGCACAACAAGAACAATTCGAGCATCATTGAAAGATACACATGCCACATGCGTGCTAAAATTATTGTTGTTGCCAACCAAAGCCAAGCAGAAGCTCAACATATTCCACATAAATCACACTGGCCACAACAGGATGCATCATTCAGCATGCATCAAACCATTACACCACCAGAAACCCTTACACCACAAGAACACACAATTTCACTTCATTTCCAGTGCGTTTACTCAAGATGGAGACATCAAGTGCAGCGATTAAGAAAATACAGAGTGTTCCTTTAAGCAGTAGCACAGCTATATAGTCAGCATAACATAGAATGGAACAATTAATGTTGAATGAATACACCTACAGCCAACTACAGCCGTAATTTATGGAAACAGCCAAACAAAATATGGGGTAAAGTTGTTATTGTAAATAGAATCCTTGAAGGTACCATTATTTAGAAAATCTAAGTTTACCGAGTTTTGGTATTGATTGTGCAGTGTGGCATGATAGATATGTACTGGTAAGATGCAAACTAAGGTAAAATATAAAATTAACGTTTGGAAAAGAAGGTGACAATATTCTGGTGATGTTCAACATAAAGACAGAAAATCATGTAAACAAATTACCACATAATTTGTGACATTGCAGAAAGAGTTGGCTACTTCTTCCGTGGACACTTTCTCCAGAGTTAAGTGTCACAGTCATCAACAGATGCACAGTAGATACCTGGCTCAACAGAGCAGTGTCACAGCATCTAGTCAGAGAAGTCACTTACTTCATGTTCAGTATAATTTTCTTGTCCATCTTTTCCTCCTGGTTTGTTAGCTTTTACAGGCTTCGGAGATTCCTAAAAATAATTAAGTTTTTTTTAGTGTCAACTTAGTGAAAACACTTGACTCTTATATAACACAGAGACATCCAGATTGACAATCAACATGTAGATATGACATGTAATGATATTATATATATATATATACGCATTTTGACTTATGTCGTCCTCAAAGCATTAGGCTCTGAGAATAACATTCTAATCATCTGAATTATAGATCCTTTTTGTGAGAGTTGCAGACCATGTTTTGTGTGTGTGTATATACTGTATATATATATATATATATATATATATATACACACACATATATATATACACATACATACACACACACATACATACATGTGTGTGTGTGTGATTATATACAATGAGCTCCATAATTGACATAAAGGCATTTTCTTGATATGTCTCCACAATTTGACTCTACCATTTTAGATGTGTAAACAATGCACACGTGGTTAAAGAGCAAATGTACTGCCCTTTTAAAGGAATTTTAAAAAATACATTTTGGTTTTACTATGTCAAAATTACAGCACTATCTATACAAAGTCTCCCCATTTATTTGGGAAGCAGAGAAAGGCTAAATCTAATTGAGATAATTTGATAAAATGGAAGCAATGGTTAATCAAAGCCTTTCAGGTTCTAGGCACTGTGCTGTTTCAGCAAAACAGGATGCCATCAGGAGGCTAGGATGTAAATTTAGGGAAGGTATACGAAGGTATACTTATCTAATACATTAATTAGACTAAACTTAGAGTATTGTGTGCAGTTCTGGGAGCCGTACTACAAGAAAGACATACAGGCTCTGGAAAAGGTTCAAAGAAGGGCAACCAAACTGATTCCTGGTATGAAAAATAAAAGCTATGAGGAAAGACTAACGATACTAAATCTCTTCGAGTTTAGTAAAAAGGAAACTTAGGGGTGATTTGATTGAGGCTTTCAAATACATAAATGAAAATAAAGTGAGCTACAAGATATTCTTCAGGTTGAATACTGTTAGTAGAACGAGGGGACATAAATGGAAATTAGAAAAAGGTAGCCTAAATTCCACACAGACATTAGGGAGAATTTTTTCATAAAAAAGAGTAGTCAGTGTATGGAATAGCCCACCAGGTCACATAGTAGAGGCAAAAACTCTTAATACAGTGTTACATACTGTCTAGTCTGTAGGTAACCAGAGCACTAGGTACAATTTAATTCGAAAAATGGCGAGCATTGTTGGGCTGAATGGCCTGTTCTCTTCATTATGTTATGTCATGTTATGTAATGTACAATATGCATTAAATTATCCTGGACTGTTTAAACGAAACACATGAAACAGGGCCCAATTTGTCTCCACTTGTTTTCCTATGTGGTACAAGTCACAATAGCCTCTTTTTTTGATGCAACTTTTCAAACGATTATGCCATTTGCACCACCACAGTGTGTTGAGTTGCTAAAGTAGGCTAATTGCCACTATTTAAGCACAGTCGATGATTGACAGCAATGATTATAAGCAACAGTCATGTGTTAAATTCAGTTTGATAACTTAACTACTGTGGACATGCGACAATATTTTAAAGGTTTTGTTAGAAGCAGTGGCAAATTAAAAAAGAGAGCAGTCATATAGCATTTTTTTTTAATGTATTCATGATTCAACGGATTGACTAATAATGGTCTTCATTCAAGATGTTAAGTACAATCAGGTGTTATTGTGCTAAAACAAAAACAAGCTTTATATGGATGCATTTTCTTTCTTTTTTTACAGCAGTAATGCTCAACCCTGGTCCTGGAGAGCCACAGAGGTAATGCTGGTTTTGGTTTTTTCCTTAAGATGAGCATGCTTTTCACAGCATTTAGACTACCATCCATGTTCACTTTCTGAACTGTTTGGACCTGAGTCTCCCCATATTAGATCAACTCATTGTTCTTGTAAGTGCCTCAATTAGAAACTCAATTGTATGATTAGTCATTTGACTGTGCTGTTGGAGTGTCAATGGGGACCCCTGGATGATAACTATTAAAATACAAGTTTAAATTCCTGCAGGTCATATGATTGCAACAAATTGGTGGCCCTATGCATGATGTCTTCAATCAAAACCAAATCGCCAACTCCAGATGTTGTTATGCAACCCCAAACTTGCACTGATCCACCACCATGCTTGACTGATAGTTGTAGAAATAGGCTAGTTCCAAAAGTCCTTCATTGCTTTGGCAGTGCAAGTACCGCCTTCTCTTTCCAAAAATCAAAAAATTAGACCCATGGTCCATAAAACCTTACTCCACATCTAAATTGTCCAGTTTCAGTGTACTACTGTACATTTTCTACTGTTGTATTTCCCTTTTCTCAATAGTGGCTTTTTGACAGCTATACACCCTTCAGACCCATAGCATTAAAGAAGTCCAACTGTCTTAAGTTTTTCTGCAACTATTCACAGCTGGGACCTCTTCACCACCAACAGCCTTTCAAGTTTCATACTGTAGGGACCACCAAGGCAGCCCCGCCCACTTTCCAAGATCCCTAGGCCGTGTGGCAAGATGTTGCAGACTAAATGCTGTTAGTTTCTAAAAATGTCCACGTATAATAGCAGTAAAGTATGCTTAGCAGTAGTTTATGTGTAGTCAATGAACTAATGATGAATTCACACCATGTGAGAATTCGCTGTGTGTGGGAAAGACCCCCTTGCACTGTGCTGAATAAAGACGCTCATCTCGCGGCTAAAAGAGCACACATCTTTTGAAACATGCATGGTATAAATGTGAGAAGAGAAACATAGTCCCCCAAATGTTACAATACATTATATCAAGCACATACGTCTTGCTTGAGTTGCGAGTGAGTCGAGCGCGAGCCAGACAGGCAAAAAATAAAAAGTGAATAGTTTCGTCGACAATGAGTGTTTTTAACGGTTAAGTCTGAGAAAATAATTCGTCTAGAACGACTCGATAACTCGATTCAATTTGTTGTACTGACTCGAACGTACATATTCATCTTGAAAAATCTTATTTCCCAATACCAGCTTTAAAACGAAACGCAAGCAAGACGAAAAACACAAAACCCGCCAAACTTTATAACGGTATTAGACTACAGCAAGGAGTATAGATAGTAAGACCTATCAAACATCATTGGTTGCTTAACGTAAATGAAGGAATAGGGAAACTGATCTGACTAGAGATAAGTTTGCTAAACTATTCACTGTCCATAAATTCTACAATAAATGATTGATAGCAGTGCGAGGTGCAATTATGCAGCCGTGAACTAACGTAACTGTCCCAGCGCCCACGTTGTGTCTGACAACATACATACCTAGCAAATGTATCTAATAAACAAGCCTGAGTACACGTTTCACGTACAGAAACATTTACAGAAACATTGTGTGCTGTCTGGCTACATGCAGCCATCAATGAGCAAGAATGCCGGGAACTTTCAGAAAACAACCCCATAGTATAATCAACTTCGTAGGCTAAATACAGTTACTATCTATACTACATGTAACCGCTACGGTGTAATAACCCAAAGCCCCCAATAGCATTACCCAAATTGATTCACCAGCAAGCAAGCTACACAGAACGCTGCTAGCTCTAGCTCATTCAACTAACTACATGAATTGACTACACGTTGCTGTTGAGAAGCATCACAGATAATTGCCGTCTAGGCCTGTGAGTCAAATTAATTTTCTATCGTTAAACCAATACGATATAGATCCCTTAACACTCTTGAGGATCCATCAACCTGTTCTCACAAAAGAAAAACTCACCTTCTCCTTTTTCACTTTATTTGGCATTGCGGAGATACGCCCTCCACGGTCTCCCTACCAACACACTCCAGCTACTGTCACTGCTTGGAATCTGAGTTGACAGGCTGTCGCTGCAGCTGTTTTCCTCGTCTCAGTCGAATTTGATAGGCTGCTGTCGGTCATGTGACGGCAACGTAAGCCAGCCACACACACGAGCTTTCGCGCGCTCACACATTTACTATCAAATCCCAAATCAGATGAATCAATATTGCCGGTAGTTGCTATTTATCGAGTCTACTGTGAAAATGATACTGTACGGCCTAGAAGTTGTGGAACTATGGCTAGCAAAAAAGGTAACAAGTACATTTTGTTCTGTAATTACAAACGGTAATTTTCTATTTACTTCTTAAATGTGTATTATAATTTTAACATTGATCACGCGCTTACTATTCTCTTAACACGGATCCGTTTTTAATTTGAATACAGTGACCACTGATCACCTTTAAACAGTTGAACTGTTGACTGCCTGCGTTCATTAAGTGATCAAACCATATAAACACAGAACACTGAGGTTTTCACAAAGAATGTAACTGAGTTGGCTTGATTTGACAGCTAATTTATTGTGAGAGGTATGCTATGCAGACAGCACGTTTACATTCCCAGTTTTATTAGTAAACAGCCAACAATTAGTCCGCATACATCTTGCAAGCTAATAGCTAATTCAGCGATAAATCAACATAAAGCAAACGTTTACAGACCTCGCCAAGGAACATGCTTTACAAATTATTCTAAAGAAAGCGATAAGCTAATCGGTATTTCTAAAACATATTTAACAGAGTTATTGTCACGGCTTATGAAGCTACAACAATAAACAACTTAAAAGATTACCAATATCCGAAAACTAGCTTCCAGCTGTTTTGCGATGACATCACGATTCCATGTTTTCAAGAGACCAGGGGTTAGCTTCATGGAATCAACTACAACAGGAAGGATGCACAAATATGTTCCTCAATGGCGGTAAAAAATTTAAAACATGTTTAAATAATGTTACTTTGAAGGTAGTCCGTATCAAATCCTGGTTGAGTGCAATGTTCTTACCGACGTACGTTGTACCACATATTAGTGACATTTCAAGGGTTTAAGTAAGGCGAAGTCATAAAAGGTTGCTCATTTTTATAGTACTGAACACTGACAGCCGTTTTAAAATAAGTAATTGCGGTTTACTGAGCAGTAACGCCACCTGTCGACCGTAACACACATTTCTGAAGGATGTTTTGTGGCCAGGCCATTTCAGATCTTTGTCAAGTGTTCTGGAGTGAAGCTTATGCCTAAACCGCATTATCACCCATGTTGTCAAATTGTCCTTCTTCGATCGGAAGTTTCCGTTTTTTTGGGATCTAGGAACCATCGCGTTGACCATTACACATTTGGTCATGTGCTTACATTTATCTGACTTAATCAACACGTAAACATTGATCCTGTTGGACCATGAAGTGTGTACATTAAGATTCAATTACCAGCTAACTATTGATCAAGCCACAGATGGGGTAATCATAACAAATTGATTTTTCTTCTAGTTTCCTTAATTAAAGTTACCATCAGATCTGTTTGGACCCATTGTCAGTATAAGCCTGAAATGACAATTACTGACTGCAATTCAAGAAAAGTATGATATGAATAATTTGAATGAATCATTATAATCACATTTTAACCAAGAAGAAGAAATAACACTTTGTAGGCTGAAAGGGTAAACTTTTATTTTATTACCACATTTTAAATCAATATATACAGTGTTTAAACTATGACATGGAATGACAAATACAAAAGGGAAGAGCAGAACATAAAATATAAATACAAAAATAAAAAAGAATGGAATGCTGTTTGGGCACACTCACACCCACAGCCAAGGAATGGGTGAATTAGTCCACCTTCAGAACCGTTGATAACAGGGATCACAAGGAAAACGTGCATTCCAGGCTCATTAACAATACTCAGAGTCAACCCTGCAAGTATTTACAGAACCAGTCTGAATTCTGCCTTTTATGTTTACACCATACAGCTTTTAGTCTACTTTTTAGTCTACTTCCTCCATCCTGGATGTATCGTCATCCCCCTCCAGTGGGGGCATTTCCTCGATGGGTGCCGTTGTGGTCTCCTCTGTGGATAGATCATCCTCATCAATACCTGGGGGGAGAAAGGAAATAAATAAATAAGTCAGATTCAACATTGAGCTACTTTCACACAGAGGGCCCTTGGGTATCCGTCACCTACAGTGCGACAATGAAATTTAGTGGTTCGTTTAAAATTAAATCGGCTGCTGTCACTTTTTGCTTGACAATTATTGGTTGCTTTATTTTATTTTTTAATTATTTACTTTTTTTATATGAATGCCTTAAATATAAACTCACCGAGGCCAAGCTTGATCATTCTGTAGATGCGATTTGAGTGTGTCTGGGGGTCATCCAGCGTGAAGCCAGAGGAAAGCAGGGCGGTCTCGAAGAGCAGGATGACCAGGTCTTTCACAGACTTGTCATTTTTATCCACCTCAGCTTTTTGCCTGAGCGTCTCCACAATGGGGTGGTCTGGGTTGATCTCCAGGTGCTTCTTGGCAGCCATGTAACCCATGGTGGAGTTGTCTCTGAGTGCCTGGGCCTTCATGATCCTCTCCATGTTTGCAGTCCAGCCATACGTGCTGGTGACAATGCAGCAGGGGGAGGACACCAGGCGGTTGGACACTGTGACCTGGAAACAAAAAGAACACATTATAGGCATACATTCAGTCAACACCCTCAAAACATAACGAATACACTGGCTGGTTTGAAACAATAAGATTTTGTGAAATCTCCGTAAAATGACAAATTTAAAAGGCCAGGTATAACTCCACTCATTTAGATTATTAAGGACTACTTTTTCCCCATAGCTAGTTGTGGGGTCTGCTCGAGGCACGGGTAATACGGAAAGAAAGAACTTACCTTCTCAACCTTCTTCTCCAGGATGTCTTTCATGATCTTGCAGAGGTTCTCAAATTGGGCCTTCTTCTCCTCCTGCTTCTTTTTCTCCTCCTCATCCTCAGGCAGCTCCAGGCCTTCTTTGGTCACTGACACCAGGTTCTTTCCGTCAAACTCCTTCAACTGCTGGACGCAGTACTCATCGATGGGCTCGATCATGTAGATCACCTCCAGGCCAGCCTTACGCAGGCGCTCCACGAAGGCCGAGTTTGCCACTTGGTCCTTTGTCTCACCTGCAAGAAGAGCGGGTGGAAATTTGAACAAAGCAGCTTTCAAAATTAGCTGCGTCAAAACACATCAGTCACAGTGGACAGAGAAGATTCCATCCATTCCAGGAGTTCATGGCAACGTCTCCTTTTTAATTCTATAGATAATTTATGTGAGCTGGAATTTGTCGGATTTCTTCATGAGCTCATGAATGACAGCTGAAGGCTTGTGTCCCTACATTAAAACTTTCACTTGCAATCTAATCTCCCAGAGTACAGCTGTATTATACTGCTAATTAACTAATTGAACCAGTCAGACTGGCAGAAAAATCCTGCATAGACATTGGCCCTCCAGCAACAGAACTGCCCATCCCAGTCTCGGTTTACGAGACCATTTCTCACCTGTGATGTAGTAGATGTGCTTCTGGGTGTCCTTCATACGGGTGACGTAGTCCTTGAGAGAGACCATCTCGTCCCCAGAGGCAGAGGTGTAGTATCTTAGGAGCTCAGACAGCTTCTTGCGATTCTGTGAGTCCTCATGGATCCCAAGCTGTAGAAGGTGTTTAACATAAGAACAATAAACATTTTTCAACTTTTTCCTCACAAATTTAAATGCCTAGTAGTATTTTTGTTGGTGCTCAGTTACAACCTGTGCTATCGAGTTGGGGAAACACAGACAGGCATGTGCTCTCCTCCAAAGAAAATAGTCAGCCCAGACATCATGAGTCAAAGGAAGACTATTTATAGGCAGCTTAGCATAAGGTCTTGCTGACACCCAGTTGCCCAGTGGGGGTTGCTGGAGCATGAGGAGACACCATCATCCCCACTGACGGAAACCCCCATTCTTAGGTAATGCTAGAGCCAACTGTGTATCGACTTAGGGGTTGCCGGCCAGTCAGCACGAGCATGATCTGGATTTCATACCAGAGCCATCAATGCAGCAGAACAATGCCTTATTAGGCCCACCCACCCAGCAACCCCAGACATTGAAATCTTTGCACAAGCAACAGCTTTCAAATGGTAAGCTTCTTTCATGAAACACCCCTTCCTGTAATAGGCAGACCATAGCCATACATTGGAGAATTACCTTTAAGCTGCTTAGCTCAGGTTTTAGAGAGCAAAATGGCGATACCTCGGCGGATTAGACAGGGTAGCAGATGGCCTGCCGTCTGTAGGAATGCTTACCTTGATGTTCTTGGAGAACTGCTCGTAGTACTTCTTGTAGTTGTCCTTGTCCTCTGACAGCTCTGTGAAGAGCTCCAGGCACTTCTTCACCAGGTTTTTACGGATCACCTTCAGGATCTTGCTCTGCTGCAGCATCTCTCGGGAGATATTCAGGGGAAGGTCCTCAGAGTCCACCACACCCTTGATGAAGTCTGTCAGGGGGAAGCAATTGTGGATATTAACAATATTGATTCGGGCTAGTCACCTCAAGTAGACCAATTACTTTTGGATCATTGTCTGAAACAAAGTAAACTTTGCATTAAGATAACTCTTTTCAGAGATTTTCACTCAATGTTCACTTTTATATGCTTTTATATATTATGCTTTGATGTCACTAATGATTTCCGCCTTATACCATTTTAATATCCACCAAATAACAGTACACCACTGATGCCTATTTCTTAGCAGGTACAGACTACCATTTCATACACAGTAACATTGACCTCTAACCCACACATTATCAAAGTCCAAGACACTCACTGAGGTATTCTGGGATGAGCTCATCGCAGTTGTCCATAATGAAGACTCTGCGCACATACAACTTGATGTTGTTCTTTTTCTTCTTATTCTCAAAGAGATCGAAGGGAGCACGCCGTGGTACAAAGAGCAGGGCCCTGAACTCCAGCTGACCTTCCACCGAGAAATGCTATGGAAGAAACCACATTATTAAATATGTAACTTTCTACTAATGTTAGAACAGTCCTGCCACTCCATCACAGCCTGAAATATTAGAGGATGCAATACACAACATAATTTCTCGCTCCCTTGTGATATTTACCCGAACATGTGAAACTTCAAAGTAGAAATACTACAATAGAAGTAGGCCAAATGCCCTCCAAAAGTATCTTCAGAAGTATGGAATGCATATGGAATGGAAGTTAAAACTCACCTTCACAGCCAGGTGGTCCTCCCAGTCATTGGTCAAACTCTTGTAAAACTCTCCATATTCCTCATTGGTGATGTCATCAGGGTTGCGTGTCCAAAGGGGCTTGGTCTTGTTCAGCTCCTCCATGTCAATATACTTCTCCTTGATCTTTTTCTTCTTCTTTTTCTTGTCATCCCCACTCTTTTCTTGGTCTTCGTCATCATCAGAACCCACATCCTCAATCTCTGGCTTGTCATCCTCATTCTTGTCATCCTCTGCTTTCTCCTCTTTTTCCTTGTCCTCCTCTTCAGCCTCATCATCACTCACCTCTTTGTCACGTTCCTTCTCCACCTGCATTGAGAATTTTCCATATGAGGAACCACTGAATTTGTAATAAATTCTCTGTACCTCCCAAAAATGTGATACTAGCAACAGTACTCACATAGAGAGTGATGGGGTAGCCAATAAACTGGGAATGCTTCTTCACAATCTCTTTCACCCTGCGCTCTTCGATGTACTCTGTTTGGTCCTCCTTAAGGTGCAGGATCACCTTAGTTCCACGGCCAATTGGCTCAGCTGTGGGACAACACAATGGGAAAGATGAGTGCGTGTGAACAACTACATCACCATTTGATAAACTATGCACATTACCAGGGAGTACACTGCATCACTGTGATATTCATGTATACTGCCACTCTATCAAATGTGTGAATAATCAAAGCCTCCAGAAAAATTTTAGGTAGGAAAACTGATACCATCGGTAACAGCTGAATGTAGAACCAAATTATACTTGTCATCCGACTAGTTCCAACATGAACTTTGAAAATCTCATCCCTACTTCCTAGGTATACGTAGAAAAAGGGATGTCCTTACATGAGTCCACTTTGACGGTGAAGGAGCCCCCAGCAGATGACTCCCACGCATACTGCTCGTCGTCATTGTGCTTGGTGATGACGGTAACCTTCTCGGCCACCAGGTAGGCAGAGTAGAAGCCCACACCGAACTGACCGATCATGGAGATGTCAGCACCAGCCTGCAGGGCCTCCATGAAGGCCTTGGTGCCTGACTTAGCAATGGTGCCCAGGTTGTTGATCAGGTCAGCCTTGGTCATCCCAATACCAGTATCAGTGAGAGTCAGGGTGCGCTCCTCTTTGTTTGGAATAATCTCAATCTTCAGATCTTTCCCTGAGTCCAACTTGGATGGGTCTGTGAGACTCTCATAGCGAATTTTATCCAGAGCCTAAAAAATAAAAATTATTTTTAAAAAGTAAACAACTGTTGGGAAATGCTTTTAATATATATCTTAGCACTGACCATGCAGTGGGAGAAAACCTTATGGCTACAATTACATCCAGGTGCTAAATTACCATTGGATCAATCGTTACACTAAACTAATGCAACCAAGGTACTTTGCCTCTTAGTCATTCAAAATTCAATATCATTGATTTTGTATGTGAAGACTGTTCTGACCGTGCCAACAACAAAGAGTGTACTCACATCTGAGGAATTCGAGATGAGCTCTCGCAGGAAGATCTCTTTGTTTGAATAGAAGGTGTTGATGATCAGAGACATCAACTGGGCGATCTCTGCCTGGAAGGCAAAGGTCTCCACCTCCTCCTCCATGGGCTGATCATGTGCTTCAGGCATCTGGAAGGAAGGTGCACACAAGACCCCTCAGGACTTCTGAAGAGACTCATTTCAAATGCAGATATATTCAAATTTCTAAAAACAGATTATTTGCACACCATTGCCAGACTTCTGTGACCCTATTTTGAATGACACCTTACTAAGAAGTCAAACCAGAGATCACACATGTCTATGAAGCTCAGAACATGATATTAATTATATTATATATATATATATGTATATGTTATACACATTATATAATATCATAATATATTATATATATATATATATATATATATATATATATAAGAGCTCAAGTAATTCTAATCTGTTGATTTCTACCTGTGGTTAGTATTATTTACATCCACATAAGGTTTATAGCAAGGAAGCACATTTGATGATAATTTTTACTACTCCCTAAAAGAAAAACAAAATATAAGAATATAATATGAAATCCAGTAGTTGTGCATCATTAACATTAAATAAATTACTAGCATTCCTCCAGCATATTACAAAAAGCCAAGCATGATCCTTGGGAAAAGCTTGTTAATTAATCAGTTCTGTGGAACACTATGCGCATAACATTTTTTTGTGTAGGTCAGCAGCCACACAGCTGCATTATTCTGAGGCTAATGTGCTATGCATTTGGGTGCACAAAGTACACAGAAGCAGCATCTAAACAGTTATCCTAGCCTCGGGTTCTCTCTGCATCATGTACAGTCCTTTCATGAAAGTTAACACATCTTGTAAGCATTCATAAAAATGACAGCTATGATATGTTGGAAATATGCTTACATTCTGTCAGTCCAGATGTATATTCACCTGCAATACCTTTCTATATGAGGATATTACTTGGGGGCAACTTGGACAATAACCTTATAGGGACATTGCTTTCGCTCAGGTTTTACAAAGATTATGATCATAGTGCATTATTATTTGTAGTAAGCATATCACTGGGCTATTTTTTAAAAAAAAAAAGATGAACTCAACATATAAAAAACAAAAAGCCACAATGTTTCCATTCATGTAGCTTGAAAGATTGAAAGTCATGGCGATGCTTGTTTGCAGGTGAAACCATTTTAGTTTCCTTCACGTCGATAAATACTTAGGAAGAGGCAAAGAATTTCCACCCAGTGAGATCAAAATTAATTTGGTAATGTACTGACCACAACCTGATAATGCTACCATAAACGGTTTTTTTCTTAGCCACTCATATCATCATAGCGTGTATATTTATTATTATTATTATTATTATTATTATTTAAATCGCTGGTAATCATTCTGGAGATTTCAATAGTACTGAACACGCGACTGAAGCATATAAAAAAGTAGAATACGAAGGGGAAATTGTAATTACGCGCCTTACCTTTATTACAAAAGAAACTACCTAATTATTTTCCGACGTCGCATAGTGTTCTTTTACTTAACTGTGTTAAAGAATTTCATTCTTGGATGCTATGCACGTGCACGGATTTTTCTGGAAATTCGGTTGTGCTAAAAAGAAGAGCAGCCACACGTCTGCAGGCTGATGCCACCTACCGAAGCACATGAATCATAACAAGCTTCTAGAAACTACTAGCTAATGTTTGCTAGCTAGTCTCCCAATATGGGTGTCCTTTTAACAGTTAACACGACAATGTTCCGTGTTTTAGACTTAGGTTTTAGCCAGGTGAGAAAGTGGCTCTATAGTTACTAGCTGACAATCTGACGTTGTTGACGACGTGCAGTCGGCTAATATCACGTATCTCAGAAGAGACAAGCAAGCATGCAAACTGAATCTAAAATCTAATGTCGAATTCAGGCATCTGGGAAATAATTCTGTTCAATAATATTTATTAGTTATGAAATATTAGCTACATACCATTTAGCTATCCACATTTATTATACAGGCGAACGCTAGCAATATGACACTGACAGTTTCTGACTGTAGCAGATCGGAATTACAGGAATTCCAAGAAAAAGATCTACAGTAGCTCTTAACGTTACACAATTCCATAAAAAAAACTGTTACATTTAATGCTGGCTAATTTCGAGAGAATTGACATGTGACTCAGACAAATATATATCATAAAAGTAATTAGGTATACATTTTTTAATTTAATTAATTGTATCTATCGAATCAGCAATCTTAAGGTTTGGTTTAGCTATGTAATGTAAAATGATATTAGTTCGGCCACCGTGTGCATTTGGCACTACTGGCTGATAGTTAAAAATAACTTAAATAATTTAATGGATTTCACTTAAGAAGCTTGCAAACTACTTACCTCGTAGTTACTCTTTGAGGTTTGCTATATAATACACAATGTTCCGAAACGGTGATACTGCCTGTATGATGCTGTCTTCCACAGGGAACGTTACCAGCTTTCTGGTGAATGCAGTGATGACAGTCCGAACGCCTCGTGGCTGCTTTTATAATGCTTCTGATGGTTCGAGAAACATCCCCATTCCCCACAGCTTCTAGAAACGTCTCGAAGCTTCCTAGTTCTACGTTACACACGGAGGTTGGGATGTCAATCATGGTGCGTCCGTAGCTGAACGGATTTTTTCAGTTCACGCCTCTTAGCGTTCAGGACTTATGGGGAAGGCGGGGTCAGGGGAGGGATTACAACTGGATGCAGATAAACGTAAAACGTCGGCCACTCCCATTTAAAGAAAGGAAATTTATGGAAATTACGAGAACTGCTTGTTCATGTAAATCGAAATCAACTATTCAAGATTCTTGAATCTTCTATGTACACGCTGCCTCCTGTAAAAGTTCAATTAGCATTTCAGAACTGCTTCGAAGTATTTTAGCAGACTTTAAGCGCAAGATGCTTTAATCGTTTATACACCTGTGTTTGTGTGTTTCTCAAATGAAATCTGAAGCAATTCAGATCAACACATTTTAAAACACTTACTCATCTTAAATAAATAAAAAGCATACAATTATTACACATACAACATGCAATATTTTAAAACTATTTTATTAGAAATATGTATAACATGTTTATAAAATGCTTTACAATTTATAAAAGTCTTGTAAAACAAGTCAGTTCCCTATCAAAGTTCTAATTTATTGCTTCTAGCATTTGACTTGTGTCGAGTCACATGTTGCAAAGTTGAGGAGGTGTAAAACACAAAGCAACACATTTTAACACAGGTGCAAAGGCAACAAACATGATAATACAATTAATTATCTACACATTATCTGTATTTGTCATTTGGGGTTTATTGATATAAAATAAAAAAAGATGTCCTAAAAAATAAAAAAAAATAAAAATAATTCATGTGTGCTTTCAATCAACTTCTTCCATTCGTGATGTGTCATCATCACCCTCCAGAACAGGCATCTCATCTTCACTGGGTTGGATAATGTCTTCCACAACTGCTTCATCATCATCAATTCCTAAGCAGAAAAAAGTAAAGACAATTTAATTAGAACCAAGTGTTCTCACATTTTTCAAGTCCATGCAGGTTTTCTGTCTTCATTCAGCTGTTACATCAATAATATTCTCTCAAAATAACATTGGCAATAAAATCACTGGAAACTATTGGAAGTTTTTTTTTTTTTTGTTAAAATGTCTTTCATCCCATACCAGTCCCTTCCTGTGTTTCCCTGTTCTAAATGAACCACAGCTTATGAGAATGCAGATAACTGTATTTTTACACAGAATATAATGTTGATTGTGAATAAATCTTGAATAAAATGATTTTTTTTATTTTAAAATGTTTTATTCATATGATGGATATGAGGAGACTTACCCAGGCCAAGTTTGATCATCCTGTATATGCGGTTAGCATGTGTCTGAGGGTCTTCCAGCGTGAAACCAGAGGAAAGCAGGGCAGTTTCGAAGAGGAGGATGACCAGGTCCTTAACTGCTTTATCATTCTTGTCAGCTTCTGCCTTTACCCTGAGCGTCTCCACGATGGGGTGTTGGGGGTTGATCTCCAAGTGCTTCTTGGCAGTCATATAGCCCATGGTGGAATTATCTCTGAGAGCTTGAGACTTCATAATCCTCTCCATGTTGGCAGTCCAGCCATACGTGCTGGTCACAATACAGCAGGGGGAGGACACCAGGCGGTTGGAGACCGTGACCTGGCATCAGTAAAAGAAAACAAGAGAAAAACAAATGTGATCAAATATGATGATTGTCACCTTCTACACTGACAGGGTGGTTTTCACTGGGTTTGAGAAAAAACACAATGCCATTCTGTTGGGTGTCCTTCTCATATCAAATTTCCTATATAAAATTCCACATATCCACCCACAGCGATTTTTGGAGTAGAAAGGTTAGCACTTGTACCTTCTCAATCTTCTTGTCCAGAATATCCTTCATGATCTTGCAGAGGTTCTCAAACTTAGTCTTGAGCTCCTCTTGCCTTTTCTTCTCTTCATCATCCTCAGGAAGTTCCAAGCCTTCCTTAGTCACGGAGACCAGGTTCTTCCCATCAAACTCCTTCAGTTGTTGGACGCAGTATTCATCGATAGGCTCAATCATGTATATCACCTCCAAGCCTGCCTTCCTCAGACGCTCCACAAAGGCTGAGTTGGCCACCTGCTCCTTTGTCTCTCCTGTGGGTGGAAAAAGAATCCACAGGGTTAGATTATACGAGTTGCAAGCCTTTCTCAATTTATAATTGAAAATACAAATTGATAATATTACAGAAAGGATGACCGTTCCCCAAAAGCGCTCACCAGTTATGTAGTAGATGTGTTTCTGGTTGTCCTTCATGCGAGAAACATAGTCCTTCAGGGACACCATTTCATCTGAAGAAGTGGAAGTGTAGTAGCGGAGAAGTTCTGATAGCTTTTTACGGTTCTGAGAGTCCTCGTGAATGCCCAGCTGAAGGAAACCATGAAATCATTATCAGATATATTGAAACATTCAGATTATTATTGGGGAAAAGAAAGTACTGGCAGTAAATTGATACGGAAGTATGTGACTGAATGGATTGCTCACCTTGATGTTCTTGGAGAACTGCTCGTAGTACTTCTTGTAGTTCTCCTTGTCCTCAGACAGCTCAGTGAAGAGCTCCATGCACTTCTTCACCAGGTTTTTACGGATCACCTTCAGGATCTTGCTCTGCTGCAGCATCTCTCGGGAGATATTCAGGGGAAGGTCCTCAGAGTCCACCACACCCTTGATAAAGTCTGTTGAAAGACATTAAAAATTGTTTTGAAGGTTATGGCCTGGGCATAAACAACTGTAAAAAAAAAAAGGTAGAAAACAAGATGAGGTACGCACTCAAATATTCAGGCATCAGCTCCTCGCAGTTGTCCATAATGAAGACCCTGCGCACATAGAGCTTTATGTTGTTCCTTCTTTTCTTGCTCTCAAACAGGTCAAAGGAGGCTCTCCGGGGAACAAAGAGCAAAGCACGGAACTCCAGCTGGCCCTCCACAGAGAAGTGCTGTAGGTGGGAGAGGTATTTACGTTACAACTACTCAGAAGCCATGCGACATAATGACATTTTGTATACCACAGCCTGGTTGTTGTAATTTGTAGACCACAGTGGTATCCAATGCCCCTTGTTTTCTGCCCCAGAACTGAAACACGGCTATGATTCAAATTTTGGAATGGGCAACACATAAATATCAAATTAGTGGAGAAGTAAGTTTGTGTTTTGGTTCAAGGTACCCAACTTTTCCTCCCTTAATGTTGCTCCAAAAAAGACTAATATGGAAGATAAGGATATAAGAGCAAGCTTTGCTAATGAGCATTGTTTTGAGTTCAAGGACTCTAAAGGGTGAATATAAAGGGTGAAATGGCAGAAGATTTCTGATATCACCCATCGTATGACACATTGCTAAGAGACGGAGATACAACCTTACTCAAATTGATATGAAAAGAGAGGAAGAGGCGACTCATCCACTACCTCTAGGAGCTGTAAATTGGCAGGGGGTGCACTGACAACCTGGTGGAAATTCCTTGGTGGTTGCAGCCTGATTTTAAGCTGGTCCAGCTTGATTTAAGATGGTCCAGCTGGGTTGAAGCTGATTTGGAGATGGTCAAACTGGAAACAAGATTATTGAGATAGCTGGCAAGACCAAGTCCAGCTGGCACAGACAGCAGACCAGCATCAAATTCCTGATGGCATCCAGCTGGAGCAGAAGGTGGTTCCAGCTAGATTCCATCTTAGGCTGGTACCTGGAATTTCCACCAGGGGAGTGAACCCTCCCACCCACCGTCTTTTTTATCTGGGATGGTGAGGATGGTAATGCTTACGTTACATAACAGTCCTTGCTAGGCTGGCCTAACAGTCAATGCTAGGTGACACGTGTAAACGGAGAATCTCTGGAGTCAACTTGAGACCACAATGCGACCACAACAGCTTGTTAATCTGTGTCTAGGTCATAGGTGAAAACAGTACATTAGCCTAATAGCCTTATAAATAGCCCAATAAAAAATTGCAATGAACTTATCAACATAATGTGCATCAAGTTATCCTTGTCCCTTTTAACTAAAAGTTTTGTAGTAAGTTTTCTAGTAGCCAACTGCAGTGGCGCTAGAAACTAACATCTCTCACCATGAAGGAAGTGAGTTTCAAAAGCAAAGCCCCATCTTGGCCCCTTGGGGCAGACAGAGGGCACGAAAGTCCACATAAGAGCACTCACAAAAATGCTGTTTTGACAATAGGATAGCCCTAAGCCCTCATGGACGTGACGGGAATGTTTTATTCTTCATATTGCTCCAGCTGAACTTATGCTTAGCTAGCCTCACATGTGGGTATTTCATTTGTTTCTGCCACTGTTGCAATAGCAGCAGATGAAGGGAGCAATAGTAGAGAAGGCAGTATTCTTGCTCATACTCAAAGAGATAGATTTTTGCATGCCTTGAATTTATAACAAGGTGTGGCTACTCCATGGTTGGAGGCAATGTCTCTAGCTGCACACTCTAGAACAGTTAATGGAATTTGAATTTCCATCAAACATTCTAGTTTTCCTAAATTTCCCTGGAGCCAATTATTTGACTCTCAGTGTTCATGCCCAAATTTATCCTACTTCCACTAACCTCTGGATTTTTATTATGATTACAGTATATAAAATTGTAGCCCGGGTTTAGTCAGTTTTTGACTGGTGTGACCCTTCAGATAAAATAATTTCACATGCAATAAAGGAATGATATTTCGGGCTATGAAATCATTTTTGAATATGGTCAATCATGAAGTGCTGGAACCCTCACTTTAATCACAATACGGGATGCATCTTAAAGTTTAACCTCACCTTCACAGCCAGATGGTCCTCCCAGTCGTTGGTGAGACTCTTGTAGAACTCGCCATACTCCTCGTTGGTGATGTCATCAGGGTTGCGAGTCCAGATAGGCTTGGTCTTGTTCAGCTCCTGGGCGTCAATGTACTTCTCCTTGATCTTCTTCTTCCTTTTGTTCTTTCCCTCTTTTGTGTCCTCATCCTCGTCAGATCCCACATCCTCAATCTGGGGCTTGTCCTTGTCTGCGGCCGCTGCATCCTTCTCCACCTCCTCTTCTTTCTCCCCTTCCTCGAGGTCAACCTCCTTCTCCCGCTGTTTCTCCACCTGCCAAGTGACAGAGAGGGAACTGTTTCATAACTGCTCAGTTTGAGACCCACTCACAAGCTATCAACTGCCAATGAGAGAATTCTCTCAGAACTTACAAAGAGGGTGATGGGGTAGCCAATAAACTGCGAGTGCTTCTTCACAACCTCCTTGATACGTTTCTCCTCCACATATTCTGACTGATCCTCCTTGAGGTGCAGGATGACTTTTGTGCCACGACCAATAGATTCACCTTCAAAAAAGCACAGCCAAGGCAGGGCATTACTGTACCTGATTGCAGAATGTTTCAATAACAGACCCAGTAGTCATAGCTATACAACTGTGTGAATGCATTGAGCTGGTCGAGAATATATAGCACATCATTTCTTGTTAATTTCTGTGAAGTTTTAGCGTTTATGAGCAGGCGCCCTCATTGTGCATTAAGGCACATATTTACACCCATTCAGCTTAGCATTTTACATTAAATATCTTTTTGGTTGCTTACCAGTGTCAATTTTAACAGTGAAAGAGCCACCAGCTGCAGACTCCCACACGTACTGCTCGTCGTCATTGTGCTTGGTGATGACAGTCACCTTCTCGGCCACCAGGTAGGCAGAGTAGAAGCCCACACCAAACTGACCGATCATGGAGATGTCAGCACCAGCCTGCAGGGCCTCCATGAAGGCCTTGGTGCCTGACTTAGCAATGGTGCCCAGGTTGTTGATCAGGTCAGCCTTAGTCATCCCAATACCAGTATCAATGATAGTCACTTTGCGAGTGACCAGGTCAGGAATTACATCAATCTTCAGCTGCTTACAAGACTCAAGCTTGCTGGGATCAGTCAGGCTCTCATATCTTATCTTGTCCAGAGCCTGTCAAGGGAGGAGAAAACAAGTACATATGTTATTATACCCCTGTATTTTCTCTACATAGTTGTCCGTTTACTACAATATCTGTCATTCAGATTCTATTTAATCCCTAATTATAGAATATATTGTTTTATGTATATTTCTTATGACCAGTTTCATGAAATATTAAATTGGTGCTTTTTTGTGTGCCGACATGTTATATTGTTTGAAAAGTTGATAGTCCGATCCATTGTTTAAGGAAGGTGGACTACCTAAAGCCCTGTTATCACAGTCCTCAAAAAACTGCTGGTTTTCCACCCTCCCTTTGCCTGGGAATCAAGTGTGAAACAGTCAGTAGCACTCATTTTTCAGTTAATTACCTGGGAGAAAAGAAAACCAGGGCCAGACTTTGGTCTGAGGGCCAGATTTGAGTATTCATGACCGAAAGAAAACTCACATCTGAGGAATTTGAGATGAGCTCTCGCAGGAAGATCTCTTTGTTGGAATAGAAGGTGTTGATGATCAGAGACATCAACTGGGCGATCTCTGCCTGGAAGGCAAAGGTCTCCACCTCCTCCTCCATGTGCTGGCCAACTTTCTCTGGCATCTGGAATTAAAAGTGACAGGTATTAGTTCCACACTGCTCCATGCTAATATATGTTTTCCCATTGATTCTTTTATCACCAAAATGCATATTTTTGCCTGCATTTGTGACCCTGCATTTGTGTTTTAAGCCATACAGTAAATAAATTAGCTAGTGATAAACGTAATAATACCGATAAAAGTAATAATAGTAATTTGTTATGTAAGAGTGTACTTGTAAGTCGCTCTGGATAAGAGTGTCTGCTAAATGCCTGTAATGTAATGTAATAATGGCGCTGTGAACCATAGTGCAGAAACTGCAGATGTCACTGCTGTCAATCAGAGTCAGGGGTCTGGGGGTGTTACTTTCAGTCGTCTTTCAGTTTGAACAGCTGCACCAACGTCATAGCACCTCCCCACCCCCAACCCACCACCCATCCTCTGGTCTGTCCATGCTTCTAGCCTGATATTTTTTTCATTAAAGAAAAAATATGGCTCTTTCCTAAATTTAAGAAGGGGATTTTGACGTTGTTCCCTTATTGGCCGGAGAGGTACCGCACTTCATATTTACTTGTAATAAAATAAACGGTTTATTTAAACAATTTTTTATTGCTTTTTATAATGACAAATAATTGTTCAATGGCAGAACATAAAATATGTAGTAGAGATCACAGAAAGCAATTTCTTGCTATATAGGTTGAAATTTACCAATTTGCTTTTTGTATTTTTTTGCTTTAAATAAAACTCTTCCTTATTATCTCAAAATATATGTCTGCTTTACAGTGTCGATTTCTTGTTAACAAAGCCTTTTCCACTGCTGAATTTTGGATCATTTATCATATACTTTATCTCTGATACTACAGCCATGATATTCCTTGAAGCTCTGTTTCTGCTGATTACATGTGCTGCTCAGAGGGAAAGGTTGAGAGAAGCATGCTCTGTCTGTGCATTTCTGCCTTGCAGTAGAGCCTCAGTCTGCTACCAAACTCACTCTTATTAAGAGAACAACAAAATGATCACCAACTCACCAAAATCAACATTAAATTACTTAAATCATTTGAACTCAGCATCTCACGTGTCTGAAATACTTAATTTTAAGTAAAACAAAATGCCACAGATATAGTATAAGTACGTGTAAAATAGTAATTTATAACTGATACAAAGGTTTGTATTCTGTAATTAACAAACAGGCAAAGGATTTGGGCATGAATGACAGCCAATGTGACTGTGTCCATATCTTAATTATTCCCATGACTGTTAGCCTGAGCTAGCAACCAAATTAGCTGTGAGCAAACCACGTTTAGCAGCCATGCGGTGTCACGCTCACCTTGCTGAAAGCGCTGAAATGCGTTCCCCTGTTTTGTAGCTCGCTCTACAATGATTCTTCTCCTGGTGCAGTTCAAGGTTCCTTTAGTTCTATGAGGGCACCCACTCTGGATCCTGTCTTTTTATAGCTGGGTGGGCTTTCAGGAATAATTCATTGAGAAAGTTCCAGAAGGTATGCTCTCTGTAGAGGGGGAGGCCTAAAGAAAGAAACTGAAGCCGGGGCTGCGTTCGCAGCTGCCAGAGTTGGTCTTTTTAGGGCAGTGGAGTCACAGGCCGGGCTGCCAATCACCGTTGGACCCCCCCACCCCTCCCACACCCCCATCTATCTGTGCTGTCTTTCGCTCTGACAACCTCATGGCTGTCTGTGAGGACTCACGCCACATGGCCCTACAACCCTATCAACCACACTTAAGTGTGACAGGCCTCTTACAGATAAGTCCATGTGGATTTTCTTTCGCTGTGAGACTACATGCACGAAAAGGACATATGTGCATATATCTTGGCACCTAGATTCATACTTATTTGGTCTAATTAAATCTTTCATAGTACTTTCTGCAACTTTAATATAGTTCATGCTATACATGTTAGACCAGACTTCTGAGAATGATACAGAACAAGTCTCCAAACTATGCCCATGAGCCAAATCTATCCCTTTTTATTTTGACTATACTGATGCTAGCAATGGAAAAATCTATAATATTATTTTCCTAACCGAACACAGAAAATTAGTCAAATCAAGTCCAATTTTACACACTGCTTAACGTGTGAGACTTCTGAGGAGATGGCTGTAACTTAATGTGGAGGACTTGAAAAGGTGTCTTCACCTACTGAAGTTAACAGGGCCTCACTTGAGAGGTCTTCATTTGCGAAAATGTGCTTGAGGAGGTGACATTTCTCTCACAATTGTGACAATTGTCTCATTCTTACCACACGAGGGCGCCAATTCCAGAAAGCAAATCAGTAAATCTCAACTCTAGAAAGGCATTATCTTCTCCAGTGTCCTCCCTTCCTAAAATGAGACAGCAAGAATGTAATTCTACTACTGACAACTTATCTGGCTTTTTAAAATGTTTTTTCTTTTTTAAATAGAGCTTATTTGCTTGGAAATAATAACTCTGTCTCATGTGGATACAGTGATAGCCGTTGTTATGTGGCCTACACTTCTAGTGTTTCTCCCATCACGTTCACCTTTCCGATATACTACTGTGGATTTGAATTCTTCATGGCTTGGCACTGTAAATTTGTCCCTACATGCAGCATGCCCTCATTTAGGCCATGGAAGGGGCCTGTGATGATACTGATGATCAGTCCTACTGGGCACACATCTGGCACACAAGGTATGACTTTATGTGCCTCTCGGCCAATTTTTCTTTTTTATGATGTGGATTAAATTTTTTGGGCAGATCTAAATAACCAAAGAGATGATGATCAGGATACCCATTGTTAACTTATATATTTTTCATGTTTTTCCTCCATTTTCTCTCAATTTCCAATGCCAAAATGTGCTCACCGCAACTGCTGTTGCTAATTTTGGAGGGCCAAAAAAACAAGCATATTGCCGCTGCTTCTTTTCTCATGGGCAATCAATAAGTCAGGCTCGCACAGACATGAGCCAGAGGAAGACACTACATGTGCAGCGCAACAGGTGAACCGCAAAAGCACCCAATCAACCCAATCACTGATGTAGGATGAAACACCACCATTCTGGCCAGCAGCAACCCTCCCTCCCTCAATGACAAAAATTCAAATTATGCATCTGTCTGTGGGACTGCTAGCTGTAGCTGGAATTGGCATAGTCCAGATTCAGAATCAGACCACGGGGCCAATCCATGCCCTGAACCAGTGCCTTTCAAGTCCCAGCAACCCCTTCCTTTGCTACCTTTAACTGAATTAATTTTATTTCCAAAAAAAAAAAAAAATGAATGACTGCAAATGTGTACTCTTTGTGCATTTGCAGTCAGCTATTACAGTATTACAATATTGGATAGTCCTTTTTGGTGTTTCCCTGGTACGCAACATTTTTTACTCTTCAAGACCATATCACGGACCACCTGTTTTTCTTCTTGATTTTCAGCTGAGTTGATGTGTGGTGGTGATTTGCATGTTTGTATTAACTTTTACATAGGCAGTACATTTATTTTTAAAATTAACATTGTTGAAAAAACAAGTGAGAAAAAATTGTTAAAACTGAAATTAGTGATGGCTGTCATAATCTGCTGACCTGATTTTTGGGATTAAGTTTCAAAATTAAGGCATTGGTATGTATCTAGTGTACAAAGCACTCGTGGTGAACTGTGTCATAGTGGAGTTACTCAATTTCCATTATTACAAGTTTATCTCATTTTTTTGATAACATTTATTTGTTTATTTGTTTGTTTATTGTAGTTTTGTTTAATCATTTCGTTTGGACAAGGACATTGTTTAAAGCTTTTACACTACTCACAGAGCCACTATTATGTATCTAATTTGTCAATGACAACATATAAATCAACTCTGCATGCAGCGAGTAGACAAAATATATGCTAGGACGGATACACACGCTAGTAAACAAATTTCGCAATAAGAAAGTCATGAACCTATTGTTAATCATAATCATCAATAAAAAAAATGCAATACTACAGTAATCCACTAAGCGGGGCTATTGTTCATTAAATACCGCAAGTATAGTAAACAGAATCAGTTACAACATTATGCTTGAGAATAATCCTGAAAATACTTTTCATAAAGGACGTGTTTAAGAATATTTTCAGATGATGTTCAAAAAAACTAGCCATTTTACGGTACAGCAGCCTGATGGTTTAAGAAGTAATTGGCACAATGTCATGTGGCTGACACGGATTGTAGTTAAAAAAAAAAAAGTTTTCTACTAACGTCATGTGGCGCTACAACGCTTCTCTTGTTGACCGTTCGGACCCATTATAATTGGATAAAAAGTGCTGGAAATTTAGTTCGAAAAGTGTGCTAAAATTGATGCACGTCTTGAGGTAATAGTGTAACTTTCACTAGCCGTGCCAACTGAACTACATTGCCCTACCCGCTGTGCTCAAGAAATAGCACGTGACTTTCAGCATCATTTGACGTAGGGGTGAGGATGTCGGGTCCTTCATCTGAACTGCGCATGCCCTGTGAGTAAGATCCGGGCTCAGGGCAGGATGAATGCTAATTTCCAAGATGGCGGCGGAGGGAGGAGGGAAGGAGATGAACGAAATTAAAACTCAGTTCACCACTCGGGAAGGCGTCTATAAACTCCTCACTCACTCCGAATACAGCCGCCCCAACAGGGTGCCTTTCAATTCCCAGGGCTCCAACCCGGTCAAAGTTTCCTTCGTCAACGTCAACGACCAGTCTGGCAACGGCGACAGAATTTGTTTCAATGTGGGCCGGGAGCTATACTTTTATATCTACAAAGGCGTCAGAAAGGTAAACAGGACCTTACGTTTTTCAAGCAGTGGGTACCATGTCGGTAATAATTGGGTTAAAGCCAAGAAAGAGTGCTGTCCACTTTGGCGGTGTTGTGACTGACGCAGCTGATAGCTAGCTGGCTGGCTAACTAGCTAGCCAACCGCCCCTAGTTTGTTGTGTGCGTCCCTTGTGGAAATGTTGTGGTATGCACAACTAGAACAGGAGTGTAAGGGCCTTACTTCACCTGCAGTTCACTCAACCCACCAAACTGCTGTGGAATTCCTCTAGTTCTCCATAAACATGCACGCGTGAACATTGGAATGTGTATGTGGTTCTGATTCAATTGACCGCTCAGGACGTGACAGCGTGGAGGTGGTTGTCACATTGTGACCGATATTTGTTATGCGTGGTTTTGGTCCCTCAGAGAGATGTTTTGACCCCAGCGTTGCACTTTCGGTCACTTGTCACCACGTCTGTTTTTAGCTTAATAAGTTCAATATACATGCACTTAACTCCGTATGCATGTGTGTTTAATAACTGCCATTGCGTTGGATTACGCACCACTTAACCGGCAACTTAGCTACGCATAACTTCCCCGTTGTTGAGTTGTAAAGTGCGACGTATTCGCCAGTGCAATATGGTAAGATGCGAGAGAATGATCTTTGTACTCCGATGAATGAATAGCTAGTTAGCTAACTTACACATGGTCACTGGAGAAGTGGCCGGGACTGACTGTGTCGCCTTATCTTTACAAGCCAACTTGAGCAAAGTACAGAAATAATGATAATTAACAGCACTTAAATTGCCCAGAGGAACTTTGAATTAATTTAAGATAACTACTAGGTTGTGTTTTGTAATCATGGGACTGAAGGCACAGAGACAAGTGTATCTTTGATCAACATTTTCACAACAGGACACTGAATGTATTTCTGAGACTGTGGGCCTTAATGCAGGGTCATTGCACAGGTTGACAATGTCTTTTTCACCAGCAACTTAACCTGCATCAATTGGATCCTTGAAATAAATATTATTTTGCCTGTGTGGTCAGGGAACATTATCCAGCAACCCGGAGTTTGAACTACAAATTTAAAGTCTCTACATAAAGGAAGGTTTTATGGAGATAAAGGACCATAATTCATGAAGACTGATATAGAGCAGGTATTTCATTCTAATCTGGTTAGAGCTAAGTTGGCAGCTTTTTTCTGTGAATATTGTAGGAAAAGCTATGTTATTGGAACTGTAATAACATTACTAAAATTGTTCTGGCAGTGTTGGGTGTAAGCTGAGCTTTAATGGAATTTACCCTGGTCCTTAGGCACTGTGGAAACTGATCTCTCTCAATCTGGTTGTCAGATATGTAACAACCTGTCAGCTTCCTGGTGGCGATGACCACATTCCGAGTGAGTTTGTCACACAGGCTTCTAAGGCCCGGGGCAAGGCCGAAATCTGTCTTTTGGACTGTCTGCAGTGAATAAGCCACCCAGCTAAATGTTTGCACAATAATACTGGGATGTTTTGTCTGTGTTATAACATTGCCACTACACTAGCTTTGAGTGGGAGTATTTATTCATGTTTACCACTTACCATATGGTGGTTTTGTGTGTGTATTCTTAGAGAATTTGTGCTTAAAGAGATTCTATGAAATGCTGTCCTGTCCATTCATTAGTATGTTACAATGCTGCTTTCCTAGAAAATTAGGGGAATCCTGTCATGTCATGATATCATTCTCTTTGTTTCACAGCTGAGCATTCTGGCACTTTGTCCCTATATTGTTGCTAGCTGTCAGGTACTCTGAACCCGGTGGAAAGGGCTTCCCTAGACTCACAGCGCTTGGTGACTGGCTTTGTGTGATTGGTCAAACTCTAGTCCTACAGATTTGCTGGCTTTGAAGCCCTGGTCTGATTTTCAGAAAGGTGACCAATGCCATGTACCTGGTGAGAACTGTAACTGGAGCCATTGGAAGGATTTATTTTCTTAGTGTCAATCATCTGTTGCCCTTCCATGCTCAGGCACTGCATTCAGTGACTGTCACAAGTTGAGTAGTATCAATTATCAGCTTCACGGAGACCACTCATTCAAAGATATTCACCGTTTTGTACATGTCTTTGGAAATTTATCCATCCATTATCTAACCCGCTTTTTCCTGGTCAGGGTCATGGGGATGTCTTTGAACAAAAGTCTCAAAATTACTGTGAAGAGATCTCACTTTTTTGTATTTTGAATCCTGGAGTGCTTTTATCCTTTGCCCTCTTTTCTCTATTTGAATAAGGTATTTAAATAATTTCTGTAAGCACTGCATCAACACTGAAGTTTATTCAATCAAGTATTCAGTCCATTTCAGTGCAAAGTAGCTAACCTCATTGAAAGCGTGAACTTAAGTCTGTAAGTGGCCCAGTTCTGTTCTTTCCATCTGCAAAGGTCACACACTTCCACCCATTGGACAGTGAGAGGGAGCGTTTCGCGAGAGAGGTACAGTTTGTACAAAAGTCCTGCCTCACTACACAGTGCCATCCTGACTTCACTGTCAGACATAATTGATTTTGGGTGAAAGGGGTTTCGTATTCTCTCAGTGCTCTCCTCAATGTTTGTCTTTCAATGGACAAAGAGTCTTATTCCTTCCTTATTGCCCTCACATATACTCCCATGCGAGAAGAAGCATGACATTTGTGTATTTGTATAACCTACATAGACTTGGGCTATTTTTGGTCTAGTACAGTAGCTGCAGGTGGTCTTTCAGGTGGAAATTGCATATTTGTGAATGAGTTGTCTTAACACCTAGTAGCCTAGTTCTAATACCCAGAATTTTTTTTTCAGAACTGGCTTTCATTAGAGCATTGGTTTCCAGTTGTAAATTTTTTTTTTTTTAAAGTTAAACTTGGAAAGCTTACAGTATCGTGAATATAAATTCCTCATTCCTCTTTAAAATAGTGGGGTTTTTCCTGGAAAATCATATGGCCTTTCAACAGGTTGTCTAACTGCAGCGTTGGGCACCCAAATGGTAAATTCAGATAGCGGTGCTGAAAACAAAAGCTCATGAATCTGCTCTGTCTCTATGTCTGTAATGAAATGCATAATTCCTGGGATCCTGTTTATTTCTGCTCTGCTCTGAGCACTAATCGCTCCATCCAGCATATGAATCCGAACTTCCACTCTCCCTCTGAGTTTGGCACAGTCGTGAGGATGTCTTTGTTCTTAACAGATTTTTTATTTTTTGTGCTGCGGGGAAGGGGGGCTTGGGGTGCTTCTGGATAAGCTGCATTATGCTAAGTCAAACCCTCCGATAGATAGAGCCTGCTGATGCAAGTTGTTTTCCGAAATGTGAAAGCGTTCCCTCTGAATGAATGAAGCTTTCTTTGTATTGCAGAGAATCACGCAGGCCACAAACAAAATGACACTGACTGCAGACAAAATTCGCCAGTCGTTAACTAAACTTTTTCCGCGGAATTTTTTTTCAAAGCTCTTTGTCCTCCTTTTAAGAATACCTGTCTTTTTGGGACCGCACTTGCACTCCGTAGAATTACTGACATATGCTGAGGTTCTGGCATGTGCTTGCATCTGCAAAGAAGATACATTTAGCGTAGCTCTGAGAGAAACTAATCACATTTGCACATTAATAATAAGATTTTCATGCAACTTTGACAAAATTACAACTGAGGTAGATGTTTTGACTGCGGCAACTGGCTTCTGGCCGGGCTGTGTACCTCTGCCACTCGACCCCAGCAGGTTGACTGGTGTTCGGGCCACCCCAGGTTCTTGCATGTAACACCTGTCCACAGGACCCTCGACTGACTACCGAGTTGTGACTCGCTTTAGATCCAACACTAGTGCTGACCTACAGGGTCAGGAGCGGATCTGCTCCCAGTTCCCTCCAGACTGCAGTCAAGCCCTATGCCCAAGCTCCGCCACTCTGCTCACCAGCACAGGCCGCCTCGCAACACCATCTCCGAGGATCCAGTAGGTAGGCTACTCGCTACTCTTTTCTGTCCTAGTGGTGAGCCTGTCTTAATTACAAAGTTTCGGTTAATGAATGATCGCGAGCCAAGTCATTACGGTGGACAATGTTACTGTTGTTGCAAAAACAATGTTTTGCTAATTAATGTGGCAGCCTTTTCAAACCACAACTTTCTTGTAATTGTTTTCTGTGCCATTACATGCGAAAACAGTAGGTGGGGCTCCCTCGGTGTGTCTTATTATACATTTTTTGGGGTATGTGGCCTAGTAGCTTCAGGCCATTTGAAAAATGGTATTACCTTTGGTATTGTTCATTAGGTTAGTGCTCAAGCATATATTTCCACTGTTAAAGTGACATCATTTTCTTAAAGTTAAGAGTTTAAAAAAATCATACTTTCTGTCTACAACCTTTGTAAAATTACGATGATTCCATTTGTGTAACAAAAATAATTAGGCATACAGACCTAAATATTGAGCAAAAAGAAAGGCATGCTATTGTGTTGTAGGCTGTGGGCTATTAGTACACTGTTTTAGGCGTCGTCCTTGAGGTTCTGTGCAGGGAAGACTTGCACTTTGTCGGGTTTCAGGGAATGGCAAACAGGTGTGACTACATTTCCTGCTTTACTGAATACCCGCTCTGATGGTCTGCTTGCTGCATAAATGTACAATATTTCCTTGCTTTTCCATTTTTCCAGTAATGGAAAGTGAGAATTGTCCCACCACATAGGCCTAATCTAAACAAGTTGACTGAGTGTTTTGATTATTTTTGGACAAACAACGCCAAAGCAACTAGCTGAATCTGTCTCGTAACCTGTTTTTATTTTGACATTTGTTGTCTTTGTACCACCCTAAAAAAATTAGTAGAGTACACTCAGTTTTAAAACTGTTGGCTCATGTTCAGAACTGATTTACCCTCTCTCCTACTAGCGTCGACTTGTCAGCTAAGTTCAAAGCGTCAGTTACACTTCTCCCCTACTTGACAGGAGTTGTATGTGGACGAGAGCGCATTTTAGATACATAGACTGAAGCAGAAGGCATTACAGTTGCTCTTTGTTGCGAGATTAAAAGTGTACACAGATGCTTCATAATAGGCCACATTTACATAAAACAAAGATGAAAAATGGTTTAAATACTTATCATCATCACAGTTATGAAAATGTGAACGTTATGCAGTGATCGCCACAGCCCTCCTGCTTTTGTGGTGGAATGCCTTCCCCACCTCTACCAAAATGGCAAAGTCATTAACCATCTTCTGCCGCAGAATGAAGACCCTTCTCTTCAGAGAATACCCACACTAAGCACTTACCTACCCCAGACTTACTCTCAATAATATTAAAACCCAAGTTAGATTTTTTTTTTTTTAAACAAAAACAACCAAAAAAACCCTTGGTACTAATTGTGTGGACTGTAGTTTGCTTGGTTTTTGGTGATACTTTATTATAACATTTAGGGAAATTAATTTTGTTGCCATTTCCGTGTCTTAAAACCTTGTCACAATATACAAAATGTAAAACATAAAAATACGACAGCAACATTAATCATTGTGGAATGTTATGGCTGCAGGAATAAGATTCTCTGTTTCTCTTTGTGCATATTTTGGGCTGCATGAGTCTGCCACTACCTGGTCCATTGCATAATTATGGCATGGAAGGTTGCTAACATCACCAAGGGAGCACAATGTGCTTCTCATCATCAGAGATTGGAATGCTAAGATTGGTAGTGACGACTCCCACTGCGCAAGGGCTGTTTGGGTGCATGGTTGTTGTGAGCTGAATTACAATGGAGAACGTATTCATGACTTCTGCAGGAATAGCAACATTGTGAATGGTTGTTCTTTTCCCACACAAAAATATCCATAAACGTACTTGGATGTCATCTGATGACAAGCCGTCAAATTGACCATATTATTATCAGTGGGAAATGGTGCAAGATGTTGGGGAATACTGTACAATTTATGGATAGAAAATAAATGAATGAATAAATAATAAAGTCACCACCTACTAGTAGCTACAACCATCAAGCTCAGGCTGCATAAGTCAGCTCTACAGGGTCAAGAGTTTTTCTTAAAAGTGTGAAATTGCTTTAATGTCCTTACATCCTCTACAGCCAAGGATAATAATCAAGATATAGAAAGCGAATGGAACGCCGTCAAGACTGCCTACAGGGAAAGGACTGAAAAGACCCCGTGGGTGCATCAGAAGGTATATGAATAAAAATGATTGCCATCTGGAACCTGGAAGAATATTAATGAAACAGCTCGGCTAAAAAGGATGCTGCTGAACACCAAGTTACACGGGCTTCATGAAGATGCCCAGCAAATCCTCAGAACTAAGGATATGGAGGTCAGGAGGGCTGCAAGGAGAGATAAGAGATCCTTTGTTGAGGAGCTTGCTGAGGAAGCTGAAAACGCTGCTGCACTGGGAGACATGAGTGTAGTATATAAGACTGTAACACATTTCTGGAAACAAAAACTGATCAGGACCTGCACAGAGCGTGGACAAGCAGCCGTGTGGGTCCAGCACTTCCAGGAAGTGCTCAACCGCCCAGTACCAGCAAACCCGCAAAACCTGTTCCAGCTGAGTACCTCCTTGACATTGATACGAGCCTCCTGAGAGAAGTGGAAGTCAGATGTGCCAATCAGGCAATAAAGAATGGCAAAGCCCCTGGCATTGATGCTATCCACGCAATTGCAACGATTGGAGAGGTATTATCCTTCTATCCATCCTAAGCAAGGTTTTCTGCTGGGTCGTTATGAATAGAATGGAACTGGCTGTTTACAGCAAGATGAGGGAAGAGCAGGCAAGATTCAGAAAGGGGGAGAGGCGATATCGATCAGATTTTTCGCAGTGCATAATATCATTATATGTTTATTTTTTAACATTTTTCTCCTTCTGTTAGCCTAAATGTGAAGTGAAGTTTGTCGCTTGCACCTCTATAAGCAAATGGCACAGGAGCAGCATCCTTGTTCAGTTTGTGTTCGCATAAAGTATGTTTTTGGCTTTAGTACCATTGGTCCTTCCCTCAAACATTACGTTTCGAAGTGTATCATTCCTGTGCTGTCAAGTACGTCTGTTTTAATTTGCTTTTTGAGCATAATGGAACTCTACAAAAGCTGGAAGCTTTGTGCCATTGTTGTCAGTCATTGTTAACAGCTGGCACAAATGTTTCTATGCTATTATTTGTAACCTTCCGGGCTGACAACGAGCCTGTACCCGATCTGACCCGACGTCGGACAGCTAAAAATATGCTCGATACCCAGCCTGATCACGGCTTACCGTTGGTCCATGCCAGGTTTAGTTCAGGATGCAGACCTCAAATGTTCATTAATAACACCTCCACTATTGCACCGATCATTGTTGTTGGTAAACCTCTTGATGTTATTGAGGATTTCACATATCTAGGCAGTGTCATCATTAAAGACAATGGGGCACAAAAATACATCAAAGCAAAGCTTGGGGTGCCTTTTCTAGGCTTCTGCCTATCTTGAAGCCTAACCTCTTTAAGTTCTCCATAAGGACTAAGATCGGACTGCATACGAGCACTGTCAAATCTGTCCTCTCATATGGCTCGGAGTGTTGGCGTGTCATTAAGACCGACATGGTGAACCTTTCCATTACTGATTTTTCAGGTTCATTTGCCATATCTTCTTGCCCAACAGAATGTCAAATAATAATGTTTACATGAAAACTGGATGCTGAAGTGTAATTAGTGAGTTCAAGTGTCAACGGATTTACTGGCAGGGACATATTCTAAGGATGGGGCCAAAATTGCCATCCCAGTGGGACACCACTTTGAAGGAGGAAACCTGGAATACCAAAGACAACAGGAAGAACAGTTTAAACCATACTGGCTTAGATGGGTCTTGTGGGGCGAGGCACAACCCACTGGTAAAGATGAGAACAAGTGGAAAAGACTTATGTCGCAGTCTTATGTGCTGCTCGGGATGAAGATAAATAAATATAATGGTAACTAATGTAAACTATGAAATTTGATATAAGATTATCAGTGGTCGCACTAGCCCATGGAATGCTGCCTCTTTGAAATGCAGGACATTTCAAAATCTGCATTTTACAGTCATTCACTTGCGCTCTGATAAACAATAAACTAATGATAGACCGTAGGAGCGTTGTTCCATTTACTCATGTTGTGCCAGCTACAGTGGCGTAGGCAGAAATAATTTTTCGGGCAGGCCTGTGAAAAAGTGGGTTGGCCGACCTATGTAGATTTTTTCCGAATACATTTTCCACACGTGCTATTCCCAGTTCCAGTGCTACTTGGAGCAATCCTGTGACACAATTGTATTCCTAAAGGTATTGCAGTCATCATCCTTACATCTCTACCCCCTTACAGTGGTACAAAAAAGTAGTACATTTTTCTTTTGTAAATAAATATTTCTGAGAATAGGCTATATAAGACTGAGTACACAAGGAGAGTACAGGCTTCACTTAAACCAAGAGCAACTATGCAACTCCCCTCTCTGTAAATCACACATCTGCTTGTGACAGGCACAACCTATTAGACCCAATTAAGAGGACATAACTGAATTATTGTCTGACGGCTGAGACATACACAATAAATTCCATGGAAAAACAAGACCACACCTACAATATGCGCTCGCAGGTAGACATTCATCATCTATACAACTTTTTGTAAATAAACTTGATTTTTAAAAAACTTTTTAAAAAATCTCTAGGGACAAGCATTGACAAGCTGGTAACATAAAAGACAGCACCTTTAGTGACCAGATTATAGTAACATTGCCACGGCAGGCATGTAAAATGTAGCTATGTAATTCTAGTTTACCATTGACAGCTTGCTGCTGAGGAGGTAACATATCACAAACTAAACTTTATATAGACAAAAACCTTACCTCTGTACTACTAGCCTCCTTTTTTATCATGTACATTTAATTTTAATTGCTTTATTTTTTTTTATTTTTGGACGTCCCAGAGTTTTAATTGGCCACAATACTGTGATGGTACGCAGCAAACCAATAAAAGCCATTACCTTTAAAAAGCTAGCTAGGGCACGTGACATCTCACGCTCAACGTCTCATTCAAATTAAGCACTTTTTCTTTGAATCTGTCAGTGCTGCCAACAGCTATGTAAATGTTGTGATCAGTAAGCAACACAAATGTCCAGTCTCTGAAACTGCCTTTAGGTCACATGAACCTTAATGCAATTGTGAGTGCAAATCAGAGGCCTTCACAGTAGGGCTGGGTGATATGGCCTAAAATTTGTATCACAATCTATTTAGAATTCTGGACGGTAACGATATAGCTACGTCATGGTATGTATTTTATATTTTAAATTTCAACCGAACATGCTTTAAAAGAAATACAAGACTCAAGGCTAACCGGGAGTTAACCATAAGTTTATTAGTAACTAACCATTATTGTTTTCATGTAAAGGGGAAGCACACACACACGTTTTTATTGGTCTATCAGTAATGATGCCTGAACGGTCGCAGGAGTTAGCAAGCATCTATGCAATCGGTGTGAACAATATCTTTTCTAGGGCTCCACATTAACGATTTTTTCAGCCAGTGTTCTACTTGCCCCAGGTACATTTCCCCTAGCCTAGCAGCCAAAATAAATATAACCACTTTTTCATGGGGATTATGCATGGTTTGCATTAAAAAGTGTCAAAATGCCAATCTGCAGCACTGATGTAAAAATGTACTTCTTTGTTAAATACAAATCTGCCAGTTTCTGACGCCAAATTATGGACAAGCTTCATCTTTCAAAGCGGTTTTGACCAATCGCAGCTACCAAATGTTGGAAATCCTGGGGACTTTTTTTTTCCTGGAAATTCTGAATTTTGGGGCGAGATGCTTGCAATTTTACTGAGGAGAAAACAATTACGGTAGTAGTATAGTCAGCTAGGACGTTGTAGGACGTCTGTAGGACGTTTCAAAATCTGCGTTTCCTTTTACATTATTTCACTTGCGTTCTGATAAAAATAGCTATTTTTTCATAATGTACCGACTCAGTAATGGCACAATAAAATAGCCCCAACCCCAATAAGTGTATACCGTTCATAATTTTATTGTGGCGCTCGTAACAGATGCAGGATGGAACAGCGGGATGAAATGAGATGCAAATAATGTATTGGTGTTCTGTTAAAAAAGAATTCTTGCCTCGCAGATACGAAGAGATGAGGTAACAGGTGAAGTTAGGGTAGAATTCCTGTAATTGCACATCGTCTATCGTCTTTGCCTCTGCGTGTTGGTAGACATTCCAATCTGTTTCTTCCTGTGGTTACCGTTAATAACAGGCAGGAAGAAATTATTCCTGTGGTTACCGTTAATTCAGTGTCAACCGTTTTGTACGAAATGACACTTCTTAATCCAGCTGATCCTGTGCTGTAAGGAGGGCAGTAAATGCAAATTTGGATATTAGTCGCAGTCGATTTTATAGGCCTACCCTGAGGAGTTCATACAGCCTGCTGTTGTGGGTATGGATATATGAGCCATTTAGATATGCAAATTAGTCCAGAGGCTCCTCAGGTTTGTAGCCACATATTCAAATAGTAAACATCTGCATGAAGGGTCCGTTGACCATCCTACACTTCTGTCTTCCCTGACAAAATTGGGAATTTGCGGACCAGCCCTCAACTGGATTGCGTCCTATCTCTCCGGCCGCTCCTTCCAGGTTGCCTGGGCCGGTGCAGTATCAGCTCCTCGTCCCCTCACAACTGGGGTCCCTCAGGGCTCTGTCCTTGGTCCCCTCCTCTTTTCTCTATATACTAGGTCCCTTGGCCCTGTTATTGCCGCCCATGGCATGTCATATCATCTCTATGCAGATGATATTCAACTTTTCTACTCTTTCTCTCCCACAGACACTCAGGTCTCCGATCGCATATCCGCCTGCCTGAGTGACATCCAGAGCTGGATGACCAAACACCAGCTCAAGCTCAACACAAACAAAACGGAACTTCTCCATATTCCTTCTCTTACCTCTCCCACTTCTCATCTCCCCATTTCTTTAGGAGACACTCCCCTACACCCTTCACAGAGTGCCCGAAATCTTGGAGTTGTGCTCGACAACAGGCTGTCACTCTCTGAGAATATCGCGGCAACCACCCGGTCGTGCAGGTTCATCCTGTACAATATCCGCAGAATAAGACCACTCCTCACCAATTATTCCACACAGCTCCTGGTCCAGGCCATGATACTGTCACGTCTGGACTACTGCAACTCCCTCCTGGCTGGCCTCCCAGCATCAGCCACCAGACCCCTTCAGCTCATCCAGAATGCAGCAGCACGTCTGGTTTACAACCTCCCTCGTGACTCCCACGTCACTCCCCTCCTCATCTCCCTCCACTGGCTACCAGTGCAAGCTCGCATCCGGTTTAAGACACTGGTGCTTGCTTTCCAAGCAGTCAAGGGGTCAGCTCCTGGTTATCTGCAGAAGATGATCAGACCCTACAAGCCGGCCAGATCGCTCCGATCGGCTACTACAGGGCGGCTGATTCCTCCCCCTACACGAGCAGCAACAAGGTCTCGACTCTTTGCAGTTCTGGCCCCACGATGGTGGAACGATCTTCCAGTGGAGGTCAGAACAGCAGAGTGTCTGAGCACCTTCAAACGGAAACTCAAGACGCACCTCTTCTCTGTGTACCTCTCTCCTCTTCCCTAAACCCCCTCCCATAACTATATATAAAAAAAAAAAAAAAAAAAAAAAAAAAAAAAAAATTTTGTTCAGACTATCTTGTTTTTCCTTATTGTATGCATCATAGTAAAGGCTTTTTACCTACATGTTGTTCAATGGACTTAAGCGGACTTGATCCTGAGTTTGGTTACTCTGTTGTAAGTCGCTCTGGATAAGAGCGTCAGCTAAATACCTATAATGTAATGTAATGTAATGTACTGCCCTTTGCATTCTGACCCCTATTTAATCTTGTCCAGAGCACCGCCGTTGCTAGATTGATAGATATTTAGCAGCAGATAGGGAATGGACAGCTTAATGTGAAGGCCTAGTTAAGTTCAGAGGTTTAGTTTGTATATTTCCACCAGCCGTTCCTGCTTTTATTCTCAGTTTAATTGTCAATTCTTGATATTTGCTTACTCACATTGCAAAGGTACAATCTCATTTTGCTATTCAAAATTAGGGGGCCCAGCTGAATGTTTAGCTTGTAGTGATTTGCCCTGACTGTGGCATTAAAACTGTGGCTACTGTTGCTCTAAAGCAATGTACAATCGTCCATTATATATAACACTTCTTTTTGGTTCTGGCTCTCATTCTGGCACTTTGCTTTGTTCTCAGGCTTGTTGGGTGAATTTTGAGATACATTGAAACTGACAAGCCTTGATTTGATGTTGTTTTGCATTAGCCTAATCTCTTTCACGATTTTGTCTTTAGATCTCATTTTCGTTACGATGGATAACCTACATTTTATATGAGGTGTGATCATTTTTCTTTATCTTGGTACTGTAACTGGTAACTTGTCACCGCTGGTTTGTAATTTTGCTTCATCGATGAAACTCAGAATATAGTTTGAAATAGGCCTAAGTGACGAGAATGATGTTTGCTGATCACAGAACAAGTTGCTCGTGTTTTCGTCAATCAGTTGGAAGCTGCGAGGCCTTGCTGCTGATTGGCTGTGCTATGGTCACCCAATAGATAACTGTGGTGACGTTTTATCCAGAAGCATTCCTCCCAGCCTCTGAAGTGTGGTTGTTTACGAACGCGTCAGGTATAATTAAAGAGAAAAAGATGAAACACGGTGGAACGTCTGTTATTGCAGTCGATAATTATCTTTGGGGTGTATCGCTCAGCCCTAGATTCCATGGGAATTTGTTCACTGAACACTCCAAACACAAACTATGGTGAAGGCGTTTATGAAGCTGATTCATGAACTAGGCTAGATGTTTGGTTAGTCACTCTTTTAGCCTGGTGATATTTTCACTATGAAATTACAATAACTGGTATGCCCATGTCAATTTTATAGTTTTTAGCCTATAGCATATCTGAATGCAAAACACCTAGCTTGCACAAAAAAGTTTTTAAGCAAGTACAGATTTTGTTGGAATGAACATTTTTTTAAGTAGTTGAATAGTTTCGGTTAAACACTTCAAAACGAATTAAAGCACGTTAAATGTGTTCAGTTTAAGGCCAAAGTTCATTGCTGTTTCATACTGAATCATTTTAAACAAGAAGTCTACTGAAAGGGATGCGTCATCTAATTTGTATCATTCATCCTCGCTGGTGTCATCTCCTCATCTCTAGGCTTTGAACTGAAATGTGAAAAGTGTGTAGCAGTTTAAAAGTAAATGCCTTCAGTACTGATATCCGCAAATTGATGATTTGCTATTGGTAAAATTCCTTGTCTTTAGAATTTTGGAGCTGGTAATGAAAAATTTCCTCTGCAGCATATGAGGTCGTCTGTAGCAGATGTTTATGTGATGCTCTGTAAGCTGTCACTGTCAACACGATTCCTGCCGGTTCTCATCCTTTTCCGCCCTTTTATCCGCATTTAATTGAAATTGGCGTTTTTTTAATTTTTTTCGAAGGCTCCAGAGTGCAGCTTAGTTCACGTGCAGACGGTCTCCTGTACTGCCTCATTCTGAATTGGTAGCCTGGCACCTGACGTTGTGCATGTCCGTATCTGTTTTTGTTTTATGACCGCTTCCATTGATGTCCTTTGGGCTAGCGCAGGTCTGTTGAGAACAGCATTAGGCAAGCGTGACCCACTTAGTCTGGCCTGAAGCGTGACCGCAACGGATCAATGAATAAAGATGTCTGCCCGACTCGTCCGCTGGAATTTGTTTATTGCTTCGGCGCCGGTTCACCTCGGACACACATAAACATTTTTGCGGTGTAGCAGCGCGAAGGCCGCGTCTTTTCCATCGAGATTGCGGCGAAGCCGAGCGTTAATTACGACGCGCGCGAGAGAGCTCTGTTCGATTCAGGGAGCATATGTCAGTCGGCGCGCGTTTCTGTCCCGGGCGAGTGGCTGTCATTACGCCGTATTAAATGGGAATATTGCCGCAGCTGCTCCCATTCAAGAAGCGCTGTGATAGACCGGGCTCTCCGGCTGGAGAGCTGGAGCCGGGATGGGTCCTAGTGCACAGCCACGCCAGTGCACATTAACCTTGCGCCGTCCCAGCCGAGAGCCACCGGATCAATGTTAAATGCATGTGGTGTGTGGATTTACAAGTTTCGTGCTGTACTCTCCATGAACATTGATTGGTTGATGTGCCATTCAAATTGATTGGGTAAATTGAGAAGTACATTTTTTTTTTCATATTTTCCCCTCTGTGTTAATGTAGTTTTGTGTGGCAAGTTCTTTCATAGCTTTAGGAACCCTGGTAAATTGCACTAAACAGAAGGAACAGCCCTTTGCAATTCAGGTGAGCTTAGGGGGGATTTTATTGATGAAAATGAATAGCATAGCCTGTATGGCAGAGCTGTCCCGTGCTTGCTAATGGTGGGCAAAGCCTAGTACAGTTGCTCACGGAGGTCTGTGGTAAACATGAATGAGTTTTCAGGCCTTGCACATGCAGTAACCTCAGCTGGGAGGGTGCAAATAGAGAAGGTTAAATGCAGCTGCAGAATGAAGTCATAATTTGGAGCATTTTCACACACGCCCACAGCTTTTTAGCACTCAGTTTTGGGCTCTGAATGCATGAATGAGGACGCTGGGGCTGATGTGGAACTGGAGGTCGCCCCTGGACCCAAATGCTACAGTTAAAATGTTGTATATGTGGGTGTGTAGGAGTTCTTGCTAATTCACAGTGGATTTTTCTTAACACTGTTCAACGATTTATGTCCAACTGACCAGGACTTCTCTAATTGCACACTGTTAAATTGTACTGTAATCTCCTCCCAGGTCTTCTCAGCTGTATAAAAGTGAAAAAAAACAGAACAAAAAGTAAATTAATAGTCCTCTATTCTTGCAGTTCCTCTTTTTTGGGGTGGGGGGTGGGGTAGGCTTTAACAGTCATTATTCAGCAAATAACGTCAGCCTTCTCAGTGACACGTTCTCAGTGAGCTGAAGCACATCTGTGGCCGTAGTGCAGTGCAGTCGAACTATGTAGCGTTGATAGTGAGCTGGAGCAGGGCTCAACAGTAAGGAACGGGCACTGGCTCCGGGCCACTATGAGATTCGTTCGGGATTCGTTCATTGATCTATCACTTGCCCAGTCGGGCCAGTGCCCTAAATAGACTATGTCTTATCCAGGTCGAAGACAAAGAGATGTTTTTACCGTCCTGGGAGTTACTCTACAACTTGATCATTTCTAACTTAGCTTATCAATAACGAATGTTACAGCTTGATCGCTCGTTAATATTTGTACCAACACTTTCTTATAAAATAACTAAATTTACAGCCGTTCTTTCTCTACTGAAGGCCTCCATTCACAGTGATTTTGACCTTAGCTTGGCCTGCTGGAGGGCTCATTCGGTTAATGCACCGCGCTGTGGCGAAAGGATGAGCCCCATTATCTGGATCGAACACGGACCGCGCCAGTGCCGAACTGACCAGCAGCTCCATAGGGCGACGCGCGATTGGCGACTTTGTCGCCCGGGGTATGGGAGGGTTCAGTCAGTTGGTCAGTCGGGCGCATGCTAAAATCGCTCTACGGGAGCTTACCTTTAGTCTGAGGTGTGAAAAGAAGTGTCATGCAACATCACCTGTTTTGTAGGATCGCTATGAATATCTAAACTGTCCCAAATCAGCGGGGGGTTTGTGCATGACCACATAATTCCAATTTGGGTGGGTATTGGACATGTACAGCCCACATTGAGTGCCAAATTTATTTATTAAAAATGTTACGTTATTTATTTAATGTTACGTCCTTTTCTTTTCTGCACATTGTCCATTGCAGCTCAGCTGTTTTATTGTATCAGAGTATTATATCAGATATGAGGAATGTACTCATAGTGCACCACGCCAATGACTACATGCTGTACAAGACTGTGGTGGGGAGACTACTTGATTAATTATAGTAGTCGGTTGATCATGGGACACATCAGTTGAGATCCAATGTGTAGAATTATCTCATTGGGAATCCTATATTTAGGCTAATTAGTGGTGAAAAGTTAATGCACCAGTGGTATATATTGGGATGGTGAGAAGTAAAACTTTAGCTTACTCTTCCCCACAATGAGAAGTGAATGTGCAGCGCTAGGACTCTAGAAAACTGCTGTGGTTATTCATTTCCTTTACAACTGGTTCCCTGCAACTTCAAGTGATTAGTCACCGCAGAACACTTAAGTTTATTCTAACAGTTGCAAAGACTACAGTTAATGAACCCCTCTGCTCAAAAACATGTGTTTTTATGGTAAGCTCTTCTTGGAAACATTACTTTTTGTGCCGAACTTTTTACCAGAGCGGGTTTTTCACATTCTTCCACTGTAGACAGAGGGCTTCCTGAAATCTGAGTTGGAAACATGCACGCGCGAGCAAAATTTGAGGCGCCGCAAATAGCTATGTCGACGCTGTCACTGTCTACAATGCGAAGATATGCAAAAAAGGCACGGAAAGCTAACTAGTTAGTGACGTTGTTATTATAGCCGTATTGCGCATGGCACACCAGGCAGTTCGCAATCCTGAGGTCGGAGCGTTCCAGTCTTTACCAAGAAGCCCGTTCTGAAACAAAAATGGGAGGAATTTATGTATAAAAATCGCTTGGATGTACCAGACAGCACAGAGGGAATCTGTGTTTGTAGCATGCATTTTACAGATGACTGCTTCCTGAACCTCATGCAGAAGTCGATGGGTTTCGCAAAGAAATTGATTTTGAATCCAGATGCCATGCCTACTCAGAGTATCCCAGGACCACAGTGGCAAGCAGTTGCCAATTTGCATATTTATAGATTCTGCCATTCTCACTGATAAGCCATTTTCAGTAGTTTATTGAGCAAATTTCTGGTGGATAAACCATATTAAACAAATCATTATTCAATGTAGAATATGTTTCAAGGTTTTAAAATACATCTGGAGAGGGGCACCTTGAGTTTTCATGTAACTTTTTATTGGCGCTCAAATTTTATTCCTCTTTGAATAGCCAACGAACATATTTAGTCGTTTTTTTTTAAAAGGTCATTCCCCCCTGTTCTGGAGAATTGTTTCAGTTCTTCTTGGACTCAGTGGGAGGATCCGTTGGGACTGTGGTGGTAGAGGTTGTATGTCAGTCTTGATGCTCAAACGCTCGTTTGCCCTCCCATTGGTCAGCGCATGAAGTCATCAGTTTTGATGTACAACTGGCCTTGCACTGCGAGACAATTAAAGACCAAGTGAAGTGGGCTTAGATTGATCGTGAGCGCAGGTTCCCTCGTGAATCGTTGACCACAATAGTTGAAAGATGGGGTCATCGTGGCTCGTAGCTCTCAGTATTGATACAGCCGGTCTCTGACAGGCAGAAATGTCGGGAGGCTTAAACCGGTCATTATTCCCCTCATTGTTTGAACCTTGCCGTTTGTGTAACGGTGACAGTTCTTGACATCATCGCGTGAGGTCGTTCAAAGGCCTGCAGTTGGACTAACTTGAATTTTGAACGTAATGCCTTTTTTCTGATGGTGACGGCACTGATCGGGCGTCGACTGAGAGAGCTCGGCCGAAAATGTAGGCTAGTGTTCAGGTTACTTCTCCTTTTTTTTCTCCAAGCGGCAAGACTTTGAAGAAAGACGGAAACAGTTTAACCTCTTTGATCTGCAGTTTGTCAACCTAGGCTATTTGTGTATTTGTTCTGGGTGGTGGTGGGGGGGTGGGCAAGAGAAAAAAGTCTAGAAACCTGCAGACAAGCTCCTAATGAAAAGCTCCTGAGGACAATGCTCGCTGCACAGTGCCCCCTTCTGTCTTCTCAGAGTATTGCTTGGTGCCGGCACAACAAACCCTGTTGTCTGCTTTGTTTCCGTTAGTATCCAGACCGCCATATATGTTGCCATGGGAGCAGAAGACCAGTGAAAGCGCTTTACTTTGATGCTGCTTTCCCCAGCCTTGTGAGCGTTCCAGTGTTTGTCTGGGTTACCCTTAGCTTTGAAAAGAGAATTATACACATCCTATTTTCCCTAATTTTTCCCAGAGGTTTTTTCTTTTTCTGGGAAGTTTTCATTTTTTCCCATCGCAAATGATGAATAGACACGTCTTGAAATTGTGTTTTCCTTTTTTTTTTTTTTTGTGCGGCCTGTTCACGAGGGCAGACGTTTAATGTTAAACATCTGTGCCATTTCTGATTTGAAACCTGCTTTCTTCAAAAAGGTTTTGAGAGTGAGAATTTCTCATTTACTCAAAGATTGAAATTTGGCAAGGGGATTGGAAGTTACGCAGCATAAAAATCCCTGGGAATGTCTCTTCAGTATAGTACAGTATGAGCTTGTGTGCGTGTGTTCCTGGATGTTGACGCCTGTTTCCCCAGCCCAATTTATTTTGGACCATTTTGTTGCAATTAAGGTGAGTTCTTTTAAATCCGCTTCTGGCAGTCCTGATGTCATGAAGTTACATTACATTACATTACAGGCATTTGGCAGACGCTCTTATCCAGAGCAACGTACAACAAAGTGTATAACCATAACCAGGAACAAGTATGATGAAACCCCTAGAGAGAAGTACCAGTCCAAGTGCAGGGAACAACTGCATAGTTCAACTTGGACCCTGAAGGTTAAACTGATTAACACTAACACAACGAGAACGGCAACAACGCAATCTATGGAAAAAATACAAGCAGTAGTTAAGACAGTTAATGCACCTAAGTCACCTACGAAACAGCTGCCTAGTTACAACCCTAAGCTTACAGTCATTTACAGGGGGGTAGGGAGGGATGGGGAGAGGTGCAGCCTGAAGAGGTGAGTCTTCAGTCGTCGTTTGAAATGGGTCAGTGTCTCAGCTATTCTGACAGTTGAGACACTGATGTTGATGGGTACGAACTGAACTTTCTGGCCAATTAAATAAACCTCCATGTTATAATTGGTTAATTTGGTTCTTTTTCCATGGCTGATAGCAGGTGTGTTCTCTTTGAATATTTTTCATGAGAGCCAATGCAAACAGTTAATTGAAAGATAGACGGCTTTGAGGAGATTCAGGCACTCTATGCTGTTTTGCACACTGTAATGTCTTTGAACACGCCCCCTCATGAATATTTGTAATGAGTTAAAGGATTGGAACCCTTAACCACAACAGTCGGTATTTTTAGTAGCCTGCGGTAATATCGCTGCCGTCTGTTGGCTGTTACTGAAGCGCACGGCAGTTCGGCTCTGATGCGTGTTAGTGCTGCTCTGATGCGTGTTAGTGCTGCTCTGATGCGTGTGGCTCTGATCCGTGTTAGTGCTGCTCTGATCCGTGTTAGTGCTGCTCTGATGCATGTTAGTGCTGCTCTGATGCGTGTTAGTGCTGCTCTGATGCGTGTTGGTGCGGCTCTGATGCGTGTTAGTGCTGCTCTGATGCGTGTCTCGCTGCCGCATTCAGTCTCCGTTTGCCACCCACGCGCTGCCGACAAGAGGATCGATACCGCCGCAGCCACCAAACACATTAGCACAGCGGAGCCGCGACACTCAAATACCAGGTGGCCTGATCAAACCCGCGCAGAATAACACAAGTTATTTATTTGGCAGAGGTCAGTTTCCCTCGCCCTGGCATTTGTATGAGTGTCTTTGCTGTGAAATGAGTCTTTCGTTCGATTATTTTTATGCCGGACGGAGTACTCAAACCTTAGACCCCCCTCAAGCTGCTCTGTCTGATCATGCTGCAAATTTTTAAAAAATTACCATGTAAAAACAAAGTTGTGAAGTATTCCCTGGCTAAGCAGCACCTTGTGTTTATCGTGTATCAAAATGAACAGGTACTCGGGGAAAGTGGCACCCTGGTGCGGTTCATAGATTTTTATCTCCTGCTTGTGATATCATAGGTGCTAAGTTTCCAGGGCACCAAGAGCCTCACAATGAGAGCGGGGTGGGGTGGGGCATGGTCCTGATTAGTTTTTGTGAGTTTGCTGGGTAGTCCTCATTCAAAACCAGTCATCCACTGGCGATTGTGTGGAGACTAGGGACGTGATAGTTTATGTAAAAAAAGAAAAGGTTTGGTCCGCCCCCATTTGTTCAGTTTGCGTGTTTGGTTCAGTTCCCTTGCTTCAAAAATCCTCTCATGACTAGCTGTTTTTGCACACGCTAAAAATGTTTTTTCTCCTTTTTCTAAATTTGTCATTTAAAGGTTACATAGGCCATTTCTGCTTGCTGTTGTACAACACAAGGCTCTGCGCTAGCATTTGTTTCCAAGGTGCACGTGTGTTCCCGATTTGAAATATTTAGGGGCATTTGCTCCTGAAATAGGTGTGTGCTAACTGGAACAGTAACGTAGGAGCACATCTATTTACTGGGATCCATTAGTTGTACTTCTGAATATTTCAGCACACTTGCAATGCAGTGAATGCACACAGGTGCTGTTTTATACCCTGACCTTTTTTCCTCTTCACTATCCTTCACACTAAATCCATAATGCTCCCGAACACCAGACCTAAGCGATGCCCAAGCATCCGCCGACTGGTTTTTCTTGCGTACACCTGATGGTTCGTTTCTTTGATTCGCCAAGAACGTGCAGAACCATACTGAGGTGGCAAAACCGCGACCCGAACTGAGCGAACCCGCAAATTGTTGCTGCCCTAGTGGAGAACTTCCCTAGTGGGGAAACACGAGAGGAATCCTAGGGATAGTTGGCGGGAATCCCCAGGAATGCCTGAAACGATGGGTATTTCAGGATCCAAAGCCAGTGATTGGAGAGGCCTGTTCTGGCTCTGAGTGCTTTCATCCTTCAAGCTCTTCAAGCCCCCCCCCCCCCCCCTGTGTTTCTGATTGTGTTGTGCTGTTTAGTTTAAATCAGGAGTCTCCCTTTCACAGTGCTTCAAGGTGTACAACAATTCAAGCCATTCGCATCCAGCCAGCTTTCCCAGAATAAAACTTGTATTGAAACCCCTTTTCTCAAAGGAAATTCTGTCACATCTTATTCAAGCGTTGGCTGATTGACCCAGAACTGTTCCAGCCCAGGAGGATTCGAGCTGTTTGCACACCTTGTCTGACTGTCACAAACAGTAATGTCATTTGGGGGTAATTTTGTGCTTTTTTCCATTTTGTGATGGAAATAGTGTGACTAGCCCTATATAAAGGCAAAAGGTTCATATGCAGGTCAGGCTTCACAAACACAATTCACACGTTTTGTTTGGGGACGGAGTGTAGCAGAGTGGGTAAGGAACTAGACTTGTAACCGAAAGGTCGCAGGTTCGATTCCCGGGTAAGTACACTGCCGTGTACCCTTAGCAGGTACTTAACCTGCATGCTTAGTATTATCCAGCTGTATAATGGATACAATGTAAAATGCTATGTAAAAGTGTGTAAGTCGCTTGGATAGAGCGCTCTAAATGCTGAGTAGTTGCGTGTGGGAATTAGCCTATGTAGTTTAGAATCTAAAAGGTTCCTGTCCTCTGGGAAAGCGGTTTCAGTGAAGGGCAACGTAGCAAGCGCCTTTCCTTTCCCTCAGCGTGCCCCTGTGTGTGTACTGCAAGTGACCAAAAACCAGGCTGCATTTTTGCAGCTTGCGTCCTTTGTCTTGTTGAGAGACGATGCTCACCAGCGCCAGTGCGGTTGGCTCCGGTATAGGCTAGGTGTTTCGGGCCACCCGTTTTAATGGAAGTCAGTGGTAACAGTACGGTGAAAATACGTCAATCTTTTTTTGTCCACGTGAAAAACTAGTCGCAATAGGTGTCGTTTCTTTGTCTCCCCATACGCTGATTTGTTAAGTTTATTGCACTGTTTGGTCAAGACGGTAATATTTTGTGGAAGAATCAGGGACTGTTTGCGTCACTACCAAGTCACTGTATCTCAGTGGACTACTGTGCAGTGTCTGGCTCCAGTTTGTACAACATGGCAGTTTGTACAACTACACTTCCTGGTCTTCAAAACACTAGCCCATGGAGAGTCAGTGGATGACGTCACAGTGACTTTGTCCATATTTTTCTACAGTCGATGGTGTACCGTAGAATAAGAGTCACAGTAAGTCAGACTTATTCTGTTTCGTAGGTATAGCTTTGGCTTGTTTCGACCACAGCAGGTTTTCCCGCTCATCCGGGGAGCTCAAACCGGTGGGTGGTAAAAAGCTGTGGATTTTTCACTCCCTCTTCCCTCCCAGGCTGCCGACCTGAGCAAGCCCATCGACAAGCGGATATACAAGGGAACGCAGCCCACCTGCCACGACTTCAACCACCTGACGGCCACGGCCGAGAGCGTGTCCCTGCTGGTGGGCTTCTCCGCCGGCCAGGTGCAGCTCATCGACCCCATCAAGAAGGAGACCAGCAAGCTCTTCAATGAAGAGGTACGCCGGGCCCCGCCCCCCCTCGTTTAACTCGCAGCTGTCACGTAAAGCCCCGCCCCCCCCGTTTAACTCGTAGCTGTCACGTAAAGCCCCGCCCCCCCTCGTTTAACTCGCAGCTGTCACGTAAAGCCCCGCCCCCCCCTCGTTTAACTCGCAGCTGTGCGTCAAGCCCCGCCCCCCCCCCCCCCTTGTTTAACTGGCAGCTGTCACTTAAGAAGCACCCACGTGTCTCGTCCCATTGCGTAGGCTAATGAATGTTTAAAATACAACCGTGGAGGGAGCAGTCGATACGTTTTTTGAAAAACGGACTCCTGGGAAAGCGTTTTTAACGGAAGCGTCGAGTCGATACGGAAGCTGACCGAAGCCTGCGGGTTTTATGGTCTCGTAAAACCACCCGACGCGCTTGTTCAATGGCGTAACGACCGTCGCGTGTGTTGTTTCTGCACAGGATAAATGACCCGGAATGCTGTAATAAGGGCCTTTCGGTCTGGTTACTCTGCAGAGAGTGTGTATAACGCATGTAGAGAAGCACAGCGGAAAGCCTTTGGCCGGGGAACGATTCGTAGCACGTTTCTTAACTGCCAGAACGATCTGAGAGCGGTCGGGGGGAACACTTCTCTCAGACACAGACAGACAGACAGACGGACAGCGTTCAGACCTGAAGAGGCGATCGATCCGAAAGCGAAACGCCACCGTTTAGTTTCAATTCGACCGGCGACGGTTCCTTTACAAAATGCGATTAACAAAAAGGCTTGTGAAGTGTCCTTAAGGCCTGCTTTTTTTTCTTTCCTTCCTTTCTTTCTTTTGTTTCCCCCCCTCAGAGGCTAATAGACAAGTCGCGGGTCACCTGCGTGAAGTGGGTGCCGGGCTCGGAGAGCCTCTTCCTGGTGGCGCACTCGAGCGGGAGCATGTACCTGTACAACGTGGAGCACGCCTGCGGCGCCGCCGCGCCGCACTACCAGCTGCTCAAGCAGGGCGAGGGCTACGCCGTGCACACGTGCAAGAGCAAGTCGGCGCGCAACCCGCTCCTCCGGTGGACGGTGGGCGAGGGGGCGCTCCACGAGTTCGCCTTCTCGCCCGACGGCAAGTTCCTGGCCTGCGCCAGCCAGGACGGCTTCCTGCGCGTCTTCAACTTCGACGCCGTGGAGCTCCACGGGACCATGAAGAGCTACTTCGGCGGGCTGCTGTGCGCCTGCTGGAGCCCCGACGGGCGCTACATCGTGGCGGGCGGCGAGGACGACCTGGTGACGGTCTGGTCCTTCTCGGACTGCCGGGTGATCGCGCGCGGCCACGGCCACAAGTCCTGGGTGAGCGTGGTGGCCTTCGACCACTACACCACCAGCGTGGAGGAGAGCGAGCCGGCCGAGTTCAGCGGCAGCGACGAGGACTTCCAGGAGCAGGGCCAGGGCCAGGGCCAGGGCCAGGGCCAGGGCCAGGCGGGCCGCGAGCGGGCCAACAGCACGCAGTCGCGGCTCTCCAAGCGCAACTCCACCGACAGCCGGCCGGTGAGCGTCACGTACCGCTTCGGCTCGGTGGGCCAGGACACGCAGCTGTGCCTCTGGGACCTGACCGAGGACATCCTGTTCCCCCACCTCCCGCTCTCGCGCACGCGCACGCACACCAACGTCATGAACGCCACCACCAGCCCCGGCGCCAACGGCAACCCCGTTGCCGGCACGGGCGTGGGGGGCGTGGTTGTGGGCGTGGGCGCGGGCACGGGCGTGGCCCCCGCCAACTCCCTCCCGACGCCGCTGCCCCGCTCCAACAGCCTGCCGCACTCGGCGCCCGCCGCCGCCGTCGTCGGCGCCAACAGCAAGGCGGGCGGCGGCGGCGGCGTCGTCGTCGACGGCGCCGTCGCCACCGGCGTCAGCAAGTTCGCCACGCTCTCGCTGCACGACCGCAAGGAGCGGCACCACGAGAAGGACCACAAGCGCAACCACAGCATGGGCCACATCAGCAGCAAGAGCAGCGACAAGCTCAACCTGCTGGCCAAGGGCAAAACGGACCCCGCCAAGACGCTGGGCACCGCGCTCTGCCCCCGCATGGAGGACGTGCCCTTGCTGGAGCCGCTCATATGTAAAAAGATTGCGCACGAGAGACTCACTGTGTTGATCTTCCTGGAGGACTGCATAGTCACAGCCTGCCAGGAGGGCTTTATTTGCACATGGGCGAGGCCTGGCAAAGTGGTAAGTTTGTTCCAATAGAAAGTGAGGGCGAGAGCGAGAGAGAGAGAGAGAGAGCAAGAGATTGTGTGTGTGAGAGAGCAAGAGAGTGTGTGAGAGAGAGAGAGCAAGAGAGTGTGAGTGAGAGAGCAAGAGAGTGTGTGAGAGAGAGAGAGCAAGAGAGTGTGAGTGAGAGAGCAAGAGAGTGTGTGAGAGAGAGAGCAAGAGAGTGTGAGTGAGAGAGCAAGAGAGTGTGTGAGAGAGAGAGAGCAAGAGATTGTGTGAGTGAGAGAGCAAGAGAGTGTGAGAGAGAGAGCAAGAGATTGTGTGAGTGAGAGAGCAAGAGAGTGTGTGAGAGAGAGAGAGAGAGAGAGACAAGAGAGAGAGAGAGCACAAGTGATTGTGTGTGAGAGAGAGAGAGCAAGGCAGTGTGTGTGTGTGTGAGAGAGAGAGAGAGAGAGAGACTGTGCGTTACTTTGATTGTGGCTGGCATGGTATGCATTTTCTGCAAAATTGCCTAAGATTGCATTACAATCACCGAGAGGTCCGTCTCATCTAGAATGACTGAGCAAAGTGGCGGACATCATTGCTAGTCTCAGGAATACGAAAAGCGCAGTGTCACCAAGACGACGCAGAGGTCTATAATCATCGTCACCTATAATCAACAGGTGTAGAGATAACTCAACAAACCGAGAGAACAAAGCATACAGCCAACCTGTCTTTACACAGCTGCCTATAGCCTCGTCTCATTACATTACATTACATTACAGGCATTTAGCAGACGCTCTTATCCAGAGCGACTTAACCAACTTTTACATAGCATTTTTACATTGTATCCATTTATATCCATTTATACAGCTGGATATATACTGAAGCAATTTCGGTTAAGTACCTTGCTCAAGGGTACAACGGCAGTGTCCTTACCCGGGAAGCGAACCTGTGACCTTTCGGTTACAAGCCGAGTTCCTTACCCACTGTGCTACACTGCCGCCCTCAGAAGGAAATTCTGAAGGAAAGAGTATGAGTATACTTAAAGGGGGTCAGTTTGAAAATGTAGGTCTTCCGTCTGCAGTGGAAGATGGGAGAGGTTTCTGATCTCCTGACGGCAAACGGGTGTTGTGACTGGGAGCGGCAGTGTAGCGTAATGGCTAAGGAGCTGGTCTTGTGACCTAAAGGTCGCAGGTTCGATTCCCGGGTAAGGACACTGCCGTTGTACCCTTGAGCAAGGAACTTAACCTGTGTTGCTCCAGTATATATCCAGCTGTATAATTGGATACAATGTAAATCGCTCTGGATAAGAGCGTCTGCTAAATGCCTGTAATGTAATGTAAAGTGCAGGGGGAGGGGTCAGGCGTTCAGAGGTACCTGAATGGAGAGGTCTGGCTGGTGTATAGGCTGTGACAACACAGCATACAGAACAGTGACACCTAGTGGTTTTGAGGAGTGAGTTCAGAGGGAAATTCAGGCACTGCTTTTGTCCTCTCATTGCTACAGCAGTCAGTTCTATCTGCCATGGCACAGTGCATTGGGCTATATGACTTACAGCATCTCTCTCCCTCTCTATCTGTCTCTCTCAATCTCTTTCTTTTGCTCTCTTTCCTCTCACTCGTGCTTTCTATTCTCTCTTTCTTCCTCTTTTCTCTCTTCACACTCTTTATCTTTCTCTCTCTTTCTGTTGCTGTCTCTCTTTCTCTCGTCTCTTTCTCTCTTTCCTTCTCTCTTCTCTCACAGCTGTGATTTTGCATCCTGTCCAGCCGAAACCCCAGGAGCAGAGAGCTGCCCCCTGGTGGTCTCATTAGGCGAAAGGCAAAGCCGTAGAAGCGTCTGGTTTATTGATTGTTGTGTATGCCTCTGACAGCTCAGTTCAGTTTACTGGCAGGAGATCCCGATAAAGCGCCCTTCGCCGCTGCTTGGCGGATCGGAGCATGCTCAGTAAGGTGCAAGGCGTGCGGGCTCACATCAATGCCACCGCACCCACACACTGGGAACAGCCCCCAGATAAGAAAGGGTTGGGCAGTAGCCTCGTTTGCCAGCCTTTCTCCTCTTTCAGTCAGCCTTATACATGTATGTTGGGATGGAAGGTCTGTATATGTATATGTGTAAGGATGGAAGGCCCATCTGTAATGGCAGGTTATGCATATTGCCCATGTATTGCATGCTATTGGGGCCGGTGGAGCACTGCCCTCTTGCTCGGCCTTTGAATATGCTGTCATTTAAAAAGCTTGTGTCTGTCGACAGATGCCTTTAAGGCTGCCCGTAGCAGGAGATCCTCACATGACCGGTGAGCGAGGTTGCAGCAGGGCAGCTGGCTGTAATCTGTCAGTGTTCAGAAAATACAAAAAAAAGACATCCCCAACTATAGCTGTGCTTCTTCTGTTTTTTTTTTGCAGGGTTTGCTGTCATCCCAAAACCAAGCCAACTCTCCCAGCGGGACTGTAGTATAGCCACCGTACTTCTGCTGCTAAGCGAAACCCCCCCCCCCCCCACCAACGGTCACGGAGACGCAGCGACGTCGCCGGAGCCCCGGCTCCCCTCCGCCGCACCCGCGCCGCGACACCCTTTTTTTCTTTTCTTCCTTTTGCGTTCTGTAGTTCTGACCCCGACCCCCGACCAGCCCTGCCCAGGCTCCGCCCCCCCACACACAAACGCCTCCTTACGCGTGCTGACACTAGCAGATGCAAAAACAAATGGGTGAGGTGCAATTGTGTAATGACTGCTGTGTGGGTTTCAAGGTGGGGGGTAGGGTGAGGGGGGGGGTAGGGGGATGGGGGAGTGTTTGGTGGGAGATTTGGGGGGGGGGGGGTGATGGGTTAGGATTTTATATTTGTTTTTCCATCACCCCAGGCCCTTCCTTTTCTCAGACACTTCCACATTTGTGTACCCCCCCCCCCTCCCAAAACAATAACAAAAGAACTTTGGTCTGAGTGAGCAGTCAAGGATCAATCCAGCCCAACAGCTTTCCCCATCTGCATTTGCCATCTCAATAGGTGGTATGAACCAGCCAGGCCACCATAGTAAAGAGAGGTGGAAAACAAACATTCTGCTGTCATAGAAAAAAAAACTTTCCTAGGTTGAACCTTTTTTTTAATTTAAATTAGAATATCACAGTTGAGTATTTTGCACTGATTTTGTTTTTGTTTTTTTTTCTTTTTGTTATTGCTGTTCGTTTTGTTTTATAATTAAGATGGAACAACTTGGGTTACGGCAAGTCATGTGTTGGCTTGGAATTTTGAATCTGAGAGCTGGAAGCTGCAATCATGGTTTTATAAAGAAAAAGAGAAAAAATTGTTTGCACTTAATAGTTTGTTAGAACAGAATGGCTTTACAATTTTTTGGGTGAGCAAAGACTCCAGACAGCTATAAGGTGGATAAAATATTAAAGAATTAAAACCTTTGTATCTATTGAACATTTATTTTAATATTGTTTCAGATTAAAATTGGCTCTGTATATTATGTATAAATATTGTAATTCAAGTGATTGATGGGGCAGAAATGATCATTACACTAGTGGAAGTTCATCTTCATTAAAGAAAAAAAAATAGTGATATTTCTAATGCAGACAAATATATACATATTAATAATATTAAAACGAATCTTGAATATGCAGGTTTTTGTTTTTTCTTTTCTGTTGTATAAAAGAGATCATTCAAATGTATTTTCTTAAATGTTGGTATAGGAGACATCTTTGTATCAAACGCTCTTATCTCCAAAAATGAAGCTGAAACGCTTACTTTATTGTTACAGATTCATTAAATGTATAGAAGGCCAGCGGAGGGCGACAGGCGAACTCAGCATTTATTCGAAGCTCAGGAAGTCTACGGCAGACTACGAAAAAAAAAAAACAAAGGAAAAAATATGAAACTAAAAAAAAAAAAAAAAAAAAAAATTAAGATCTTGCTTAACATCAGCAATGCTATTCTATGTAACGTTAAGTAGCAGCCGCAAGGAACAAATAGGTCCAAGGTCCCGCGAAGGGGCCTTCTTCCGTATGACACTATTAAAACAGTTTTCATGTACATCCTCTTTTGTCACTTCCAGTCTTTGTTCGCAGCGTCATCAGACCAAGGGCCCCGCCCCCCTTCCAGGAAGAGACCGAGGACAGCAAAGGGCCCGCGGTTCCTTTGTGCATTTTACATTTTCTCGTGTCATTGAAAACAGTCGATCGGTGTGAATCACAAGAAGCCCGTTTCTGAAGCTGATTGTTTGATGATGACCTTCGGTTGCAGCCTCCATACCCAGATCAACTTGTATTGTCCACTTAGTTAAAACATTCATTTTTTTTTATGGGTCTGTGACATTTTAACCCTTTAAGGTGTAAGATCGCAAATATGTGATTGGAACGTTCTTAACGGAGCGTTCTAACGCTGATGTGACAATCGCTGCTTGAAATGGAAGGCAACGGAGTTCTAGAACACTGACTTAGAATTTAGAGAAAACATTCCAAAATGCCTCCTCTTGAAAGGGTTAAACCGACATGAAGAGTGAAACATCAGAGTCAGCATCTTGGTTACCTTCAGCTGACGAATGCGTAAGTCACCTTGGAGGGTCTGCTGAATGTGAAAATGAATTAGGTCTGGATTTGTTGCTTGTCTTACAACAGCTGGGAACTGGTGGAGGTTTGCACATTCACTGTGATGTGTGTGAAGTCACACACATGGGACCCCCTCAGAGTGCACTGAAATAACACTATTATAATGACCCCGATTGTACCTGGGCTGGGACCTAGGGAGTAAGTGCGCTCTCCAGGGCTAGTGTTTTCAGGGTGTTGACGCTCCAGTTCTTGAGAGCTCATGGGATCTTTCTCGCAAAGGAACTCTGCTCAAGATATTATTGGTAATATTGAATATTGTTGAATATATCAGGAAGTGGTCATGGTTTCTGCATGGGGTAACTGCACACAAAGTTACTTGCTGTCAGTGCTGCTGTTGTTTTGTGTGTGTTGCAGCTCTTTGCTTATAATCTTGTGTGGAATGATCAGTTTAGCCTCTCTGACCTCCTCCTGCATTTACAAGCATATATAAATATTGGCTAACGATGTGGGTTTTTAAATTCTTAAAGCGGTTATGAATAATTTATGAAGCATTTATTGCTACACCACATTCTTACTTGTTAGCCTTGAATGGTATTTACTGACCAGAGTCCGCCCATCCGTGTATGTCCTTTGTGGTTCTTAAATATTTTTTCAACTGTTTCCTTAAATTGAGGAGCATAATTACCGTGTGTATGCTTTGGTGGACCCGTTTGCCAAGACCAGCTTCACTTTGCCTTTGACTGAATGTGTGTGCATGGGCTGCCAGTCTGAATGTACTATTCACATTGAAAGATTTACCTTCTCGCCTGTCTATGACAGCAATTAGGACGACAGTAGAACAAGGTCTGCCTCGTTTGGCTTTTAGTACAGCGTTTTGACCTCCACAGAAGCCTGAAAAGTCTGAATTTGTAAGAGGACAAATTGCACCCCATCTTAAAATGGAAAGGCACTAACGGGTGGGAAATGGGGTACGGTGGAAATAATGAAGTACAATTAACTGAACCTTTTGTGCCTGGCTGCTCCTTTCACTGGAGGATTTCCTTTCTGGAATTCATCGCGGGTGCTCCTGGAGGTTGTCGTGTTGTCTGCGGTCGCGTTGCAGCTTGGATCGTTGCAAACAATGACGCGGCTTTTTTACCGGCTCGACCCGGCTGACGCATCGTCCAGACCTCCCTCCCGGAGCGTGACGTTGGGATTCAATGGCTCATTCTCACGGCCGTCTGCTTGGGCTGCTTCTCAGCTCTTAAAGAAGCGCTGTATCCACGGATAGCGCTGTGTTCAACGTGTTATTTTATTCAGAAAGCTCGGGTCTCAGAGAAAGACTAGGACTCTGTTAAATAGAGGATTTAAGCCTGTAAAATAAGTGCTTTCAGTGCCAGGTGGGTCCTATCAATACTGCCAAAAAAACTTTCTGACTCAGTAGCTCTTTTTTAACATTCAAAATCATGTCTATTAAAATAAAATGAAGAGCCACAGTTCGAAGCTGGGTCAAAGCAGAATTGGGAAGTACAGTTATTTTAGGCCAGTGCTTTAGTACACTGGCTGGCAGTTAGCTTGTAAGATTCTTTGTGTTGCATTGTGTTCAATAGCTGCATGCAGGTTGCATTATAGAAACCAGCAAATGAGCTCTTCCCATTAATCACATTTTGTCCAGTACCCTGCAGATGCATTTTCAAATGTGTATCAGAATTTTTTTGGGGGATTTGCAACAACACAAATTTTTGGATGGTACAGTAGCAGGGTTGAAAATGTAGTTGTCAGTGGAGACTGGGAAGGTAAGGATCACACACTTGTTTAGGAATCATTTTTGAAATCATTCCTGTTTAACAAATATTCCTTTTGAAATGAGGCCTAACGTCTGGCCAATGATTTCCTTTCACTTGATCACAATTCTTGCCATTGAATTGTTTTTTTTTCTTCTTCTTCATGCTTTGAAACTATGAAGCACTGTGTATCAATCTTAGCATAAATGGCACATTGTAATAGAAAGATTTATTGACGATTATAATCAATGTGAAAGCACAAACACACAGTATTACAGTGGATATAGTTTATATTCTTATGTAAAATTGTGTCAAATTGGATGCCTTGTCGATGGCTAATACTGCTTTACCTGAGGCGGTCTCATAATGAAAAGCAAGTGTGGGACGTTATGAGTGTGCTCCTGTGACACTACATTACCACGATTATACTGTGTGTGAGTGTGTGTGTAGTCATGATGTTAAAGGCAATGCATACGTTAGCTCACTAATTGTCTTTAGAGCCTGCTGCTCCACACTAGCCTAGCTAGTGTAACACCTCCCCCATTATTATACAGAGACCTGTCGCCTGTTTATGTCATTAACACAAGCAAATGGTGCGACACACTACAGAGATTGTCCCTGACTCAGCAGGGCCTTTCATACCTGTTCAGAGCTCACTTATTCTGTGGAGCACAAAGTCTCAAAGACTGCTTGAGCTAATCATTCAGCATAGAGCATATGCTTGGGGAGCATGGGTTGGCTTCACTAGTTACATGAACATTGATGGTGTTAGGCTCCCAAGTCACGTCTTCCACTATAATGAATGCTGAACGGATGTTCCTCAACCGTTCAATATAAAATGTTTTATTCTAATCCAGTTGTGAAGGTAAATAAATACCTGCCCAGATTTAATAATAATAATAATAATAATGATTTACATACGAGCTCGGCCTCTGGCCACACTTGTGGCTCATATCCAAGTCCAGCCATGAGCATTGCTCTTAGGTGGAATTGTGGTCTGAATGACCATGGGGCGGATCACACCTTCCATTGATTATAAATGAGAACAGTTGCTCACAATGGCCACCCGTATCCCTGAACTCTAGCCAGCCTGCAAGCCTTATGTTTATGGACGCAAAACTGCTGAAGCTTGAGGCTGAAATCCTTATTTAATAGCGAAGTGTGCCACCCTGTGGTCGTATAATACAGTTATACCAGTTGGCTGCGTTCGTTTTCCACATCAGTCTGGTGCCGGGGTATAAATATAGCCTGTGCCCACGCATTCTGAGGTAAGGTCATCTTTTGAGAGAAATACAATAAATGTAGCTTGATTATGGAAGTGGGCTTGAACACATCCTATTCTATTGCAGTTTGCATGCGAAAGGAAAAGTACTGTTGGTTTTCGTATTTTTTAAGTACAGTAATTTAAGCAATTGTTGCAAATGCCACATTTGAACATTTACCTCAGTATGTCTTGCTTTATATGGAAAATGTTGAACTTTTCAACATTTATGGACCAATCAGTATGTGACCATTAACACTTCCGTATTTTTGTAAATTATTTTGCTCTGTCTGGTTTACTCTATATATTATTTAATAAACAAACTGAAGACTTTTGGGTTACAGTCTGAAGGTAGGCCTTGTTTTTGTGAGAAATTGCTAAGGCAGGATTTAGGTTTCTATGATTGAAGGCCCTATGTATAATCACATATTCAGCCAGAGCCAGTTCATAACTGCAGATACAATAAAATAGTTAATAATATAAATTAAATCTAATGTATGATTGATTAATAGCAGTAGTTAATTAACTGGAAAAAATCTAATAACTTAATTAGCTTTTCATGAATGCATTGATTTTCCATTTTATTTTTAACTGCCTGAACAGAAGTGATTTATACTTAATTACGTGATTCATGAAGAATTGGAAATAGTTACCCATTTCTTCCAGCAGAGGGCAATGCAGCCACCTTTTGACTTGCTCTGAATACCATCTGTGGAGCGACGGTGAACACATCTCAAACTGAGCTGGGTTCCCTCGGGAGCACCTTGTAAATCACCCTTTGTTGGTAATTTATAATACCATTTTGCCCATATGTTGCAGAGGGCTCAGCAGGGAGCATAAGAACCATGTATCAGAGTAGATGTGGCTGTGTTGTGAGAGCTGCACTGATTGGCTGCGTGTGCGGACAGTGTTGAGCACAGAAGCCACTTGTTAACTCTAGGGGCAGGGCTTAATATATGAAATCCCAGGAAGGCACCCACACAGTTATTAACTGCATATTAACAAGAACAACATTTCTACCAGGTAGGGCTTCCTCAGAAGTTCCAATATCTATTCTGCCTACATATAGGTGAGTCATCCACAAGATTTGCTTTTGATCACTTTCATACAATAAACACAAATAGTAAGGTATAGGATACATATAAAAATGATCCCATCCATGCACTACAAACTACCCCATAGATTCAATTAAACATACTCAGCCAGTTTAAGGGCATTTGCAATTTAATCAAATCAAACTGAAGTGGGCACAGATTCAATCTACCAAACCTTTAAACTTTTAAAGATTGAATAATACAAAAAAAACAGAAAAAAAAGTGGCCTGAAAACTGGTGCCATGATTGGAGTTGAGAGCTGTTTTTTCAAAACATGAAAGGTAGTGGTCTTAAGATTTGTGCCACATCACCTGCACTGCAGATTGACCACTTTATATTGTCCGGTCCCTGTCTTCCAGCAATGAAATACAAATACGAACCTTTGTGTTTTTAAGCTATGGCAAATGAACACATCAGGCTGTATGTGTAACAAATGCATTGGTTGCATTTGTTCATGCAAAGAAATCAATGAAACAAAATTAATTAATGCAGTCCTTAATTTATTTGAATATAGATGTTAGATGGTCATCATGCAACAGTCTATTTTTCTTGCAAGTTGCAACAGTCTATTTTTACACAGTTTGTATCTCCCTGTGCTACGGAGAACACTGAGCTGAATTTAGCATGCTTGGAAATCTGCAAACCCAAACAGAGCTTGCAGAATGGAAAAACTGAGTAGTATTGCTTGATAGAATTGTGCATACTCTCAAACACTCTGTGTTTCAGTAGAAACTGAACCTATATCTGACTATGGCACCATAGTCTTACTGATGATGCACAAACAAGTAAATACAGTTGAAGAAACAATGGCTTATATAAATAACGGGTTTGCAGAAGCAACCAGAATTGGAGCACCGCAGTGCTTCCATAGTCCGAGGTAGAGAGAAAAAGTGTTGGATTGCAGCGGTAAGACACCCTGGGGAGGGACCGTAAACGAGGTGGTATTAATTCATATCTATTAGCACTGGGACGGAGAGAATAAGGAACAGAGGATGAGAGGCATCGAAGCCCGCGAAGCGCACATCACCTCGTGCCCTGCTCCCTCTCCTTACTGACACGTAGATCGGGGAAGGTTAATTTGGCTGTCACCTTCAGCCGGGTGACAAGCAGCAGCAATTCCCTGAGAATTCTGTGCGAAGCCCATTACCTCCGCCTCCCGAGACCACCGCGGCTACACTTCAAACGCGGCGACCCTGACAGGAAGCACCGCTGCAAATCCGATGTTACTGTCCATTAAAGTGGAGGGGAAGGAGCCTCGTCTGAAGCAGGGCTTTCCAGGCTGTGGGCTGGGAGGGAGGGCTGCTGAGGTGGGCCATGAGGTGATGTGAATATAGGTGGAGAGAACCGATCAAATCGAATATTCAGTTCAAATTTATTTGCATAGCACTTTTGAAAATTGCGAGAAAAAAAAAACAGGCCTGGACCCCTAAAAAGCAAGAAATTGAGATTTAAAAAAATAAATAAATAAAACAGTGGGAAGAAAAAATCCTCCATTGTCTGGCCCAGTGTAATAGTTAAGATTGAATGAATATAATGAGGGACCTAGTGGAGGAAACAATAAAATGGGCTGGGCAGGTCACAGTCAGAGGTAGCTAAATTATCTGGGAAAATATGGCAGTCCAATCAGAGACATGTATAGTAATATGCAATTCGAAGGGGCCTGGTGATGCATCTAGGCCTCCAGGTGGCATGAGCTTGAACCAGGAGAGGTACAAGGCCAGAGCGGTCTGATAACTTAGGGCGGGGTAAGGGGCATTGTGAGGGGGCACAATGAGTTCACCTGAGGGTCTAGAGGGGTGGGAAATTCCAATCCTGAAGGGCCGGTGTGTATGCGGGTTTCCGTTTCCACCCATTGACCAGGATAAATGAACTTATAGGCTGTATACACCAACACTGGTTCACTCGTGAATTAGATCAAAGAAAAAACATTTCATACGGAGACGAAAGAACAGTCTTCAGCTGACATTCACAAGCTTGTCAAGAAATGTAGCTAAAATGTCAGATGGCGCATGTCAGGCTTAATTAAAACCAGAAACGGGTACGGCCCTCGTTGTCCACCTCTGGTCTAGTGCGATGCCGGCATGACGTGAAGAGCCAGCGTCACCACCGGCAAGCGATCCTGTTCCTCTCCACAAATGTGACAGCCCATTCTCTTTCCCCAATGATAAAAGTCAATGTTGCGTGACATTAAACAACTGTAATCTCCTTCCCTCTGCCTCTGGGACCTGAGCTGCCAGCATCTTGCATAAAAAGGGGAGGGGTGGGGGGGAGGTAATTGGCAGCGATATAAGACAGGATTCAAAATTCCCTTGTGGCTTAACCCAGAAACTGGCGCCTGCGCTACCCAGTTCGACTGTGACGAGCGCTCGGATTTTAAAAACGTGTAATTATAACTCCGACGTTTGGTCCCAGGCCAGCTCCGCAAATTTGAGTCCTTCAAAGACTAAATATCTGCATTGCCCATGTCCCAGAAATGAATACTGCTGCTGTGGTCCTGCGACTTGGCAGCAGTAGATTAAGTGCTAGCTTCAGCCATTACGGACTTCATGAAGTCTCATTCTCCCATTAAGAACCGCAAAGCACACATCTTATCAACCCTAACTGTTAGAATAGTGAGGAGACTATTGATTCTAATCCAGCGTCTGTTTCTGAGGGAATGAAGCATTTAAAGAAAACAAACAAACAAAAAAAACCCTTGAAAAGATTCAAACGTTATACTCTTGGGGATTTTTAAAGAGCTTTCAAACCATAACTGTTGTTTTTTCCCTAAATTTTACCAGCACACTGCTTAAGGATGTTAAAGGAGAGTGGCAGCCCCAAAGTGAGAGGAGCCTGGTATAAGTGCTTTGCAAGAGCAGGTGCTGGTCCCTTGACCTGCCAGTCACAAACGGCTCATTAGGGTGGGGTCCCAAGGGAGCGGGCGAAGGGTATGGAGGGGGTGGCCGTGCCAGGCTGAGAGGCGGGGGTGTGAGGACGGCACCGGTGGCGTCTGGCAGCGACCAGGTCTCCCGGTGCCGCCACCAACGGCCTCATCCATCAAAGCCCGGGCTGTGACAATAGAGACAGTAGGGGCTCTACTGAACCGACGCGTCGGACACGGCTTCCTTTGTGCCCGCTGTCCCTCCCTCACCCCGCGGAGAGGAAGTGCAGTAACGCTGTCGGGATTCCAGGGAGCATCAGAGTCTGCTAATGTGAAAGAAGGAGGAGTGAACCACGAAGAACTACACATTCCCAATGTAAGTAAAAACAACATTTTAGGCTGAAACTGAATGCAGTGCTGCATTTGAAACATTATTCCACATGATGCCATTTTGTTATGGGCACCCTCCACCCCTCAGATTATTTTGAGAAGTGCGACATCTCATTCGACCATTGGAAAACTTCAAATATGTATTAAATGATTTTGAGACACAGTTCGCTGAATCCAGTTTTTTATTCCCTTTTTATTCCAGTCCTGTCTATGCACTTGTACAACAGAAACAATACATTTAAATGCTATGCCTTCAGACTCACAGCAAACGTATTTAATAAACACCATTTATTTAGTCTTTAATACCCAACTTTTCACACGGGGTCTACAAAGGTATCGCAATCTTAACCTCTTCCTTTGTTTTTTTGGAGGGCCCTCTGGTTGTTTCTCAGTTCAGTCACAGAAAGATATCTATATATCTGATGGTGGGTTAATCATGTGCATCCATCCATTATCTATACCTGCTTATTCCTGGTCAGGGTCACGGGGGGTGCTGGAGCCTAGCCCAGCGTGCATTGGGCAAGAGGCAGGAATATACCCTGGACAGGTTGCCAGTCTATCACACGGCACACACACCATTCGTGCACCATTCACTCACACACATGGGCAATTTAGTCTTCAATTAGTCTACCTGCATGTCTTTGGACTGTGGGAGAAAACCGGAGTACCTGGAGGAGACCCACACAGACACGGGGAAAATATGCAAACTGCACACAGGCCGGGATTCAAACCCAGGACCTTCTTGCTGCCCCACTGCACCACCATACCACTCACGGATTAATAATGTCTTATAACAGAAACTGGATTGCTGGTTTGGATTTGTCGTGGTGGAAGGAAATGGTAACTGTTGTCTTGTATACATTCATTAATCATAAAAAATAATCCTCGCTCTGCTCTGATTTTTAATGGAGCTACCACAATGATTAATGAAACTCAACACTGCACACTGTAATGTGTATGGCTCCATTCAGCATCCAGTATTGCTCTGTCAGAGACAGTAAAAGACAAGGAAAGGTTTTGGTAGTAACGTATATGCAGGTCAGGTTTTTGAGAGCCAATGAATTTGTGTGTGCCATTTCCTGAAAGCAGTCTTAGGTACCCGTTTACGCAATCTAGTTATTTGTGTAGTGTCCACAAATTTCAATCATTTGAGAGTGTAACTCAAGGAGATTTCTCTAGTTGCATGTAGGTCAATCCATCTCCTTTATAGATTATTTATGATTTGTGTTCTCAGCGCTCCGGTTTCTTGATCTAAGTCCGTACTGTGAGAATCGATTGGCTGTCTGTTTCAATCCTGCTAGTTAACAGGCTGTGAAAAGTGTGTGAATGATGCATGCGCATTCTCTCTCTCTGCGGACCCCTTCGGGCCAGGCCGACCCAATCTGCAAACTACCATGGGGCACCACTGCATGCTTGTTAATGAGTTTTTATTCCGTCCATTTTTCCTCTTCAGTGCCCCCGTCCATTTGGAATGCTGGTGGATGATCGACTAACAGAGTTTTCGTTGAGGGATGAGGAAGGGAACAGCCTCTGAAACCATCCCTCCTTGGGAAAATGTATGGTCAAATACGCACTTCCCCCCATAATTGCCAGCCAATTGGTGCTGCCACAGTCAGGGTTCCTTCTGAGTCATGAAAGAAAGCACCTCAGCCAGCCGGGCTGCTCATCCGACTCCAAAAATAACATTGTGCTTCAGTTTTTTTTTTAAGTGCCTGTTGGAATGGATTTAAAGTAAGTGCATGATGCAGTTTCCTATATTACATTACATTTCAGGCATTTAGCAGACGCTCTTGTCCAGAGAGTATAAATTGCATCCATTTATACAGCTGGATATATACTGAAGCACTATACTGAAGTGTAGTTAATTTCACATTCTGATGCAAGCAATGCATTGTCCATAATGTGGGTTGAAAAAATCTAAGGCACTGCAGTAATGAGCATTCCTTTTAAATTCAGAGAAGGTATCCAAAAACCCATGAAAAGTACTGCATTTCCAACCCACCAAGAACCCCTGAAAAGGACTACAATTCCAAATCACCAAGAACCCCTGAAAAGGACTGCAATTCCAATTCAGTTGTTTTGTTTTCACCTTCTTTCTGTGATGGTACAGCTGGATCTCTGCCTTCCCACAAAAAATCAATGTTTAGTAGTACCAGTGCCATTAAAATTCTCCCTCAGCAGCTCTCCCGTGTTGTGTCACATGACTGTGATGTCGTTGAGTTGTGGGGAGGTAGAGACTACACATTCTAAATGGTACAGTTGAATGTTGTGCAGTAAAACACATCTCTGTCTGCTTTCTTCTTTCAGGTGCAGAGATCCTGTGGGTGCTTAGTTGCAGCGGGTGGTTGTAAACTCTGTGCAGCAGTCATTACCTCAGTATATATCCACAACTGAATTAATTTTGTATATGAATTTAAAAGGGCCATGTTGAGTATCGTTTTATTGATTCATTGCCTGCTTGACTGATGTCTCACCAGGGGCCCTGTATTAATCTCATTTTGTAAGAATTCATGGCACTGCAGATAGGAAAACACCCCTGTTGCTGACTTCTTGAAATTATGGACTTCCTGAAATTAATTCTAGCATGCACAATCAACAGGAAGGGAAATTTCTACTTTTTCTGAGAACCACCACTCATTTTACAAGCTGCCTTGTGTGGAGGAGTAGGCAGTTTTCTAATCATTTACGAAGAGAGCCCACTGAATTAAAGAAAATTTGATTAATGCAACCGTACTGCAAAGCTGGTGCACTGTGGGTTGTCTGACACGATATGAACAGATGTTGTAAACTACAGTATATTACTGAAGCAGCAATTTGTCATATGAAACCATCACTGTTTTAGTTTATATGGGCTTACCCGTTGCTAACGTAGTTACATTCATCTCAAAGTCACAAAAGGGAATTTAAGCATGTGATACGTGGACATTTAAAAATAATGATCCTTCGACTACTTGATTTGGCATCTCTAAGTTAATTGACATTTTGTTGCAGGCCTGGAAAAGGAATTTCATGAATACCCTTGCTGGTGACTATTTATGTGCAAACCCAGTCTAAATACATACCAGACGATGTAATTTGAGAAAATATCAGAACTGGAGTTCTGCTGAGTGACCGGAAAATGGATAATACTTCCTCTTCGGAAAATCACATCCGTAGGCATTTCAGCTCAAGTTCACAGCATCAACAATGGCAGTAAATAATACCTCCATTTTGTATTGGACCAGGTGGAAAAATTCATGCTCCTACGTAGAATCATAAACTTAACATGGTAAATATATCTGCTGTGCAGAACTGCTCCTTTGGCGGGGAGAAAAATGCAGCGACAGCGTATTGTGTGAAGAACTCCTCTCAGAGCAGGTAGTAGGGATGTGATTTTCCTGAAATCGATCACTTGGGTGTAGCATACTGCTTTTGGAAAAGTGCCCATTGTGGGACCTCAGACTGCCTTGTCCTGGTTTCCACTGAGTGGATCAAAATAGATAACATGCCTTTTCGCTCTCATTTAGACAAAAGGGACACTGACAACTCAAGCATTTATTAATAGTGCTGTCACACAGCTAGAATTTAGCTCCATTCTGAGCAAAAATCAACCCCTTATTACTTGCCTCTTCACCCATTATACATTATAACTCTGACATTTTTTGTGTGTGTTTGTATGGCCTTATCTAGTCATCTAATTTCGAATGTGTATATATAAGAGTAAGTTTAAAATTAAGCTTCCGTTCCTTTTGTGTTTTTGTTCATTTTGTGCCACCAAACTAAAACCTGTGTGTCTAACACTTATGGACTGTGTGGTTTGAGAGGAGGACCATTGAACCTTTGTTACAATAACCTTTAATACAAGCTGAAGTTTTCACTTTAATCATGTATGATTACAAATCAAAAATTGTGGAGTACAGAGCCAAATCAAGAAAAAACATGTCTGTCCCAAACGTTATGGAGCTCACTGTATGTATACATTATAATATATGTATTGTATTACATATATAATTTGGTTGGATTTTCTGAGAGAAAAAAAAAACCCAGAAAATTCCAAAAATACAAAGAATCAAGTAATTCGGAAGGTTATGCAAAGGAAGACGGATTTTCACTTCACTCAAAGTTTCAGTTTAATCCAGACTTGGATGTTGACATGATTATGATTCTGAACAGTGACAACATTGTTAGCCTGATGAATTAGCCCTGACACTGTTGTGATAGCACTCATATTTTACAGTCAATTTCAAACTGCTATTTGGAACACTAACTTGCTTGAAGCCAATTTCAGGCTTTCTTTGCCAGAGTTCCACTGAGAATAATATAAAACACAGGCCTTTAAACATTGTATCCTGGACATCCAATCAATGTTGACCCTATTGATTGTCTGTCACCTGTTTTGAAAAAAACCCATTTGGAGCCACCTCCAAAAAGGGTTTCAAATTTGAAAGCACTATATTTTCCAGATCAGATGTGAAGGTCAGAGCCTTCAGTGCCCATCTGAGCTGGACAACATTGATTTTGTCCAATGACATGTTGCAGTTGCCTTGTTTGTGTAAATGAATGGTATAGATGGGAACAAGGTTGCTGCTTCATTCTCTAATGATAGCCAGGGCCGCCCAAAGTGTCTGCTTTTGGAACACCACTCTACCTACGGCTCCTTTCCTTCATACACAGACTATATTTGAAAGACACAAAAAGAGGATTATCACATGGGGGATATATATATATATTTATATTGCTGTCATTAACAAAGACCACTAACTATACCTCACTGGTATTGTTTCTATCACTTTCTAGATACTCATAAACCTGGTATATTCACACTGATGTTTGTTGTAAAGTAGACTTAACTTATTCAAGCTTTACTTTGGATGACTATTTTTATTTATTTTTTGCCATCTCTAAATCAAATCATTCTTGGGTGTTGCAGCAAAAACAAAACCCTCTGATTTATGTCTTGATGTTGAGAGAGTAAGATAACATGAGAAATTTTATACTCACAATTGGACAATGAATGGTGGAATGCATCTATGGCGTTGTGTTAAAATTAGGTGAATTTTGCACACATGACTGTTTCAACAGTTCTTCTTTTGCAGGCTAATGCACATAATGATGGGTCCTCTGTGAAATACACTAAAGCCTGCAGATGAAATACCCAGCACACCACCCATGCCTCAACAATTTGCTAATAATATTTGTAAGCCTGTCCAATCTGCAAAATTCACTGTTTGAAAGGGTGCAGCCTATCATAGCATGCGTATCCTCAAAAGCAGGTTGAGCCAGCTCCTGCTTCTTTTCATTCCACAGTCCACAAGCTGCGCTATGCAGTTATTGTTCCACAGAACTGCACTCCTTGTGCTATTAGGCAGGAAATAAACTAGAAGTGGAGCGCTCGCTCCCTGGGCGACGCAGTGGCCAACTGCGCAGGTGGCGCTGGCACAGTCAGTGCGTGATCTAAACCACGCGCTGTGTCACTGCGCCGAAGACTAATGCTTTAGCAGGACAGGTCTGATATCAGCCGCCGTAATTCTGTTTTTATTGGACAGGTCTGTCATGTGGAACAGGCCATCAGTCATTTCCCCTGTGGCTGTCAGTGAACTGGTCCTCCGCCAACACGTTTCAGTTCTGTCACTAAAGCCAGCAAAAAAACTGCATCAGTGTTCCTGTGCCCATATTAAAAAAAGCAAAGTTAATGCAAGAGCCCAATTTATTCCTTACTCTTTCTTTATTTATTAATATGGTGGTACTTAAGCGTTTCGGGTTCTTGTGGATGCATGTATAATTCTTTCATGATCAGATATTTAGTTTCTGAATGTTACTGACAGGAATGAATGCTTTTTTATCTTGAAAGCTGACACACATTTCACCTGTCCAAGGGATTTTTACTCTTAATATTTTAACCCTTGTGGATGTAGTATGCTTGTACCTCAACCAACAAAACGCTAAATAATCGACACTCATTAAAACTCACCCCCACAACTACTACCATTCACAAGCAAAAATATTTACTTTATTATGTAAAGAAGTAGAAGCCCCAAAACATGTGTGCTTTATTATGTTGAAGCCTCAAAACATTTGCTTTAATTTGGTCAGCCCTGTAAAGTGACAGGCAAGGAAACTATCCATACATGAAAAATAGGTAAATTCAGGCTTTTCTTTTGTTTTTTTTTTCTCTAAAAGAGGATGCAACTATCGTCAAGCAATGTCACTGTAACTTGTGGTAGCTTTTGCAAAGTTCGTGGTCCCTGATGTCCCCCCAGCCCCCATTCTTGACTTGGGGAGACACCCCAACGGCAGGCAGTCTCTTGGTGATGAGCAAGCTCTTTGGAAACAGCTGGTTGCTGCTGCCCTGGAGGACTCTGTCGATCATGGTCTTCTGGCCAGACGGCATGCAGGCCTTGTTGTGGTGCACCCCGCACTCCCCGGCATGGAAGATGCGGGGCGCCTCGCTCACCATGACCTTCCAGAAGGAGGGCAGGCAAGCGACGGTGAGGTGCTGCAGGGACCAATCCCAGTTGTAGTCATCGTAGGTGCAGAAGGTGTCTGCGCACTGCATGAGCCTCAGGTAAGTCTGTCTGCTCAAGGCCATTCCCATGTTGTGCTCTGTGGACTTCCAGGCCTTCACCTCCACTTTGTTTGCCTTGCTGGAATAGCCGACGTGCCCATATCCCCCCAGTGAGAGGATGTCGCAGTCCGGGCACTGCTCTCTCTTGAGAGAGGACATCTTCTTGAGGAGGTAGTAGAAGTCAGGCGAGAGGAAGTGGTCATCTTCAATGAGCAGCACCAGTCCATTGTGGTCTTTCAACACATTGACCTTTTCCCAGACAAAGTTTAGCTTCCACCACCAGTGGTGTTTGGTCTGGGAGAATTTGGCTTCTCTGTAGTGGCCGAATGAGTCGGGGTACTCTGCATTGTTGCAACCCAGCCTTAAGGCGTCTATCTTGGGAATGTCTCTTGGGCAGTCTCTGGGGTCATTCCCTGGGAACTCTTGAGGGTAGAGCTGGATGCTGAAGGGGAAAAAAATCTGGAGGACCGGGCAAAAATCGATGGCGGCGATTATCTGGTTGATCTCTGGCGACCAGTAGTCATGGCTAAATATAAGCAGCACAGTCTCGATGCCCCTCACTCTCCGAAGGGACTCGATCAACAGTTTCAGATTTTCAAGTCTGTTGTGAACCTGGACCACCACCACCAGGTCGTCTTTTGGCCGCTTTCTGAACTTGTCCTCGTTCCTGATGGTTTGGTCGAAGTTCAGCTGGAACACGGTCGCCCTGTACACTAAAGTCATGTTGTCCGCCTCTGCTTTGACCGCTGGCTCCAGGTGACTTTCGTTGCTCGGTCTCCGGTTAGCGGGGGTCGCCTGCACCGGGCTGGCCCTCGGCAGCTCCTTGGAGAACACCTCGCCTTTCTTCTGCCTGCTGCCGCTCCAAAAAGCGAAGCCACAAGCCAGCATCACCATGATCAGTATGACCACCTTCCTCTTGTAGATCCGGAATCTCATCTCAGGCAGTGATGGGGAGCGAGTCGTTTTCATAAAGATGGAAAGGTTTTGTTGTTTTTTTTTTTTTTTTTTAATCAAAATATTAGTCAACGATTAATATTTTAAAAAAGATAATATGTCTCTGTTTCTACAGGCACATTTCAGAGAAAAACTGTGCTTAAAAACACTGTGCCTGTTATCTGTGGTTCTTTAACATTGTGTTTGGCTCTTGGAATGTCGGGAACACAGACCCCTTTCGAGAGTCTGTGACCACGCCCCAAGAAGCAGGGCACGTGTTTGTCCACAGAAAGTCTACAGCTTGGCATCCCAGAAACTTTTTTGCTTGAACCAGGCCACAGACGTCCCTTTGAAAATGACAGAGAACAAAGGGTAGATTAATTCTCCCAGCCTCTTTCTCCAGCTGGAGGCAAACTGCCACGCGTGTGCTTTTCATAACTAATGAGGATAATTTGGTTGAGGGGCACTACCTAAATTGCTACTGAGCACAAAGAAGGCTCAATTTAGTCAAATCTGCTCAGCATATTATAAATGTCTGTTCCACATTCCATGCATGTACCATTATCAGAGACAAAACAAAGAATAACTGAGTAACATTTCATTGCAAGGGCAAGATTACACAAACAACTGTTAATATAGTCTTTATATTATGTATGTGGAAAAACGCACAGTGTAAGACAAAAACCTGTTTATGTTCTTTAAAATAGAATTTGCGAAAGAATATTTTTATGGTTATTCAAAGTGAACAATGTTCTTTGCATGCCATTAAAAATAGCAAGAGCAAAAGTGTAGTGTAGTAGTGTACTGTGGTAGCAGTCTCAAGCCCTGGGTAAGACACTGCTGTTCTACCCTTCCACTGGGAATCACTCCCGGAAACATCCAACAGTATATCAAGACAATCTCTAAAAAATCTATGGAAATGGACATCGATATAGAAAAAGGAAAGCTGAAATACTTAAATCACACATCACAGGGATGCACAACAAGGGCCTCTCCATTTTAGGAATGTGTGCTAACTTATGCGCTTAATTATTAAATTAGCCCAATCATATCTTGATCTGACATTTGTACAGATTGCCACAGCAGCAGACTGGGTGTGCATCCTGAAGATTTGACTGCTCAAGTACAGGAGTGAACCAGCATAGTTCATAGAACTGTCAGAAGACGAAAACCAAGGTAATTGGTTGGAACAAAAACCAGCACGCAGACCAACCCTCCAGGACCGGAGCTGTGCGCCCCTCCTTTAAAATACGCATCTGAATTAAAAAGCATTCTGTATATTACCAATGTGTCACGTAATTCAAGATATTCCCGTTTAAAACATGACTGAGACAAAAACGTAATCTTTTTTGAATATTCAGCCACAAATTGACTGGACTACCCGATTCATCATTTTCTAATCACTGTCCCACAATACCACCGCTGTTGCCCGTTCTGCGAGAGAATGCGGATTAACAGCAACGCCACTGGCTACAGTTACAGTAGAATCCTCCGCGCACAAGCTTTTCTGCACGATAGTGTCATGATCAACACTGCATGTCTTGGTACTTAGCCACTTGATCAGCACTTGCCGCTACACCTCGGGGCAATGGTGGTTTTCACGCTGTCGTTCACATTCAGTCCACCTAATTTATTGATTTCTCAGTCTGCCCCCTCCCGACTTGCTTATGTATTATGTAGACTACTATATACTGTGCTGGGTACAGCAAATTAACTTTACTTTAAAGAAAGGTATGTGCCAGTATGTTCAGTTTACATTCACAGTTATGTATAATTAGCATTATTTGTTTACAAATGTATGCGACGGTGGTGGTTGGTTATTTCGGGCAAAACACAAACACTAGTCTACATTAGGATGACCACTCTAGGTAGCAAAAAAGAGAGAAAAAATAGATAACAGCTACAGCGATATCACGCTAATCTTAGCAGTATATATTTATCCACTTCATCTCCTGGCAATTTAAAATTTTAGGCTAGTTGGCTTGTTTTCTAAAATCACAATTAGAACTGCAGCTAGTGATACATTTTCCGCCCAAATAAAAATGCGTTTCTAAACCAGATGTAACCTTTAAATCTATATCCACCGAATAGTCTACGTTTACGGCAGGCGAATTAAATAGCCTACCTGGTGTCTACTACGGGCGCGTAGGCGACGAATATCCGATAACTACCAAGCCAGCAAGAAAGATAACAAGCTATCGTTGGTTAGGCTGGTTGTAAAACAGCCAACGAACAGTGAGGTAAGCTTCTACCATATGAAAGCTATATTAAGATAAACAGCTAACTAGCAAGTAAGCTTGCATTGCGTAAAGGTGGCATAGCGTCATGCATAACGTTGACAAAGTGGCTTACCGACCCATAAATAATGGTTATTATTCATTTGCTAGCTAACTGGAAGGGGGGCATCCTTCTACAGTTAGGCTAATGGCGATTGCTGCAAACATTATTCAACCCTGTTAAAAGTAAGCCAAATATAGATGCATCACCTCAACGCCGACGCTGTCCTGCGGCGCAGCTTCTCTCCAAATTGTTTTCGCTTCGCTTTATTCTTCCTTCTTTCCCCTCCGATTCAGTTTTCACAGCGAACACCACATTAAGTACCTCACAATGCATTAACGTCGCACATCCTTTGGGGGCTTTGGAGACGAACACCATTGTCACGCCCCCTCTGAATAGCGCCTTCCTCCTCCCAATTGTACGCGCTCAATCATTTAATTTCTCATGAGGACAAATCGTACAGGTGAATAATCCCTAATTTGCGTTTCAAGCATATTCAATATTACATTGTATTACTTACTATCGGGATATACAGTGAGCGTCATAATGTCTGAGACAAAGATGTACTTTTTCTTAATTTGGCTGTGTACTACACAATTTTTGATTTGAAATTAATACAACCGTATGTGCACATTCTCATCTTTTATTTAAGGGTATTCAATACACTTTAGTTTCACCATGTAGAAATGACAGCCCTTTTTGTATATAAACCAACCCCACCCTCTGGTGATGCTCAGTCACACCTGTACTGCAGCCACCTTCAACTCTTGCTTGTTTTTGAGGCTAGTTGCCTTACGTTTACAGTTCAGCATAAGAAATGTATATACAATTGGATCCAGATCAGGTCAATGACTTTATCAGTCAAGAATTTTTTGGCTTTAAAAAAAACCTTTGTTTTAACAATATGTTTGGATCTTTGTCATGCTGTAGGATAAAGTACCGTCCAATGAGTTTAGAGGAATTTTTGTTGAACTTCAGCAGATAAGATGCATACATAGGCTACACTTCAGAATTCATTCTGCTGCTGCTATCAGTAGTGCAGTTATATCATCAATGAAGACAAATGAGCCAGTACCTGTGACAGCCATACATAGCCAAACAATAACACCCCCACCAACATGTTGCACCAATAATGGGGGGTGCTTTGGACCATGGGCAGTTATTTTTGACTTCCACACTCTTGTTATTGCTCTCATACAAGGACTTTTGGTCTCATCTGTCCAAACTTTTTCTAGAACTTGGCAGGCTCTTTTATGTATTTTTTTTTTTTAAACAAACTCTAACCTGGCCATCCTGTTTTGCGGTTAACAAGTGGTATCTTGCTGAGTGGCCTCAGAAGTTTTTTGGTGAAGTCTTCTGTGGACAATAGTCTGACACATCCACACCTGCCTCTTTATCTCTCGGACTGGTATTTGGGGGGTTTTCTTCATTATGGTGAGAATTTTTTGGTCATCAATTGTAGAGGTCTTCCTTGGCCTACCAGGCTCTTTGTGATTACTGAGCTCACCAGTGCCCTCTTTCTTCTTAATGATGTTCCAAACAGTAGATTTTTGGAAGCCTAAGGTTTGGCCTATGTCTCTGACCATTTTTTTTCTTATTTCACAGCCTCATAAGGGCATCCTTGACTTTCATTGGCACAACTCTGGTCCTCATGTTGACAAATGCTAATAACAGACTGCAAAGGCAATCAAAAGCCTAAAATCAAGACTAGAGAGGGAGCTGTTTAGTCGGTCTGCAATCGCAGTTGTAGGCAATTAGGCACTTTATCTGTTCTGCCACAGTGAGACCGTGGTGCTAGAATGGGATATGCACGCGGTAGTTATGCTCCTCGTCTTTTCTCTTTTCCTTTTGTGTTTTGTTTTGTCTTTTTGTGCCACCAAAATAAAACCTGTGTGCGTCCAACACTTACAGACTGTGTGGTTTGTGGGGAGGAACACTGAACCTTTGTTACAATACCCTTTAATAAAAGCTGAAGTTCTCACTTTACTCACATGTGAATTGTAAAATCTAAAATCGTTGAGTACAGAGCCAAATTTTTTTTTGTCCCAAAAACTACAGAGAACACTGTATTTGCAATTACCAGCAAGTCAGCGCTGCATTGGCATTTAATAAGTTTATTATGAAATAAATGAAGAACAATACAGATATTCAAAAGTAATACTTTGTTAACCACTTTTGAATATTGATCCCTGTGGAAAAAACAGCATAGACCAGCATAAAATCCAATTTGATAAATGCTGGTGTCAGGGAAGTGAAAATTAAGTGAAATATGTTTTATTTGTGAATCCAGCAGGTTTAGCTGCGAACACCCTCATTTAATGTCCAGCACTCTGAATACTGAACACAAGTGCACAAGTGAAACACTTCACTTATACAACATGTTAAATAAATTTATTTGATTTTATTTGTTAATTAGTATCAAAGATGTCAATTATCAATAAATTGCTTGTTGTTAGCTAGAGCAACCTGTTGGATCAACCTTTATCAAAATGTATGACTCACGACCAGATTAAAATTAAGAGATTTTTTCAAGGTGTAGTATGTATTTCGTAGAATTTTGTTAATATTTGGTTAAATTTCCTTTACATCTGAACTGATATCAAGACATGAAATGGGCTAAGAAAAAGATCTGGTCTCTCTGATTGCGCTAGGCATTGAAATTAGCTACTTCAAATTTTTTCGCACCTGAATCTTAACAACCAATCAGGACATCTTTCTGCCCTGCTTGCCTGTCTGTCAAATCTGTTCTGCTTTCACAGTGCCGCCACAGCAGACAGGGTGGGCAGGGCTACACAGATAAGAGCAGAGCTGAGGTAACATTACTACAGAGATAGCTAGTGCTAAAGCTAGACATCCAAATGATGCATGCAAAACTCCGATGCTAGCTTGTTATCTTACGTTTAAGACATACCGGTCCTGAAAGCCAAGACGTTTTTCAAGTAAAATCAGATGAAAGATATTGTTCTGCTAAAATTATAAAACCCTAAAACAGCCAAAAATGAACATTTTTGACATAAACATCAATTTATATGAAACTGGCCACAGCGATTTTCAGCTGATTATGATAGAACAAGTCACATAATATGTCTTCTCCAGTACTCAGATGTCAGGCAACAAGTGTGCATGTGTTTGAAGGGAGGGCTTTGGAGGGAGAGCTGAGACATTTGTTTTTCCAGAATATAGCTCTCTTGCTCGTTTCTCCAAACTTACATATTGCACCTTTAAGTTACAAGTTTGCAATGTCTAAATGGAGGTTGACTACTTAAAAAAACAATTCCTGTTACAGCAATAGACAGGTTACAGTCACAAAAGAAATGAATGAAGGAAGACACCAAACCACAGCTTGTCTCTCCTAAGGTAATCCCAAGAATGTGACAAATTGAAGGAGGGGGGGAACAATCCCGTCTTCTCTTGGTCCATTAATATTTAATTAGCAAAGAGGGAGGATCCAGGGAGTACTGATTTCTTCCCTTCTATATTATTGGTTCAGGTCTATCTATAGTACAACATATCTTTTCATGGTTATAGGGAAATTAACCCCCTCCTTGTAAGCATTATGGTAATATTCAATATGAATCTTTTTGGGAATTTTGGCTATTCTGGAAATGTGTGTGAGCTACTATGTGGAGAGACTAGACCAGGCAGTAATTAAATGAAGTTACAAAGCCAGCAGTTAGACTTTGGCTTCCACTTTATTCCGGTATGGTCTGACCCAGATAGCTGGCTTTTTAATAGTATGAGGTATGCGGTTTTCCCAGGCCACCCCTGTCATCACACACACCCATACCCTCACACGCACACACACACGTTTACAGCTCTAATGGCTACCCCCCCCCCCCCCCCCCCCCCCCAACTCTCTATGTCTTATCTCTAAACCTAGCCCTTTGAAGTTTCCAAGGGTCTGATCAGGCCATCAGCATGTTATACTGGTCACCAGCATAACCATCAACTGATCTATGATGTTTTCTCATCTGGGATAAAATATTCCAGTGGTAAACAAAAGAATTAGGATGATGTTAATGTATGCCACATTCCGAGCAAGACGTTGCTGACAAATTGTTTTGTAAGGAAACTTGCAGCAATAGCCAGCATTAAATGGGGTATTACAATGCAATATTTAATGCTGGATTAAAAATTAATGCCTATCCTTGTCCAACCCCTTCATCAGTTTTAAAGCAAAAATGCTAGAGAATCATTTTGTCTCCTAAGTCATTGGATTGTTCAATGCGTGGCCGCAAACTGTTCACTTCTGAATTAGGAGCGGAAGTATTAGGTTTTGGACGCCAACTAAACACCTGCACTTGTTGTACTTGTCATTTCTTGCTAAATCCATCAGACAGTGCCATTTATATTTAGTTATGGTAATGACACATACCCACATTAATAGCAGTGCACTATTATCAGACAGGATGAAAATAAAATGTTCTATTCAAGTGAGAACCGGTTAGGATGCTTTTAAAATGACATTCTAGTCTAAGCTGTTTTCCTCTCATAATAGGCCTATTAGTTCCACATCCTGGGAAATAAAGAAGTAGCATTTTTTCCATACTGAGAACAAAGTGAATTAGGAACAGCTATTTAACAGCTAAGTTATTGATTCCTTTTTTAAAGATAACGATCACAATAAATTTAGCTGTAATGGTGATAATAGCAAGTAATGCAGCAATCACAATTACCAGGTCAGCAGAGTTTTCATGATAGGATCTATGCAATATAAGCACAACTGAAGCCTTGTGTGATAGCAGCTGAGGTTTGGTGCTCTAGGGCCACCTAAGCTTTTTAGTTGGTACTACTAAGAAGCCCAGTTTTACTTTTTTTTTAATTGAACCACTGTTTGTATGCCATGCAGAAATAATAATTTAAATAAAAGAAGAAGTTTCATACATTCAAACAATAAGTTTGTCCAAGCGGCCTTTTACTTTTATCAGGAAAAATGTTTCAAATATTTCAGGCAAACAATAAAATACTGTTGGTTATTAAAAGCTAATAAAATGTTGGCATTTATACAAAGACTGGCTCATTAGGGACAACAGATGAAATTTAGCTTGATAGCTAAATGTGAAATGGCTTCACACTGTCCCTGTCAAATAAAACAAATTAAAAAATTAAGATAAAAGTCATTTTTAGTATTTGGAAATTGTAAACTACATTCATGACCAGCAGGTTTATTCGTCAAATAGAAATATTTCACATTTGCACTTTGTGTGCATGGCTCTTGCTCACCCCTAAAGGCTCAAAAAAGAATGAAAATGTGTGTGAGCCTCCATGTCTGGAGATTTCTGAAGTAGTTATATTTAAATTCTCACACCAAATCTGACCGGCATTAGAAAGCAGCGAGGCAACAGCTGCCTATGCTAATTACAGTGTCTGTTCAATTTCACAGGCTATTAGTCTGTGTAATGAATACTGGATGCATTTGTCCAGAACATGGCAGACAGGAACAGAAAAAGAAAACATATGATGTAATTCCAGGAGCAGTCTGAGGACCAAGAGCAGCCCTGCTGAAAAAAATGTTGGAAGCAATCACACCAGAAGCATGGTATTATCAGGCATGGTATTCCTGAGAATTTCATTTGAGGCTTGAATTTTATTTCATGATAAATTGGTTTAAGGTATACTTTTATTGAACCCTGTGGGGCAATTTGTCCTCTGCATTTGACCCATCCTAGTTACTTAGGAGCAGTGAGCAGCCACAGTGCAGCACCCGGGGACCAACTCCAGTTCTGAGGCCAGTGCCTTGGTCAAGGGCAACTGCAGGAGCGCACCTAACATGCATGTCTTTGAGTGTGACTTGGTCCTAGGCGAAGGTTACCTGAAAGTGCTACATTAAACTAGGCCCAGCTCCTTAGAGGCACAATGTGGACTGTCCAGGAACTGCCAGTGGTGGCTGAGTGAGCCTGGTGCAACCTCCAGCTGACATGCTTGGGTTATTCAGTTTGATTCAGTTCAGTTTTATAGTGCTTTTTACAGAGACACAAAGACGCTTTACAGATTAAACAAAAAGGAAAATTGGGTAAAAACAGGCATGAACCCCTAAAAGGAAGCAGGTGAGATGGAGAAAAACATCCCGATGGGAAGAAAAACACTCAAACAGTCGTGAGAAGAAAAAAAACTCCAATGGGAGGAAATCTCAGGGGGAACCTGACCTGGGATGAACCTGAGGTCAGTTTTTTTCCAGACTGATACACTAAATTCAGATTCTGTTCCTATTCCATTAGGCCACATTCAACACTGAGATTAATTATATCATTCAATTTCTATTCAGTATTCTTAGCATAAATTCCTTACAGAAGATCCTTTCCAGATCTGTTCTTTCACTTCACAGTAAATTTCAGTTGCATCCAATTTCATTAAAAATAGTGTCTCTTTTTTTGACCAGTTTGGAATTTTCAGTAGCGCCTCTCCAGTTACTGCTGTGTCAACATATTGAACATGCAGCTGAAGTCTGTATGCTCAATGCATCCATTTGTGAGACAGTCATATTTGAATACTTAAGTCCACAAGTACTGAAGGAATGAGCCAGAAGTGTATCTCTTGTTAACAGCAACTGGCAGACAGTGGACAGCTGGTACATTATTGGTAGGACTAATACAGTTGCAAGATGATTAACTCTGACACACTTACACCCACCCAACGCCAGCTTTAATTAAAAAAGCCAGATTCTACACATTTGTCTTTTTTATTGGAACAAACTTCTGGCACAAAAACAATACCTTTCAGACTAGCAGAAATGATTTCCTGTCATGCTAACCTTCAAATTGTGTCCAGATTTGTCATCACACTGTGCTGTAGCACATACTTGCATCAACATCCAAGATTGAGAAATACCCTCAGAGTATGAACCAGCGTGGTTAATTAACAATGCTGATAAATAACAGGGATAAGTTATTTAGTATCAAAGTACAATGTTTTTTTGTTTTTTCGACAAAACCAACAGTTGAAACAATACAAATCATTCCATTACTGTTAATGAATGTCACTGTTTGCATCAGGGGTCTACAACCCTGGTCCTTGAGAGCTGCAAGGTCTGCTGGTTGTTTGTTGTTGCTCAGCATTTAAATTAAACAATTAAAGCAATTGATTATACAGTTAATTAACCTTACCTGGCTTTTTGGGACTGAATGATTTCAGATTTCAGGGTGAAAACAATAACCATCAAACTGTGTGGCTCTCCGGGACCAGTGTTACACCATTTATTGACTGAGGAAGTGGGGCTTGCATATAAAGTTAATGAATGTAAACTTTTATTTGCAATGTAGAGATTGGAAAATAGTGTGGTGACTATGTCATTATTGTTATTATGTATATTGTTATAATTGCTTTGTTACTGAATTATTGTGAACTATTATAAACTGTTAATGTATAGTACATCTCTCTTGCACCAAAGTCCAATGGTGGAAGGGTTTGTTGTTCTATATCCTTGTTTACATTTACAGTGAATTAAAAGATATGTTTTAAATTTCCAGTGAATATATTGCAGGAATATATTGCAGTCAATTTCACATCTCAACTCTGATTTGTAATACAGCTCTATCATTTCAATTCATATTAATTAGTTATTCAATTCTGATGTACACATTTTAAGAGGTGACAAATTTGTTTCCCTCATAAACATGGATGTGGTCATCACTGTACTTTCAGTCACTGAGGTTGTCCCTGTTCCTAATTTTTCATGCACCAGTATTGAAATTGCTGTCACAATTAACAGTGATTAATAGCAAAGGAGCTGCTTTCTCACAAATTACAATTCACAAAATTGCTAAATACAAATTGCAAATAAAAACAAAAACAGATCACAGGAAAAAACTTGCACGAATATTCTAACAAGATAAGGACAGCCATTGCTGACCACGTGATTGTGACTGTAAAATGAGAACGAGGAAAGCCAGGCACAGTTTAATAAAATCAGATCAGCGTTTGTATTCATTTTTCCAAGATGAATATGGAATAAATATAACTGGGCATTGTGCCAAAGTTGAAATTCTGGTGTCGGGCAGGGAGGATATAACAATGCATGCTGCCGTTTGTTTCTCATAATTGGGTAATCTCTCACAAAGGCTCACCAGGCCCATGTAACACAGTGCATCTGCTTCTGTGTTTCAATTCAATGTATGAACATCTTGTCCTCTGCAAAGAAGAAAGCTGGAAGGGCAAGAGATTACATTTGTCATGATTTGTTAACATGTCGGATTGGTTTGATACTGATGCATGGGTTTCAGCGATACTGTATGCCCACCAGCCAAATTTCCTTTGTTGGTCCCTATAGAAGTGTATTTTCTGTACAGTGCTGGAACTTGTATGACATGGGCAGGTGATTTTTGTTTGGTTCATGGGAAGATGCAGATACAGATTTGTGTCAAAAGGAGCCCTTACGCTGCCACCATTTCCCCTTATGTGAACTGTCTGAGAACATATCACCTGTGATATGGATGCAGAATTCATTTAACTGGGCAGATTCCAGAGGCTGGATATGAACCAACAGATGTATTCATAATAGTACATTGTTTGTTTTTATATATTACCGCAAAGAAAATTCCCTATCAGTTCAGAGTGCTACTGAAGTTTTTCAAAGCATTTTTTATTTTTTGTATTGAATGGGACATCAGTGCAGATGAACCTGGCAGGTAGGATTATAAATGGAACGGATTTACCCTGAAAGTTTTATATTCATGAAACTGGAAATTATGATGTCACTATGACATAATTAAGGTTTTATTAAGTCTATACAATCGCTGATTTTAATGCCATCTCCAAGCATTGACAATTCAGGGTTCTGATTCAATGAAACAAAAGTGAGGTGGAACAGAAGGTGAACCAGCAGGCTAAAGTGACACAGCAGGACATTTTTCTTTGGGCTAATTCTGTGTATTGCTGAGAATATTCTGAGTAACACTCACAAATGACACAAAGCAATTAAACATTTATAAAGCTTAAAAAGACAAATATTTCTTCACAAACAAGGACACTTTATATTTAGGATGCAAGTCCATCAGAACATTTCAATAAAGGAAAAGTGACATGTGTTTCTATACAGCTGGATACTTAGGCCTACTGATGAAAGTACCTTGGCTCTGGTCCATTGGCTCTGCCCAACCTGAATTTGAAGGTGTAACCTCTGAATCAGAAGAACCATTCCACACAATCAACAGAAACCTCGTTATGGAAGAGAAAACAGATGGTATCAGGGAGATTAGAGTATAATCCTTTTAAATTATATGTTCTATAAATTATGAATTTCCTCACACTAGTTTTAAAGCAGGGTGGGAGTATACCAAAGACGCCACAATAGGTTTATTGTAATGTTAGTGTCGAGCTATAGAAGCCAGCTGCCACGGAGAATATTTGTTACAACTGCATGTGCATGTATCTGCCTTTTATATAGTCAAATATCCTAGGGCAGGACTTCTACCAAAACATAAGCGAATATTTGCAGTAAGAAAATAGCAAGACCGGATACGTCACTTAGCGGAAAAACGCAATTTCGTTTGCACATGCGCGTTTCCCGTTCTTCCTTTTCGACACGCGAGTGAAAGAGACAAGATGGGCCATCAGCAGCTCTACTGGAGTCACCCAAGAAAATTCGGCCAGGGATCTCGATCCTGGTTAGTTATCCCCGTCATGTCAACAATATAAACCTTTTCGAACACTTCTAGAGAGATTTGTGTTTGTAAACTGCATTTTGGCTGCAAATGTTACTTGTTGACTTGGCCCGCATGGACGGTAGTCGGCTAAACATGGCGTCTTCTGCCGACTCGACCGGGCTTTGAAACATGCTAGCTCGTTGTAACACAGTTACAGTTAAAATGTTTAAAACGCATTCAAATAAAGATTGGAAATACGCTAACGCTAGTACTCGGATAAGTATTGCATTTAGAATCCACGCATTATTTACCCGGCTAGCGATAGTATGCACGGTATCCACGTGAGCTCATACACCGCAACTTAGCTATTCAAAACGAGCTTGTTAGTTAGCTAGCTTAAACTTTACACTGTGTTAGCTAGCTGCATCCAGCAGACAGGTTATTGGCATCCGTAGATCCATATCCAACAACCAGGTAATGGCCCACCTATTATCTTGTCCTGGTGGTCTAGATCTCATTGTAGTATAGAATTGGGCTAGTGTATTTACGCGAGTCAGTTAGCTCATTACATTACATTACATTGCAGGCATTTGGCAGACGCTCTTATCCAGAGCGACGTAGGCCTACAACAAAGTGTATAACCATAACCAGGAACAAGTATGACGAAAACCCTAGAGAGAAGTACCGGTCCAAGTGCAGGGAACAACCGCATAGTTCAACTTGGACCCTGAAGGTTAAACTGATTAACACTAACACAACGAGAACGGCAACAACGCAATCTATGGAACAAATAGAAGCAGTAGTTAAGACAGTTAATGCACCTAAGTCACCTAAAGTCATTGCATGCTGATGGATAGCTGCCGAACGAATCGCAGACGTTTTGAATTTTACTGAAATACCTAACGTCAAATATTCTAATCCTGTTTTTCTTCTTGTAGCCGGGTATGCTCGAACAGGCACGGTTTGATCCGTAAATATGGGCTCAACATGTGTCGCCAGTGCTTCCGACAGTACGCAAAAGACATCGGTTTCGTGAAGGTAAATGTTGTTTGTGTTTATTTATTGTATCATGCATTTCCGCATGTTACGACCAGATGAAGGTGGTGTAGTTGTAATGTCACGGAGTAGTCAGTCTGGAGATTTGAAAGCCCCCCCACCACCGTCAATAGTGTCTGTCTCATGCATTTTAATTGTAATTTCTCTGGATACAGTAATTGGTGTAAGCCTTTGATGTTTTTTTTTTCTGTTCTTCTATTTGTAGCTGGATTAGATGTGCTGGGGAGGCTTTGCCGATTGGACCACCCAACGCTTCACCAAACCCATCATGAAAAGCAGCTCACCCATGGATTTGTTATTTGTATTCTCATTAAATTGTTGGCGATCCTAACATGAGTAGTCTTTTCTTTTTTGCCTGAATTTACTGTCATTCATACAGAATTAGTGCGACTTGATTTGTTTTGGAATTCTTATTTGGTTTCAGCTCATTCTTTTCCAAGGTGGTGTTGTTTCGGGAGTGAGACCTGTTCCACCGCCTTTCAGTATTGTTACTGATCTCTGATTTGAGTGTTCTGCACAAGATTTGTCTTTTATTTATTCATTCGTTATTTTTTTGCTAATGTGGTTTTGAGAATGAACAGCTCGTTTGTAAGTTTAGCCAGCTCCTACCTTGACGATCCTGAAGCTTCCAAATGATTTGCTTGTTTTGGTGACAGGGCAGGATGACCCACAAGTGTAAATTTGTTTTTTAGGGGACCAAAGTTGCTCGCTAAAGTGGTTTTCTTTTCTGCGGGATACAGCATCGTTGCTTTATATGGTGCCTTGCTTGGGCTGACTTGGGACTACAGAAAATAGCTGTCCTTCCAGGAGCATAAATGGTTTTGTGACAAAATTTGCCATTACTCTGAACTTCCTATTAAATGAAGGCTCCAAGCACAGCTACGTACCTAGCCATCATACTTGAAGATGTCTGGGCATCTTCACACACAAAACGCTGCCCTAAATTACTCTTAAATGTCTGGAGGTATTTGTTGATTTCACAACAGTTGAAAACATCTTTGGAATAATTTTCAAGCCTCTCAAAAGAATTGCCTGTGTTTCAAGGCAATGTTAGTATGTAGTCATGTCTCAAAGAGGGACAAAAATGTATTTTGTCAGGAGCATTTGGAGTGGCAAATTAAACATCTTAAAACCGTTAATAGTGGCTTATCAATTGGTTACATTCTGACTGCCACTTCAAGATGTGCTGTAACATGTCCTTGGACAAAGCAAGTAGGCTTGACAAATAATATTAGTAATGCTGATAACCTTTGGGGAGCACAGAGAACACCACTGGTTTTATTAAATGTTCACTACCTTGATTTTGACCATTGTATCTGGTGAGAAATTTACATACACCCTGAAGAAGTGCACACACATTGCTGAACAAATTGAAACTCAATCCACCTGTGTAATGTCCATGCATCTGAGTGAAACTTGACTATACCATTATCTCAGAATTTCTGCCATTGCCTGCTATGTTTCAGCAACTGGGGAACAGGGTGTCTGATTTTAAGAGTAATGATAAATGACTAAGTCGTTCTAGTTCTGCTTGTTTCAGAAAAAAACAGTAGTTTTCCTCCAGGTTGCGCACAGGAAATGGAAGACCTTCAATAAGTCCTGGCCAGTCACGATGCCTGTACAGACCCATACCAAAGGGATGAGTGATATGGGCAAATAATGTAACTCTCCAAACACTGGGCAGTTCATATGACAATATCTTGTGTTAATGTGCATGATGAACAAAATAATCCTGACATAATGAAGGTTTTTGCTTGTTTGGTTTTAATTAGCAAAATTAGATATTTGTTTTCAAGTAATTACCAGCGAAGAAATGAGTCATCACAGGTAATTGCAGCATTTCAAAGCATGCGGGTAACAATGTATAAATGTCATACCTCCCCGCTCAGATTACGAGACACGATATGGACACCGTAGCAGGTACGGTGTCTGCCATAGAGTAGATCTATTGATCAGTTTCAGCAGAGGTGTTCTATACACACACCAATAAATCTTGGTAATGTGGTTCTCCCCAATGGAAGGTATCACTAGCTGGGTTTACATGGAGCCTAATATTCAGATTAAATTCGGTTTAAAAGCCCAAGCAGAATGAAAATGCTCCATATATAAACACCTCAATCAGAATAAACAGGCCCAAACCGATTGAAATTTCAGGTTGCAGAGGGGTAAACCTTTTCATAAACCGATCAAAAGAAAAATTGTACCATGTAAACGATGAAACTGATTATTTTCTGGCTGTGTTCTTTCTGCGCAGGCCCACCGTCTTGACGTAAATGCGTGGTGCCGTACGTTTCTCTCCACTGATCAAACACGTGATGTATTCATCACTTTTGCGCATGTCACACAGCTGTTCCAATTAAATGTGTCGGTGCATGTAAGCACCAGACCGTATTAGATCACATCCCTTGTAAACAGTTGACCAGAAATCTTCAATCGGAATGATTGCAATCAGAATGAAAAAAGTGTGCATGTACCCACAGCTAATGTGATAGTGGAAGCTAGATTATCGGTATACATATTTCATGCAAAATTGGTATTTTATAATCCAGAGGCAATGTTCCAATGGCAGAACATTTAATATCGTAGTTGAAACCTCTTTATAATTGGCCCTATTTAGGACAAAAAATGGATGCATTTCAAGGTGAAAATCTGCAGACAATTGCTGTCTAACTTCTATTTCAGAATACACAATTCTAACCACTAGGTGGCAGAAAACCTCTACAAATGAAAAACCTTGCAGCGCTGTGGCAAACAGCACAAAATGCTGGAACAACAAAAGTAATCACTAGCTGCTTTTGTAATTACATGCTTTTCAATTGTTTGTGAACCTGGGGTACATGGTGTTCATTGAATACGAAGATGTGTATATAGAGACAAAAATATAGCAAACCATGGACCATAAATCTTTTCTAAAAACTGGGCTTCTTCCTACAATTTAAGGCACTTCTTGCAGTAAGTGTTTTGTCATTGCTTACACTTGCTATTTAAAGTCCAGGAACTGTATAAATAGTGTATCACACAGGCAGTTTGCCTTGAATGTTAATAGAGCCAAGTAACATTGGGATTTATCATGCTATTCGATGTATGCCAATTCACTTAAGTCATTTTAATCTAATATTTAATATTTCCTTGTTGTCTCCTACAAGATGTGATTTGGGCCTTTCAATAAGCCCAATTTCTCAAACTCATTTTTCCGTCTATTTTCTGTTTTTTAAAAATGCAGTTCACAAAGAAAAGGCATTGAATGGATTTTAGGAGCTCTGGGAAATTGAAATTTATGTCTTTTGTTTTTAGCACATTTGTTCTGGAATTGTTGGATGTAAACTTTAAAAATCACTGTTAAATAATTCAACCAAAGTTGCATTTATCAAATGAGGGGTGAAAACATGACACAAAATTACTTGGCAAAGGCTCCTCTTCCTGGAAGTGGCAAGCAAACAGCTGTAAGGAGGCAAAGAGTGCTTGCAAAGGAGTCATCAGACCCCCAGCAATGGCCAACCTTCCATGGCAAGTGTTCACTTTGAGTGTAGGCTGGCATTTCCCCGGGGCTTTAGAAAAAGTAATGGAAACACAGGCATGCACATCTATGAGATGACGCACGCACATACACAGGCCTCAAATCTTGCTGTTGGCATAGCAACACTGTGATCCAACTGCTACTGGTTTCTTCTGCTTTGAAACAAACATATTTCTTAAGAATACTTTGAACAAAAGGATGAACCTTAAACTCATGTATTCACTGTTCTCTTCCTCACCTTTGATGATTTTTCATCTGTTTTTTTTATAGCCTTGGGTAGGTGCGGACACTCAGTTACAGTCACCACTATATACTGAGAGCTAACACGGAAGTACAGGAGTTCTTTGGGATCTCTGTCTTTCTGTCTCTCTCTCTTTTTCTGTTTTTCTGTAATTGTTTTGTTTTGTGATTGTGTACTTTTTTGTAAATTATACCTTTGTTTGTGTTTCTTGTTTGTTTCAAGGGGTTCGCATTGTGTGTCGGTTCTTCTTTCTTATTTTACTCTTCTTTCCCTTTTGCCCTGTATGTGTCTGTGACTGGGTATTTGTGATAATGTGGTCTCTTTTTGGCTGGACCGCAACAGCGGGGCCAGCCCCACAAACGCGAATATCTGTGACTGAGTGAATGACTGAGTGAGTGAGTGATGAAGTTACACCATTGGTCGGCTGAGTTATGAAGTCACACCATTGGTCGGCCGGTTCAGCCATATACTAGGTTTTGACCTGGTCTTGTTCTTTTTTGTCCTGTGTAACAAAGGAGACCCAGAAAGCAAAACTGGTAGCTCTAAATCAGAAAGTAGGATATGCTGTATTTCTCCACCCTGGCACATGCACAGCGCTCCTTTTATACCCAACGTCTATTGAAATTCCACAAGATTATTTGTCATTTTGTAGTTATAAAAACTCAGTGCAGTTCTGCTTTCAATTATGTTGCATGCTAGTAGAGAAGCTCACAGAGAGCGGTAGAATGAGACTTTGCTTCATCCTTTTCGAAAGATAAAAGAAAAGGGCTGCAAGAAGGGATCGTTAAATCCACTGTGGTAAATATTTACTGTGCTGTAGTTTCACCATTTCTGTTTTTACTGTCCTGAAATGCATTTGCAACATTTTTCTTTGAACTGAATTGAAAGAGTGACATACATACAGTGAAAAAAAATACAACGTATGAGGGAGATTGTTCAGGGAGCAGGGGAGAAGAATCTAATTTGGCAACAGCTTGTTCTCTATGAGCTGTGTAACCTTGTGGTCAACATTACATGTAAGTGCTCTCCCAAACAGCAGGGATCATGAGCTGACATTTAATAACACCTACAGTAATGAATGCTACAGCTGACCTACTGTAATTAATGGCAGAGTCTGTACACTTCAACACTAAGTATGAAAATTGTATAAAAAGTCTTGTCAAGTCTGATATTTAGTATTATATTTGTCTTTTATTTTCACTGATTATTGGCATAGTTCCTTCCAAAACGACCAAATAACCCTTGGCTTGGACATTGATTTTTTCAAAGCTTCACAGAAATGCTTCAACATTCATATTTCAGTGGGTGTATCTTCACGTGAAAGGACAGTATTTCATGGGCCTCAGTCACCGTACGTTTGAACAATCAAAAGATTGCGCTGTGTTTGGAATATCACCATGATTGATGTAAATTAGTGAGTCGCTGATAATTCACAGAGGCGCCACCCATTTTTGGCTTACTGAAGCCTCACCCATCCATCACAAAGTATTAGCTTTGAAGGTACTGTAGACATAATACAAATGAATAAACTTATTCAACAACTTGCTTGGTGTATGTGTGTATTTTGGGTCTGGTATTTACAAATGCTGCCTTGTAGATTTGCTTGCTAACCCCCTCCACACTGAAGACTTCAAAGTGTTTTTTTTAAAAATGAGAAATGTGCATAATGTAGTGTTCACCCTCAAATGAGCATTTACACAATGAATTTATTATAACTCATTCAGTAATTCTGGCCCAGTGGGAAATGAAGCCTGTAGTGACTTTATAAACTTAAAAGCCTTTTTTGTTAGTGGATATGTGAGTTTATGGTGTGGTGGTCTTAACACATAGTTATTTTTCTTTTCCAGCTAACCAGTGGACAATAGCATGTAGGCTAGCATAAAAATATGGAGAAATTGTGACTTGAAACCCTGTTGCCTCTCTACACAGATGAGTGGAAAATGCAAATGGCTGAGAGAAATAATTGGAGCAATAATGGTAAGCCTGCTTCCATCCATTCTCCTGTCAGATTTGCAGTTACTTATGCTATCTATCCTGACTGTGAAACCGACAAATGCCACAGAGGTGCTGAGGCTATTGCTAGATTTTACCACCTATCAATTTTTGCACCGATTGAACATAGACATCTCTGCTATGGCAATTCAACTGGGATATCAATCTCCCACAGTGATTTTCACTAGGCTACCACTGAATTATTTTTTCCTCTATAAAGATTATTGATAGGCTACAACAGCACCCAGAAGCACTTTTGATGTGCTAAATAACAAGAAGGAATAATAATAATAATAATAATAATAATAATAATAGAATAAATTATTATAATTTATGAGTAAATTACATAGAAATAAGAAGATATTGTTTTGAAATGTAACCACTGTTTCTGGTATCCTCCTATTCATCTCTCTTTGTCCACTGTATGAGTCCCTGCTGTCTTCAAACAAGCTAGAATTGCTCCTCTGCTGAAGAAAGCCACTCTTTACAGCTTTGTCATCCACAAGTATTGTCCTGTTCCTCTTCATCCCTTTCTCTTGAATGTGATGTTTTCGACCAGCTCTCTTCTTTGCTCACTCAAAATGATCCCCTAGGCCTTCACCGGTCTGAATTCAGGGCTGGCTACTCAATAAAAAACAGACCTCTTTGCAGCCAGGGAGGAACTCAACTCTGCAGCCTCTCTCTCTTTCATTCTAATCCCGCTTAACCTCTCCACAGCATTTGAGGCCATCTCTTGTTATTTTCCCTGGCTACACTGGGGCTCTGTGGCTCAGCTCTCAACTGGTTTGCTTCCTACCTTAATAAACTCCTTTGATCAGAGTCGTGAAGTTTTGAGACCTTAAGCTCTCTATAGGTGTCCCCCAGGGTTCAGTCTTTGGTCCCCTCCGCTTTTCTTTCTATACTAAGTCTCTTGGTTCTGATATATCATTCCTGGTCTTATCACTACTACCCTGATCACACATATCTTTTTATTTTATTTTTTGACTTAGTTAAAACTGAGATACTATACTTCCAAACAAATCTCTCCCCCTGCTTGAGCTTCCACTCGCCAGTCAAACTGCCCCTCTCTGACATCAGAGTGGTATGTTAGACATGCTGATTCTTCCTTTACACCATCCAGAGAACCTGCCACTTTCTCTCTATTTACTCAACCAGTGCTGATTTAAGTATGAAAATTATAGTGGAGGACACATTTTAGGTATATTCTGGCACCTTATGCAGAGAAACACACACACAGATGTACACGTGCACACACACACACACACACACACACACACACACACACAATCAGTTTATAGCTGTGTAAAGATAGCTTGGCTGTATTGAGGTATTTACTTTGATTTACAATAATAATTGTTGGTTTGTTCGATTAACTTTATTCTTATTGATTATCGCCTAGAATTCTTGCTTCACTTCTGTATTAATGAGGCCAATGTTGGAGTTCTCCAATTTTTTAAGTTACTGTTGATAAGAGCATCTACAAGTGATTGTAATGGAATGTATTGAAATGGCATTTCAACTGTCATGTATTAAATTCTATGCATATACATATCTATATTTGGACATATTTTTGTCAAGGGCTTCTGAAGATGAAAATAAATGAAGTCTCAATGTGATGTACACATGGACAGGTAAATTTGTACTGTGCTGTATAATGTTGATGGCAGCTAAACCATTGTGAATAATTTGCCACCTTTTCCTGGTTCCTGGTAAAATCCTACCCACTGTGCCGTGGCAACAAATTTAGACATTTACTGCATTATGTTGAGAAAAATTTAGGCATTTACACATAATATAGGGAATAATCTTCCATCTGCCAGTGTTAATGGTGCAAAGGGGTCTAATTTGCGGAGAAAATTGTGTCACACTCACGAATATTCAGACTCGAGCGTAGCTAGTGTCTATATTCCCTGCTCCGAGTCTGTTGCTTGCAATAATGTAATCACACTACATTTTCTGTAAGAGACATGCATGTTATTACCCAGCGCCATGCAGCTGAAGAGAGTAAATGGTTATTGTTATTATCTATGGAAATGTAATATTTCAGTGTCAGGTGCTGACACAAGGAGAAGCCTTAAATTTTGGCACATCGGAAAGCATTTGTTTGCGTGTTTGTCTATTCTGTGTGGACCATTGAACTGCTGAAATGATTCCCTGTGGTTACCTTTCAAAATGCTCCCTTTTCTCAAAAATGGCTAAATGAATTTCCACTTCCAATTAGAAATACTCCGTAAAGATAAAGGACAGTTATTTATAGACCACAGTTCTGGGTACTCTTTAACTATGCCACCTGCAATGCAAGATTATTTTGTACAGAACTGTCAGGAAGGAATATTAAAATCTGCTGAGTCATTACAGCGATGGTAGTGTGCACTGTGGGGTGATGTGGATTCAAACAGAAACACACTGCAGAAAATATTGCTTGGTGCTTGATCTGAGGACAAAGACTGGTCTGGTCACTGCATGAGGACATTTCTGTAGAACTATGTCAAGCCAGGCAACATGATGGTCTTGGAACAATGCAGAGAAAGTACCAAGGCACAGTTGTGGCACAGCATTGTTCAGCTGTGGGTGTCCCGTGTTTTGGTTCAGAAACAAGTAAGAGATGGTTTTAATGGCAAATATAGAGCTTTCAGATCATTGGATACAAACAAGGTTCAACAGATATGTCATGCATAGCAGGTAAAAAATGTATTCTACATTATTCATTTTCTGCCTCAAAGAGGCTTTGTCCATTTCATCAAGTGAAATGAGCCATAGTCTGACTTCTCTCTTATCTTTTGTCATATTTCCCTTACAGAACAGCATAAAAGTGGCTATGTCTAAAAGGATGAGGTCAATATGATGATGTGGTTTTTTATAATTAGGCGAGGCTTACCACATATTGAGGTGCTAGCATTTAACCAGACAGTGCCAGTGACAGCAAAGATAATTTTTTAAAGATTGTACCCATATTTTCTCAACAGCTCACACAATAGTTTTCTCCTAATTGGAATGCCCAGTTTGTGTGTGCTTGTGGTCTTCTCTTTAACCCTCTCTGCCAATTCAGAAGGTGCAGACAAACACTCAAAGATGATGTTCGGCTCCTTTTCACTCTGCAATCCATCAATCAGACCTGCACAGACATCTAACTGAAGGAAGAGACTTTAATGTGTAGCTTGTACTGGCAGACTGTGGGAGAGCCAGTGAAGGAGCATGATGAGGCAAGGCTGTCCTGCTGACTGAGATCTGTCTCTTGCTGTGTAGTTCTGCTCCCACTGGCACCAGGGCTGCATGGTTGTAGGCATGGGTGATATAGGTGGTCGCCTAGGTGCCATCTGTATGGGGGGGAATCATTTGAATCAAAATATTTTAAATATGAAGAAAATATAATAGTGAGAAAGGCAATTCTCTATTCAATTGCTATCGTATTTAGTTCCACCTCACCTACTGTAGCCTTATCTTCATCAAAAATGACTTTGGTTACATGTTGTGGAGAATTAAACACAGAGATTGATGAAAGCAAACTTCAAAGTGAGCACATCAATGATCAGTCTGTTTCAGAATCTCAACAGTCAATAAACGCATGCTCTTGGTTTTTATTTGATGTCTATAGAAGAACAAATGCTAAAATTGCTTGCTCTTTCTATTGACTGTGAACTGTCAGTGAACCCCTCCCCCTAGCACTTCTTAGCAGCTCAATAATGTAGACACTGAAAAAAATTACAAAAACAATTTATTTTTTACATTTTTTTATGAGGACCATATTTTTCAGAACTCATAATTCAGACTTGGTGAGAGTGGTCATTTTACATTTGGGCGGCTTGAGAGAGAGGAAAAGATGCACACAAAGATTGAAAATAGATTGAAAAACAGAATAAAGAGGTACCAAGGGGATTGGTAGCTAAACCAGTGGGGCTGGCTTCTTGTTTAACTGATTTCGTTCGTCCCAGCAGAGAATCAAAGGCCTTTATAAACGCAGCGTCTAAATATTTAAGGGCAGATCGGAAGCAGGGATTTGGAACAGTGCACATAATGAGGACCGATAGAAATCAGAGGGGACAGCGGCAGACTTGTCCCCATTGATTTCCGCAGGCGTTGATTAATGGGCAGAGGTGAGAGGAATGGCCCTGGCGTTCCGGAGATGCTCCGATGGACCACCAGAGTGTAAAGGTTGCGGCAACGCAGCCCAGCTTTGCGCTGGGGCCCCAATGTAGGCATGCGTGCCGTACTGGCCGGCTAACGCCACGGCTGACGGCTGGATGGAGATTGATTTATCGCTTAAGTGGGTCTCTCTCGTTACTCTCCCCCCTGTGCGTATCGCCCCTACGGTACCTGAAGTCCAGCTCATCTCTCTCTGACCATGACACCGAAACACAAAAAGTTATGAAGAAGGGGCTCAGTGTACATCAATGCGTGTCAAAGACCAGGACCATATTTCATGTGTGTCAAAATATATTGGCAATGCTACAAATACAAAAAGAACTGTAATAAAAAAAAGTAAAGATAATAGACATATAGATAATATGTGTGGTGATATAACCACATCAAGGCTTAATATCTTTCCACTTTGCATTATCCACAAGAGATGTTTTTGTTACAAAATGAGCATGTCCATAATTGCATAATTAGCTTGATTATGCTCATGGGGACCATTTACAGTACTAATGATAAAGGGATGTCATTTGCTGAAGCCAAAATGGATGATACCCCTGTTGAAATTGCCATTTTTTTCCACCTACCTTTTCTTTTTTTTCTCATACACCTCACTGCTGTAATGGTCAGTGTGTGAGAGCACAGACCAACATGCACTTTATTAGCCCAACTTCTCACTCCGCAGTCCATCAGGTCACCTGATGCAGCTGTTGCTTTGGAGGAATACACTTTGCGTGTGAACATTGACACCAGATGTTCTACTCTTGCATAATGAGGAAGGTGGAGGGAAACTCTAGTGACTGAAACACACTCTCTGGCTGGTTACATTGGTCACTTTTTTATTGCATCGTATACAAACAAGGGAATAATTCAATAAAAAATATTAAACATTTTAAATATAATCTGATCTGTAAAAAATGAAAAATGATCTATGCACTGATGGCTTGATATCTTTAGGTATAAGTTTAATACTGTCCACTGAATATCATTCATAACTGATGAAATGAGTGAGTTGTCTAACACAACTCACTCAATGGGCATTAGGTCATTGATTTGGAAGGCAACCCTTCTTTTATGTCATTGGTTCCAAAGGAAAACTAGCAAGATAAATATTCTGATTAATGTGTAATAAACTCTGGTTTGACATAAATCACTTTCTCTAGAACATAACCTGTTGTAAGAACAAGTATTGGCAAGCTAGTAAAAAAATAAGAGTGAACATTCTTATGATTGTTATTTGAGGTTTATGGTTCAATACTTCTGCTTGAATTAGGACAGATTTGCAGACAGAAGTGCACTACTTCAGAGCTCCTTAAGAAGTGGTAACCAACCCTGTTCCTGGAGATCTACTGTCCTGTAGGTTTTCACTCAAACCTTAACCCATTCAAAATGCTAGAGATCTTATTGAGCTGGTAATTAGTAGAGGTGTGCCAAATTAGGGCTCAATTAAAACACACAGGATGGTGGATCTCCTGGAACAGGATTGGTCACCACAGCCTAAAGGGACATGGGGGAGAAAAAATAAGAATACTTCTGTGATATCTTGCAAAACTTTTGCATCTCACAAACCACTTAACTTGCTCTCGCTTGTGGGATTGGTGAACTAGCTTCATAACTGTTTCTTGGAACACTGACAGAAAATATGATGCCAGTCTTAACTATAAACTAGGAAATGGAAGTTTATACCTATCATGACCCATCACTCAAATGTTTGCTTATCTTATCAATCATTATTCAGCTGGGGACATTAGCCACTTAGCATGCTAACTAGAATAGCTACCTCTGATTAAAATCCAATTGCTTGCTGTCTTGCACACTTACAGAAGCTTGGAATCTAGTTTTAATTAGTGACCAGAAAATCTTGCTTCCTAGCTAGTGTTCATGACTATCTCCTGGAATACTGACAGAGGAAGCTAGTCATTGGTTAAAACTTAAAATTCTACTTTAGACCAACTGGAATTATAAGCTAGCTGAATAGGCTGGTCAGCTGCTGAACAGCTGGTTAAACAGCTAAAGGTGTCAAAAACACAGCTTGACCAGCTTAGACTGTTGTCAACTGGAATTTTCAACAGGAAAGTTGAAAATCAACCCTTCTAGCCAGATGGGATGTCTAGTGAAATTATCCCTGCTAGCTAGGTTGTGAAAATTAGCCAACTGGCTAATGAATGAAAAGTTAAGCAATCATCAAAATAGGGACACTTTTATTCGCTAGCTAAAAAGTTTCATAGTTTCTGTCAGTGTTGCAAGAGAGGAGCCATGAAGTGAGTTCATTAACCCTGCTAGGCAGAACAAAAAGTGTTCTGTGAGATCTCACAAAAGTTTTGCGAGATGATGCAAAAGTTTAGCAAGATTTCGCAAAAGTAGGCTAGATATTTTTTCTCACCCATGTCCCTTTAGGGGCTCCATTCATTACAGCTTACATATATGCCTGAGCAAAATATGCCTCCTGCAGTTCTACAAGGAAGCAAAGCCCAGAGAATGTGTTTGATTGCATGCACTGACCAATCACATATTAGCCTTGTCAAGGCTGTTGATTCAGTGAGTTTTTGGCGCTTCTTGCATGTAGGAATTATTTTTCATCTTGCAGATCAACGCAGACTTGTAGCTCTGAGCTATCAGGAGAAACAACCATTTCCTTATCAGTTCGAATAGCAGGTTGCCAAGCAGGCTCCGGTCGTCAGTCAAAAGGCAACAACGTCAGACGTCGGCCTTTACAAAGCATGACATGCAATATAAATTCCTTATTAATTGCTCATAAATAATTCATGGCGGATAATTTCTGCCATTACACATATGCGGGTACATTGGAATTAAATTACTTTCCATTAATGAAACGGAATAATTCACAAAGGGCAAAACCTGAAGGCTTTTTAATAAGCGGGAAGGACTGTAGTTATTCATTGTGATTTATGGCAAATAATTTTGGAACACAAACAACAAAATGATGTAGCATGGTTCTCTGTGGTGCTTTGATTAAAATATAATGAGTATCTTAACAATGCCTGCGAAACTTTAGAAATCCAGTAATGCAAGTTTTGATTGCATTCCCTTGAGGGGCTGCTACCCCATTACTTCCCACCTGGTAAGATGGAGGGTGAGTGGGAAGTTCTTTAAAGTGGAATCTTATGCATTGGTATTCCAGGAACGAGAACAGATTATGATTAATGTGTGATTGAAACAACTTTATCCGTTAAATTCCAACACAGTGAGGGTGGGAATTGTGCGTAATTTATTTTTCTGTTATTGACCACCTTTATTATCACAGTATTGTTTAACTGTGTTATTATTGCTCATGCTGTTGGGATGCAACACAACATCAATAATAATAACACAACAACAACAATAATAATAATAATAATAAAAATATTACTACTACTAATAATAATCATTTGTTTGAACGCTTATGTTTAATGTCATATCTTGATGTGTTAATTGCCCCTCTGTTGAAAATAAGGGCAATTTAAACAAATTGAACGAAACATATTTCTATGTTAATTAAGATATGAATGTTTGAGAGATACTGGGAGATATTGTTTTGTCCTGATAGCCCACTTCAGCAGTGTCAGATGAATTTCTTTTTCTTTCTGGTCACACAGGCAAGCAAAGCAACTGCACACAAAAGTGATTAAAAAGCTTTGGCCCACATCTCTCTCTCTCTCTCTCTGGAGCACATCTGATGGTAGAGACTGATAAGGTATCTTGGCTTGTGGTAGAAGTGAAACTAGAAAAGATGAATGGTTTACTTGATTTTGGTTTTACAGTACTTAAGCACCCAATAGTAGTATAATAGTAGTGTATTTTTCTTTGGAGAACTCAGATCAGTGTGTGTGCGAGTGTGTGCATATATGTGTTGCAAAAGGAGTTAACAAAAAAAATCTCCATACACGTTGTATTGGAATTAGTGTATTTTAACTGGAAAATACTCAGTGGTGTATCTAGAGGGGTTCCATTTAAGGTATATATATAAAAAAAGAACCCAACATTTCTTTTTTTGACAATGTTTAAATTTAAATGTTGTTTCACCCTCTGTAAGTCAAAGAAGGCGTCTGAAGGACAATGGCATCACTGTGGTGTTGAGTAGCCTCTCTCTGTCCTGAGCTATTCACGGTAATAGAATTAAATGAAGCCCCACTGTAGCATGCGCCTAATGAGGCCTCATGCCGGAGCCAAGAGGGTTACTATTGTCTGGAGGCTCACAGAGATGGCATTCGTGCACCTGGTTCATTAAAACGCTGACATCTGCCACACAGACAGTCTAAGGCTCCTGCCAGTCCAAAATATTGCTCTTTTCTCCTCGCTTTCTTCAAAAGCACAGCCAAACAGAGAGCATCTCAGAGAGATCATGTGGAGATTAGGTGCCGTTTCTGTGTGCTGTGTTTTTTTTCCATTGCACAAATGCAACGGGGGATTCTGTCGATCACCCTCGGAAAAAGAGAGCGAGGTTCGCGTTCTGATCGTCGCATCCGATTGCCGGCCTTGAAAGTTGATTGCTGCTTAGAGGAAACAGGATGCAAAGCGACGCGCGTGCTGGGCATCGTCGTTTGAATCCGCACCGAGCGTGGTGCTGTGATTCAATCCCCCCGCTTGCTACGCCTGATGTACCGCTCTGTTTAGCGAGCGAGCTCTGGGCTTGGCGCGCGACCCAGAAATTAAGACGCACGTCCCAGTGGGGAATGGGAGAAGGATGGGCGGTGGAAAATGCTGACTCTGCCTCCTCCAGCAAGGCCCCGCCCTCTGCAGGGTACCACCTACTGAGAGGCCTGCTGAGTAACATATCCAATTGACGCGCTTGTGCTTACTACAGCGATACATGCCGCGGTTCAGATCCAACCTGGAGCTTACCAGTGCAGATTGTGGCTGGGAGGCCCACAGGGTAATGCATAATTGGCCATAGCATCACCCAGGGAAAGTGGGTTCATAGTCAGCAACCTTGTCGCTCAATAATGACTCCTCCTGTCAAATGGTCAGTCCTCTGGCACAGCTGAGTTTGTGGATATTAGGCAGCCTGTGATTCAGAGAATACATGTGCTAGAGTGTGCCCTCCCAGACTGGCCTTTCAATAAAAATAAAATTAAACTACCTACCGTAAAGAAGCATTCTTTATAGGATAATGTGAACTTTGAGGCCACTGCTATTGTGAGGCCACAGCCGCTGCAGTGGCCCACATGCTATGAGGCTTTGTCTGTGGCGAGGCCCCACCTCCAGTGAGGTCATGTCCACTGAGGCCCCATTTACTGCAAGCTCATTCCTGCTGTAAAACTTCGGCCACTGTAGGACCCCACTGTCCTCGGGACCCTGGCATTCAAAATCGCACACTATGTACTACATACTATAAATGTATACTATCATTCAGTGTACTTATTAAAAAGTATGATGGCTTTTCAGGCACACCATGTTACCATAGAAACACGCCACTTCCTTTCAGCTCAGTGTGTTGATGACGGCCATAGACCTGTTGATGGAATGCGAGCGGCACCTACCGGCATCTTTCCCTGTCCTGAAATTTACACTATACAAATAAACATGCTCCGGTATCACTTTCTCATTTAACGAAGCCACTAACATTACTAACGTACGCTATGTTACATAACGGTAATTCTGCTGTGTACATTACAGTAAAAAACTAGCTAGTTGATGTAACTTCATGTAAGGAAAACGTAAAACGATTTAAAACGTACATATAACCACTGGTTTTAACCACATTCAGCTAAGCTAATGTAATACTTTTAAATTGTTCAACTCTTTTGCTACTTTGGCGTGAACCGCCTTTGTAATTATTAGTTAATGTCTGGTTGCTGGGTTGTGAATTATCTCAGTGTATTGTGGGATTTTCATCCCAGTTTAGTGTCCAGTGTTTCCATATTACAATATTTCACCAAATGTGCTATGACATCCAGGTATTTTTACCATACTATTTGAAAAAACCTACAGAGCAAAATGTTCAGTGTTAATTTAACTCTAGCAGTGTTAATTCAGCTCTTAACAGATTTCATCTCACATTTCAGAATGTTATCTGTTAAGAGTTGGATTAACAATGGACATGTTACTGTGTATAGTTTCAGACATACAAAAATATTTGAATACTATTTTGGCATACTAAATACTATGACCTCAGCAGCCCATGCCCTTAGAAGTCATAGTAAATGTCAGAGGGGAAATTTTGTATTTCTACAAAAAGCCACATGGATCTCTGATTGGCTCAATTTAATACACTCACCTAAGTACAGGCTGATCCATATGGCACAATTTGGAAAGGGTTCCCACCTATAAACTGGCAGTTGTCATCAGTGAGTACCTCTCTTATGACTGGTGATCATGGTGTAGTTTGTAATGTAAAACAGTCACCGGACTATAGCTGAGTCTATTGGAGGAGTGACTGTGCTTCAGCTGCTGTACTCACACTGGGGATGTGGATGGCATTGTGGTGACACAAGTGCTGCTAATTCCAAATGGGAGATAAAGGGAGAGGGGGAAACTGGGAGTATCAAAGCTATTATTCCTGTGGTGAGAGAGGCCCAATGCAAAATGATCTGCATGAATGGTTTCTTTGTAATAGTCTGTTATTACATGAACATTTTTGTTCTCCTTTTTCTGGAAGGGGGGGGAGGGCAGAGGAGGAGGGGGGTTGCTTGTGAGAAATGGATGTGGCTGTCTGTACTCAGAAGGGTTTAGTGTGTTCTGCCTGTGAATAAGGCACATTATGAATTCAAGGCCATAAGGAGACAAAGCAGCGCTGTTTACAGGTATAGATAACAGCTCCTCACTTCTCTATGCTGCTGGAATACTGAATAGGCCTACATGCACTGAGAGGGGTTCAGATACAATACCCTGAAAACTGTTTGTCGAAAAATATGGTTATAATGGCATTTTGCACCTTGTAAGAGGAGAGCTATTTGTGACATGCGCATTCTGTCACAAAGAGGTGAGCTGAACCAACAGCCTGGATCTCTCTGTGATTGGTTGGCTGTCATCAGCAAAGACTTACTGTGGTGGCAGCATTAGGATGGTCAGTAGGCGTGTGTGTGTGTGTGTGTGTGTGTAAGCAAGAGAGAGAGAGAGAGAGAGAGAGGTAGGGAGACAAAGAGAGAGTGTGTTTTTACATAAATCTGCATGTAATCAGCTTATGACATGAGTTCCCTGTGTACAGTGAGCTCCATAATGTTTGGGACAAAGACATATTTTTTTATTGGGCTTTGGACTCCACAGTTTTACATTTTGTAATCAAACAGTTCACATTTGGTTAAAGTGCAGATTATCAGCTTTGTATTTTTGATAAATTTTGGTTTATAAAATTACAGCACATTTTATATGTAGTCTCCCATTTCAGGGCACCATAATGTGGTCGAATGGCTTCACAGGTTCTTCTGCTTCGTCAGGTGTATCCAATAGCTTCCTTGGTGCAGGCATAAGAGAGCTTTTAGTATCTAGTCTCTATTCTAGGCTTTTTATTGCCTTTGGTGTCTATTATTGGCATTGGTCAATATGAGGACCAGAGTTGTGTCAATGAAAGTCAAAGAAGCCATTATGAGGCTGAGAAAAAAAAAAAAAAAATTATCAGTGACATAGGCCAAACCTTAGGCTTACCAACATCAACTGATTGGAACATCTTTAAGAAGAAAGAGAGCACTGGTGAGCTTGGGAATCAGAAAGCAACTGGTAGACCAAGGAAGACCTCTACAGTTTGATGACTGAAGAATTCTCACCATAATTCTCACCATTCAGGGGGCAGGCATGGATGTGTGACTACTGGTCACAGAAGACTTCATGAGCAGATCTATAGAGGCTATACTGCAAGATGAAAAACACTAGTTACAAAGCTACAAAACAGGACTTGCTACAAAAACGGGAAGACCAGGTTACAGTTTGCTAAGGAGTACCTAAAAGGAGTTCCTAAAAGACCCAGTAGAGTCCTGGAAAAAGGTCTTGTGGACAGATGAGACCAAGATTCATTTGTAGAGTGATGGCAAGATCCACCCTTTCATGACACTCATGTTACATGTACCCCCATTCCAGCACTTTTTGTAATTTGTATTTGTCCTAATATTGTTGCTTGTTCTTCTCCCTAGTTTGGCTTGGCATAAGTTAGCCCTGAACTGAACTGTGTTCTTGGCTATAAGTAGCTGCACGAAATTAGTATTCTACCTTACTGAACCTGTGTTTTGTAGTTGTCCAAAGACCTGGATTTGCACTTTTTGTCCGTCACTTTGGATAAAAGCATCTGCTAAATAAATGTAATGCAATGTAATCCAAAACCCCCATCATCTGTGAAACGTAGTGGTGGGGGTTTTACTGTTTGGACATGTGTGACTTCCACAGATGCTTGCTCACTTGTCTTCATTGAAGATGTAACTGCTGATAGCAGCAGTAGAATGAATTCTGAAGGGTACAAAAACATCTTAGATGCTTTTCCTGCAGCAAGACAATTATCCCAAACATACTGCTAAGGCAACCACGTTTTTCAAAGCCAAAAACAGGAAAATCCTTGACTGGTCAAGTTATTCCCCCGATCTACATTAAATTTAACATGTGTTTCATATGCTGAAGAGAAACTTAAGGCAGTTAGCCCCCAAAATAATCAGGAGCTATAGCCTGGCAGAGTCCTGGCTGAGAATCACCAGGGAAGATATTCAACACCTGGTGATATCTATGGTCACAGACTTCATTGCATGTAAGCATATGCAACAAAATACTAAACATGACTACTTTCATTTATGTAACAGTAATATGTCCCAAGCATTATGGTGCCCTGAAATGAGGAAGCTACGGATAAAAGGTCCTGTAATGTCTACATGGTGAAAATTATGTGTAAAAATTGTGCCCTTTAATAAAAGCTGGAAGTCTGCACTTTTACCTCATTTGAATGGTTTGATTACAAATCTAAAATTGTGGAGTACAAAGACAAATCGCAAAAAAATATGTCCATGACATTATAGAGCTCACAGTATATGGTGCAATTTCCCTTTATCACTGGTTACAGCAGATGGCTTTCTATCTTGGTAAATGGTAAAACAACTTGTGTAGTCTCTGCTCTGTTGAGACTAGAATGATAAAAATGTTTTTAATTAGAGGAAATTAAAAATACAGTCATAGCTCCCTGTGAAAAGGTTTGTTTACCTTATTTATATGCTTTCTAGAGAACAAACAGTACATTCTTTATGAAAAATATCAAAGCCTGGAAGTCAGTGTGGGAGTATCCGCTAAAATGTGACAAAACTGAAAAATGTATAAGCAGATTTTAAAAATTGACAAAATTGGTAGGATGTGCTATGTTTTTAGTCTAAATTATTTTGCCACTACATAACTAAATAAACTTTACCCTAGAACACACACAAAACAAGCATTCTCATTAGTTACTTTGCAATGGAAGAGTAACAAGAAATTCAAACAACTGGTGACTCGGAAGGTCACCCAGTAAAGTCACAGTTCTAATGAATGGGCTGCAGGCTGTGGTACTGCAAACCTGGACTGTGCCAGTGCCAGCTGTGGTTGGCAGCCCTGCTGGGCGAGGGACAATTGCATCCAGAATCACTCGGGGATGGACGGGTTTCAATCGTCTGGGATGACAGCGTCTTATAGCGCGCCAGCAACCCCTGCTGGTCGCTCGGGCGCCCGCGAGTCTGCCTGTTAAGCCCCTCCAGCTCTGATGTCTGTATGAGTCTGAGCTTCAGACTGCAGTGTGATGTGAAGTGGTGGCTGACATCACATGCGTCAGGAGAGCACTTGATGTTCAATCGGGTATTCCAAATAAAATTAAAAAAAGATTCGGTTTTAGGGGTGCGCACAGATGCCACAATTTGTATCTGTATCTGTATTTGTTCAACTGATATTGCATTGATATTGTATTTATATTTAGATAGTCCCCACTAGTAGGTGTGATTTATACAGGAAGTGACATAAATGTCAAGATGAACACATTTCTAGCTTTATATGCTCTATTGTTGATCTTCTTGCAATGAACTATGTCTATTACATAGCTTGTCTGCTAATGGGGAGTGACTATTGGGATTATGCTCTGTGTAGGCTATTACTGAATAGAAAATACATCCAGTCTATGAAGGACTGAGAATTCAAAGATAGATTACGTAGAAATACTGTGTCTCTGTCTTCATGCTACTCTAAACAGGTTAGTTTAGATTTTGTGGGATGAAGCAGTGATGCGTGTGAACGCTACGTCTGCTAGCCTACACTGTCTCCAATTCACCTACAGACTGTGTAGGCGAGGGCTAGCGGGGCATTGCCCCTGCACGAACACACGCGTGCAAGAACTACAGCCCTCTCCCCTTCACTTCCTGCTCTCCTCAGCTTATAAGCAGCTTGAAAAAAGTGATCGAGACAGCAGCAACATACAAACTTTACGCCATTACTTTGGCTGTGTTTATATATGAAACGATATAAAATCTGAATAATTCTATTGATATTCAGACATATTTCTCATTTGTTGCAGTGCCATTCTTCATGCACTTTCAAATAAGGTATTCATATTTGGAACATGCCCCTTCTAGTTTTGCTTATTATATTCATAACTTTTTATTCTCCGTATTAACACAGTGTTAATGAGGAAGACGTGCGTCTTTAAGGTCAATTTCCAGTGAACCGTGTGATGTGTAAACACATATTACTTCAAAAAATAATCCCGTCATAGATCATTTTTTACTACCTTATTATCTTTTTTATTTCCTCCACATCCAGGCATAAAAACAGCCCGCCGTTATTACTGGGTTGATGGAGGAAACGTTTATTGGTGCCGTAAGTCATCCCTGATATGGCTTTCTGCTCTGCCTTCCATGCAGCCATTGTACTGTAGATAGGGAAACGCTGTACTTATTCATGAAAATGGGCCGCGGTGTAATTTCTCCCCCAGTGATCGTTAAAAACCCAGACTCTCACCTCAGGGCTCGGAGCAGCGTGGAACTGGTTAATTATTTTATTTCTCTGTCCTCTTCCAACAAGCCAGATATTCAACCAACCTCCTCTTGTGTCTCAGCTCTCCTGTGTTACTGTACCTTTCCTGTACGTCACTGCCGTCGTAATTAGAGAATGCGCTTATGTATGTATTTCATCTCACATACTTATTATTTCATCTCTTGGCCTTAAAGCTCTTTCGAGTAAAAAGTGGGTGGGGTGAGAATTACTCACTTTAATCACCACCAATGTGTAGCATCTGGGCGATGCTTCCATTCATCAGCCCAATTTGGAGTGCAGCGGGACAGGAATAAGCCCGTCCCATTGGACCGTCCCCCGTCACATGAAGAGGGACGCAGTTGCTGCTCGATGGCGGTAAACCGCGTGCGGTCCCCCGAAGCGCGCGCTGCCAGCTGCCGCCGCTCTCCGTTCTGCGGGCCACCAGCTGAGCCGTGCAGCCGTCGCATTGGAAGAGCACGCTAAACGTGAAGCAGGACACAGGCAGACTGACTAGAGGAGTCGCTCTTGCATAATGAGGCGTGCCCTACCTCCCTGAATCAAACCTTCCCTTGGCAGTTCCATGGCCAATTATGCACTACCCTGTAGGGCCTTCCAGACACAGTTTGTACCGGCAGGCTTAGGATCCAGCGCAAGAGTGAGGCGTGCGACGTTGCACTGAGTAGGATGTGCTGAGTAAGACCTTGAGTAGACACGGAGAGACATGTCGCTCGCTAATGACAAACGTCAACCGGTAGGCGTCTGCCATTTTGTTGGGAGGAGCTAAAGTAGCGGTACCCACAGGAAGTCTGGCTGACTACTTCTGGCATGATGAGGCCGGTTGTGTCCCACCACTAGAATCTCCCTTTCATTAGCACTGATGGGCATGAAATTACCACAGAGCCGTCACCGTCTCAGCAGCCAAAGGCCCTGCTGACTCTCACCGCCCGCCTCCACAATCTCAAGCCCATTTTGACGCAATAAAGATGTGCGAAGGTGCATAACAAGTCAATCTCCTCGAATTCTGCATGGAGGCATAGCGCTCCCTTATCACGTAAGAAACAGAAAAAAAAAAGAGTATAAAATGTGCATTGAGCAGTCTGTGGCTCCAGGCATTGTGAGGCAAACGCCGGAGCTCCTCCCCGATGACATTCACCCCGGCCGACATTCCAAGGGTGTAGGCGTTCCCACCTGCCGCGGGTCAGCCAATCAGCCTTCTCGCCTTTTTCCCTTGGGATCCCCCCCCCCCCCCCCCCCCCCCCCCCCCCCTCCTCTCCTCCACCGTCCCGCATCGCGGCTGATGGGTGGCAACGAGCTCCGCGAACTCTCCTGGCACGCGCGAGCGCCGGGGTCAGCCAGCCCCCGAGGCGGCCTGGTGAGAGGGATGAAAACACCAATTAGAGAGAACCGCCGGCGCGCCAGCTCCCCCCGCGGAACGGGCGCCGTCCCGGGGAGGAGGAGGAGGGCCGCCGCGCCGCGCCGCGCCTCGCCGCTCGCGGGGCGCCAGGCTCCTCTTTAAACCGCCGCTAATTGCGCCCGCTCCACCTCTTAACGAACGGCACAGCCGTGTCCCCCCCCCCCGGTCGTAATTGTCGCCTGGCCCGTGGCTGAAGTGGTAAATTGGCTCTTTTCTCCTCCCGGATCGTCTCCGTGTCTTTTGACTCGGCCCCCCGGCGGCGCGACAAAAAAATATTATCCACGGTGAGAGCGGCTGCTGGGGATTGATTGGGTTCGGTTCCAGGACGAGGGGGGACAGAAACGGTCTGCGTGAACCCCTGCGTGTGCCCCGGGGTAATGGCCAATGAGCGCTTCACTGCTGCGGCAGAACTAATACCCAGGAGCCATTGCAGATTCCTCAGCTCTTCACAGGCTTTAAGCGAATGCCGGTGGACAGCAGAGAATGGCGTGCGGAAAAATGAAAGCGAGTTGGGTGACGTGCGGCGTCTTCTGTAGGTTAGCTGACTCTCAAGACATATGCGAGTCCCACCTCGCAGGCAAGGTTTTGATTCCTCTTCCGTGGCACCTACTCAGCTCAGGTCCCTTCTCTTTCTGTTATGCTCTCGGCTTTCTACCTTTCTGAAGACAGCAAAAATATGAAAGGAAGGTCGATTGTGTACTCTCATTTATTTATTCATTTATTTATTTTTAAAGTCAGCAAATCCATTGCTAACAGGACACAAATGAACAAATGAATGCATATCATAGTAACCATCACCTCATCATCCAGAACAATAACATTGCCTCTAGTTTTTCCACCAGTTGACATCTACATCTGACACATTCATCTACAGCAGGAATAAGCATCCCTGGTCCTGGAATGCCAGCGATGTTTACGGTGTTCATTCCATCCAAGCTTCATCTATAGAGTTTGATTGATTATTTATAGCATGATAAGAATATCCAGAGCCTGAATAACTCCATCACATAATCACTTGCATTCATTAAGCCTAATCATTCATTCTATTATGAAATTATAGGATTGAATGGGAAAAAAAACAGGAAGTGGAAGTAAATTGTTCAGGCCAAATAAAATAGTTTGTGGTTCAGCATGATCAAACCATTCAAAATTAAGACAGCTGAAATTTTACTGAGAGGATGTGTTGCGTTTTATGACGCCCGCATCAAATTATCTTTGGGCTGCCATAATTGTTTTGTAAAAAATAAAATGACAATAGGGCTTTAACATTTATGTATGGTTTTATTCCAAACCTGATATAACCGCTTCGATTTTTGGCTTTGATTTATTCTGGTAACAAGCAACAACATGATTTTCTAGGTAAGTGGGAAAAATTGAATGTCCAAAAATGCTTATTTCAGAACAGCCAAAAAGAGACTGCCAGTGTCTTCTTTCAACCGTATACTAACTGGACAGAAATTGTTTTGCTCAAAAAGGGTTCACATTGGCAGCCAAAGTTCAAGCATGCACATATTTTTAAAAAAGCTAAAGCAAATTATGTGATTAATGGAAAAAATGTGCTTTATTCCACTAACAGGTCAGTCATTTCCATGTAACTGGCACGAGTTGGTTTCCCAGGATGGTTTTGCACTGGCAGAGCAGCGTACCTTAAATTTCCCCTCACTCCTCTCTTTGCCCATGTCTGCCATATTGTTTGTTCTGTGCAACATTCGTCCACAATTCTAAGTGGGGCATAAAGTTTACCCCGCAGGGTGGAGGTTTTTTAATCAGCTACAATTTTATCACAGGAGGCATGCCCATGGCATTGCCTGGGGCACTGAACGGGAGCACTCGATGCTAAAAAAAAAATAAAAAATAAAAAAAAACAGCTGGTTTTTCAAACCCAGGAGCCGGTGTCAAAATCGATGACACTGACTGAGAAAAACCACGCCTGGAACCCCGGAACATGAATGCTCTTCTGCCCCTCTGCGTCTGTATTTACCAGCGTGTTTCTTAAATAACACAGCTTCAGACAATTGGCATTAACGCAGTACTAGACAATCGCAATTAACATCCATTCTCAGGCAAAGGCTGAAGTCTCAATTAACAGGGAGAGCTAGTCGAAGAAACTTTGCACCGAATTTGCGAGTTCATTTACATACACACGAGGTGTTATTCTCAATTAACATTTTGATTTAGCTTCTGGCATATATTTGAATCCTACACATCAGTTCATTTTCATAATAAACCATTTCACATTTATTTATTTATTTATTTAGCTTTTTGACTTCGCCCATGTTGTCAAATTGTTGGGGTGCCTCCAGAGAGATCAACACAGTCCACTAATGTTAAGGCTCTGATAGAGCAAAACTGCCCATTATTTCAGTAAGCTGATTTGATCAGGCAGCACAGAGATAATAATCTGTGCATTTATATATAGACCTGTGAATATGTGTGCGTGTGCGTGTGCGTGTGTGTGTGTGTGTGTGTGCGTGTGTGAGTGTGTGCGTGTGCGTGTGTGTGTGTGTGTGAGAGAGTTTGTGTGTGTGTGTGTGTGTGCGTGTGTGTGTGTGCGTGTGTGAGTGTGAGCGTGTGCGTGTGTGTGTGTGTGTGAGAGAGTTTGTGTGTGCGTGTGTGTGTGTGTGTGTGTCTGTGTGTGTGAGAGAGAGTTTGTGTGTGTGCGTGTGTGTGTGTGTGTGTGTCTGTGTGTGTGACAGAGTGTGTGAGAGAGTGTGTGTGTGCGCGTGCCCTGGTGCATGTGTTTTACCTCAGGACTATACGATGTGAGTCGTCAGGTGACATCAGACGGATATCAGTCATGAATCATCCAGTAAACTCTGCGATGTGAAAGGAAATGAGCCGGCTGAGGCAAATGTTGAACGTGAACAGCTGCGGCTCCCTCCCTGCGACCCTCCCCGTTGAGACAGACTCTGCGGGCCCTGGGCTCACTGTCAGAGGGGTATCACGGATCTCTGAGCCCCTGATTATGAGAGAAGACTCAATTAGTAGAGATGTCTGCTCCTCGTCTGCATATAATCCATTAATTCACAAATATAAGAATACTGTATACTGAATACTGAGTCCCCAGCGCTGATGTGAAAGGATCTGATCTGATCTGATCTGGTGAGCCGAAATAAAATAAAAATGCTGGCTGGCAGCACACGCTTCAGAGGAGAGTGTATGCTTGTCTACGCTCTCTTGAATTGACGGAGAATGTTGAGGCGATGAGACTGGCTGCAAATAAGGCTGGGCATTCAAAATTGGAGTAATAAAAAAGGCCAAACACAAGAAGATAAGACAGTAAGAGGATGAAAACATTTCATTAATCCCATCCTGGTCCACTTTGTGAAATTCTGAATGTCTTCATAGTATCATTTACTGTAAGTATATGTCTATGATAAAGTGCTGAGTGTGGCAAGCAGATAAACAAAACAAAACTGAATCAACAAAACATCATTTACTCCTTTTGGCGGGTGGAATAACTCAACAAGAAAAGTGACGAGAAAAGCTCAAAACAAAGAAAAAGAAAATATAAATATATAATAAGTTAAAAAAAAAAACTAAAAAAAGCAATAACCAAAAAGGTTGCTCATGCAGCAGTGCCCATGTAGGTCTCCCACCAAGGACACAACTGGCACAACAGGCCTGATAAAGGCAATGGTCAACACCTACGCTGCTGCCTTGGCTGTGCATGATTTTATATGAGGCAGCTGCTGTCCATGGTGCTGAAGTACTCCCAGGCCTTGAGCGATTAAAAGAACATCTGACTGCAGCCAATGAGTTGGAGCACTTCATAATCTTCCCCCAGCCCTCCCAGCATAACCGTGTCATATAAGCTAAGACATATGAAACTGTGTGATTGTGGTATTATGATGCACAATGCATATAAACTTATGAATTCATTGCTGAATTATTGCAATGCTGGCTTTGTGATCTGATTCCTTTGCATAGGGGAAAACATGACAGAACTTACTTATTTCTTAACTGTGTATAATTATGGAAGAAAATAAGGCTAAATAAGATTTAAATGTAAGAACTTTAAACAGATTTAATTTAAAAAAAAACTGAAATTAATATATTTGAATTTTTAAACTGTGAATTCAGTACATGTGAATTTATTCATGTAGAATTTTGTAGTATTGATTTCTCATCTCAAAAATGTAGCTTCCCAAACTTCATATCTTAAAAAACCAGACTCCCAAAAATTATGGCTATTTTTTCTCGTTTTTAAAAATTCACTTTCAAAACGAATATAGAACGTGGGTTATTCAAAAAATGAGTAGAATGTGAATGAAAATCGATTCTACCTGTAGCCAATCATAATCTTCAATTTCTGTGAAAAGAACCAATGAATGAAGATTCAATGTTGATGAACTGAGCCTGTCAGCTGCAGCGGACACATACAGCTACTTGTCAACTTAGCGAGTGAGCTGTAAATGGTGAGTGCAGCCAGTTGCATTATTTAGCTATCCATGTGTCATGCACTTCTTTAGCTAGTCAGGCAAGTCAACTGCTAGAATCATACTGTATATGTGTAAATGAATAAGTAAGCCAGAAAATACTCTCCTAAAAGAGAGTTTTGGGAGCCTGGTTTTTTAAGATTTGAATTTTGGGAAGTTATATATTTAGATGTGAATTCAAAACTATAAAATTCAATATATTGAATTTACTGTTAAAAATTCAAATATACATATTTCACAGTTTTAAATTTCCATTAAATTAAATGTGTTCTAACATTCAAGCCTTTTTGAACCTTATTTTCCTCCATAATAATGTAAGTTTGCAATGTGTAGCTTGTGACTACTTCCTGCTTGACAAAACCTGGATCTAATTTTGGAGGAAATGAGTCCTGGTCCACGCTTGTTTTATGACCAAGTCTGCCGTGAAAACCGTGCCAAGATGTTTGAGCTTTTACGCTGCAGATGAATTTGTCCTGACAGCACCTGAGCTTAGCGTTTGAGTGACAGGTTCTGTCTCGTGAAAACATTTTGTGACTCCTGGGCACTTAGCTCCCATGTTACCCTTTAACTCATGCTTCATCGCAGCTGTGATTGACACTTACTACTGCTTATCTCCTTGGCCTGGCCTGTGAGTCACGCCCCACCCCTCTGAGCTAGAAGACTTAGGGAGAGCCCCCTATGACTCACTCTCCCTGTAAACCTCATTTTTGACCTGTGTGAAAGATCTGCGTGTGACAGACTGTTGCTATACACCATATAGTGTCACAGATTCTCTATGGTACCCTGATGGCCAGCAACTGCTGTCTTCTCTATGTCCTTAATCTTGGAGGTTCTTAGTTTCGTTCATAAACTACTGAGAAAGCTGACCACCTGGTTAATTTATAGAACCTGTGTTAATAGCCATAAGGGAGAGAATAAGTCTTTCACATTTATCACTATAAGTGTTTCCCAAGGAACTCTAAATGGTAATCTGTGTTTTTTTCCTTTGCTTTGTGCTTTTCTTATCCACATTTTAGGATTATTGTGATAGCTGTTAAATTTTAAATGGCTACCAAATCTTTCTGTCCACTTCTGCGAAACCTGTTTGAAAATGCAAATGCTGCAGGCTGTCCAGTGGATATGTGTGGGAGCAGACCCATCTTCAAAACAGTCCAGCACAACTGTGACAAGAAAGGCATAGCATCAGCAGACGTATTGGGGACGATTCGAGCACCACCTACAATGGGAGAGGGAATAACAGAAAAAGAGTCTAAAACTATTCAACTATGGATGATGAACACTAGTAAGTTCACATACTTTATCATGCTAATGAATGGCAAAAGGCATCCAAGAAAATGCTTGGCAAATTTCATAGAACTTTAAAAAAACAAGCACGAAACCGTCCAGACCCACGGCGCACCTCCTGCGCATGTGCCTACAAAGGTCGTCCGTGTGAGTGAGTGAGTGAGTGAGTGAGTGACCACAATTTGCGGCGCGTAGCCCACGGCGGCAGTCCTGTGGCACCGTGGGGGGAAAAAAAAGAGAAGGCATGTGAACTTATCTAACTGAAGTAGCACTCTGGATACATTGCTTGCCATTCCAGTCATCTAGAAGTGCATGATAATTGGCACATCAAAATCCATAGTAATTCACTAGGCATGTTAATTTGAAGGTTTCTGATGAAAAAGTACACAGTGACATTTACATCAGCCAGTGACAGTATATGCAGAAGTCAGGACACAGCCATTCTATTTGGTTGATTTTTCTGTGTTATCTATCAAGTAATGTTCATCCAAGGTGTGGATGAGTGTACCAAAAAAAAGTCAACACCAATCTTTATGAAGATTTTAAAGGGAAGATAGGAGCATCAAGCTAAATATGCATGATTAAAGTATGTATGATCAAATGTAACTGGACAATATGATACCCACTTTCTGGATTTACAAAATCCAGGGGTAAGCTGTTTTATTTTTTTCCTGAAAAGAAAGAGATAGAAGTGTTGCTTGTCTGGAAGCAGACCCTCTCTTTGATTGGTCCTTGATAAGAGAAGATAAGATAAGATACGATAAGACCAATGCCACTCTTTAATTGGTGGCCATTTGTCATTGGGCTCCTCTGAGCAGCCGCTGACTGGGTAGGTTCTGCACTTTCTCTGATATAAGCTCAGAGTTTAGATTTTTGTTCACCTTTGGAGGGGAAGTATTTTTAGTGCTTGCAGTAGGGCTGACATTATTATCGCTTCCACTTTTATTGGGATAAATGCTTTATAAAATTCCCTATGTAGACCCAGGCAGCACAGACCGTTTCCCTGCCAGACTTATTACTGTACTCAGTGTGCAGTGTATTTCTTGTGAAGAGGACATTAGCATTTTGTTGTACTGTTTAAAGTAGAGGTGTGTTCTTCATTGCTTCTTTCCATCCTCTCAAGTATACAAGAACCCATCTTGTATACTTGGCCGTTGTCCTTGACCGAGGCACTGGCCTGAGAACTGGAAAGGGTCAAACACATTGGGAAAATTACCCCACGGGGTCAATAAAGCATAACTTTAACTTCAAAAATGCACATTTAACACTTTCAAATGAAACAAACCTGGTTTATACATCGTTAATAAATTGTGATCATTGCACATTTATATTTTATTAAAAGGTTCCATGTAAATCGACACATGTTATATACACTGTACATGCTTCCATACAATACCAAGCTTAAACAGTCATTACAGGGCAACCAGCCATGGGCACTGGATAGAGATGTCAATAGAGGTCATTTCTGGGGGCCTTGAGACAACGTCATCATTTCAAGCAACCACTTTCACTTACTAATTTCTCCCCTCAAACACCATCAAATCAATGTCAACCTGCTTTTAGCTAATCAAAAAAGCGAAATGATTTTCCCGAAACAGTGAAACATTCTCGCATTGCACTTCCATTTAAGGAAAAGGAAAAGCTTCCACGTGGCTTTTAGAGTGTACACTACAGAAGTACAGAAAGAGCAAATCTCACCAGAGATCCCTTAATTGCCTTGCCACGCTTGCAATTCCAACTGGCTATTTTTAGCCGAACCTGTCAATTTATGCTGGCTTGTCGATCACAACACAGATGGGTGGCAAGCTAGGCATCTTATGGAATGTAATTAATGGGCCATTACTGGGGAAACCCTCTGTTGTGTCAGAAAGATGATGGCAGCAGTTTGCAGAGTCATCCAGGCATAAAATGTCAAGCTTTGTTGTTAAAAGTCATGCCAATGTGAAAAAGTGGCTAAAAGATGGTCCTTTCTTTTCCCACATTGAATTTTTGAAGTGCCTCCATGATTAGCCACATAGCAGCCATCTATTTATTTCACATGCCAAAGCTGTGATTCACCTCCAGTCCTGCCTTCACTTTAATTTAAAAAGAGATGCTGAACATTAAATTGTGCACACTTGTTTGCCCTTTAAAGCATATGAATACATTGGTATTTCGGTATGATTCTTTTTGATTAAAGAACAGGGGAAGAGATTGCACTGCATGGATCATTAGGTCTTTATAAATTTTGTATTTACCATTAGTGCTCAGCTGTGAAGGTTTATTTTCACGTGTAATGGTTTATTTTCATGCAAACAAATTTTTATGAAATTGATCAAAGTTTGATCATCATGTATAACCTCTCTTCTCTGCTATGGCTCCATCCATTATCCAATGGAGAAATATTGGTCCTGGGCTCCTAGTGTTTAGGGGGCCTTGGGTAGGCTTGTGATGATGTAAGGAAGAGCACAGCACTGGTGAATAGATGTATATGGGCAAATGAGTGGTGTCTTATAGTGAATCTCCACTCTGATTAAACTCTTGGAGGGAAGTGGTGGGGTGAGGGGGTTGTATTTAGTATGGGCCTCAGTAACGTACACCAAATAACTGAGGATGATGCATTCTCAATGCGCCTCTCCTTTTAGATTCATCCTCTCCCCTCGCTCAGAGGACAGGGCAGGAACAGCCCAAACAATCTGAAGGAAAAGAGTCTGGCACCTTTAGAGCTCCCAGAGGAGCGGTTTTCATTACGGGAAAGTGTCTCATCAAGAGAGAAGGTCTCAGCCGTTAGTTTGTTTGGCAGTCACCCATACCCAGAATGACTTATACTTTGCACATATGACTCCTCTCGCTCAGCTGGGTTACTTTACAGGACTAATACAGATGAACTCCTTTGCTTAAAGGCTCCAGGGGAGCAGTATAGCAGGGATTCAAACCTGTCGCCTCCCGGCTACAAGCCTAGTAGTTCCTTAATTGCCACATTACGCCACTGGGGTACCGTCGAATGGGGAGAATAAAATGTATGTAAATGGAGATATAAGATTTACGACTAATGATGTTAAGGTTATTGATTAGAAGAAAGTGGCAACCTCATTACCCATGACGTCCACCACCACTGGCTTTTCATGGAATGAACCGTCATCGATTCTATGCGGCGCCCGGTATGAAAATTTGCGAACGGTCCAATAACCGGCTTAGGCATGATTTTTCAAGAGGCTCAGCTGCTGACTTTGGAGGACGCCGAGAACTCTCCTAACCAGCGAGTCACTTAATATTAATTTTATTATTGATTCCCTGTAAAGTGTACCAAGGGCTGTTATTTGATACAATTCTCCCTCACCCCAATAAAAGTCGTTTGTCTGTAAATAAATGCTTGAATATTATGCTTGAACTATTTTGTAAAAAAAGAATTCAGGAAAAACTACATTTAAAATAGCATCTCAATGCAGATTCATACCTTCTCGTTTTGTCTAGCTAAACAGTTTCCCCAAAGGCTTTATATGCATTGATCCACCCAAAGGGCCTTGGGCCATTTTTGCAAGATATTTGTTTGCCTCCATTTCATTAGTACAGAACAAACAGTTAAAAAAGATCAATGAGCATTCACTGAACCATCAAACATTATGCAACACCCTTGCTGTCGGCATAGCCGGTACTGTATATACTGTTTGCTGAGAAGAATCAATTCCAACCGAATATTTAACAGACCGCGAATTGGTAAGAATCAATTTTTTAGGCCTCCAATTTGAGTACAGTACCTTCCCATGTGGCACTGTCCCATTACTGACACAATAAATCCAATGTCAGAGGGGAAGGTAATCAGGCTAAAATCTGTATAACATCACAAGCTAGCTGGGGGACTCCCCGACTGTAGCCCTGGATCATGTGCGGCCTGGAATATTTTTGAAAATCAATGTTCACTGGGGTGGGGTGGGGGGGGGGGGTGATGTGTGGAGTGTAGCCACAGGGTGGTCTCCCCCAGGTCCTCAATTTCAATCTGCCATCCCCTATTCCTGCAATTGTAGTGTCCCTCCTTGGCCTGTGATCAAAATGAGTGGGCTGGGTAGCTCACTCAGTAAAAGAGGTGCTTGAATGAGCACCACAGTCTTGAATCCAAACGAAGCCAGTACCGTCTCTGGCCAACAGCCCTGCAGCCCTGTGCCGCTCATAGGATATATGGGAGGGATTCAGTTGCCAGGGCTTGCACTGTCCATTGCTCGAGTGACCCCTGTTGGCCATTGAGGTGTCCATGGCTTGCTTTCTGGAAACTCATATGATTGGGTCTCCTCTACCCCCACTGTGTGGCTAGTTTCTGCAATGTGAAAAGAAGCAGCTGGCTGGCACCGCATGTTTCAGAGAACTGCAAATTGTCTTCAGCAGGGGGCGTACATGCTTATACTCACGCTTGTACATAGTTTGTACATAGTACACAGAGCATGCTTGTACATAGTTTGCAAATTGGACATTCAAACTTCAAGTGAAAATATAATGACTAAAAGAAAAATCGAAAGGGCCTGACATCGACTCTTTTTGCCCAAAGATGTATACCAAGCGCTCTGGATCACTGTGTTGGTAAATAAGATGGTTTATGAATGCTGGTTGTGAATACAACATAATAGCAGGGGTGTATTGACCTCAGTTTAAAGACTGGGGGCATTAAGTTGAGATCTCTTTGATCTCTTTTTTCCATGGTTAATTGGAACTTGTCACACATGCATGGATGAACGAGGCATTCGCATGACTTGATTGCATATGCTAGATATCTGATCCATGGCAACCATGTTAGAACACGGCACGCTTCGGCTGCAGTCTGCGGCCTCTGTGCAGCTGGGTCTCTCCTCCGGTTCCGGAGGCTTGTTGCGTGTCTCGGCTGGAAATAACCTCCGGAGGGCAGCGGTGTGGTTCAGTGGCGAACTCCGCCCTCCAGCAAGATAACTGATCTAAATCACTCCAGTGAATATCCAACTGCATAAATTGATAAAACCACGAAACCTAAGGTATGTAAGTCTCCCCTGATAAGGGATGCCTGCTAAGCAAATAAAATGCAGCGCGGTGGCGTGGACGTTAGGGGACCACACTTAGATGTAGCCAGAAGCTTGCGGGTTTCAATTCTCGGCGAGGCACAGCAGTAATACCCTAGAGCAGGTACTTATGCTGAATTGGTTCAGCAAACAGATGGCATGTCCTGAGAGTAAGCTCGGTGTGTAATTTATGCCGGATAAGGGCGTCTGCTCAGCAAATGCAGAGTGATATTTCTGTGAGAAACTCAAATGTCATACTGCAAATGCACAACTTGTTTTTTCTTCTGGGATTAGCCAAAGCAGTCACTCTTCCACATGACCTGAGGGAGTGTAAGACAACCAAGAGTGGACTCCATCGCAGACCACAGCATGATTCTGCAGTCAGTAACTCCGTAATGTTAAGGACTGAGAGCAGTCCACTCTTCAGGTACTCACCGAGATTCCAGTCAGTGCCCAAATCAACTAATGTCAAGTGTCTCTTTTCCCTGTGAGGATAACAGTATGAAATTCCTGGCTGAATAATAATAGCCTGCAAACCTGCGATTGGTATTAATCATTACCTTACTATCAATTTAATATGCTTGGTTCATGACAGGAATTCCTAGTTAATCTTTTCCCCAATCATTCCTTTGTAGGCTTATTCATTATTTTGATGGTAAATGGTAAATGGACTGCATTTATATAGCACTTTTATCCAAAGCGCTTTACAATTGATGCCTCTCATTCACCCATTCACACACACACTCGCACACCAACGGTGAAAGGCTGCCATGCAAGGTACCAATCAGCTCGTTGGGAGCAATTAGGGGTTAGGTGTCTTGCTCAGGGATCAAACCGGCAGACAACCGCTCTTACCTCCTGAGCTATGTCGCCCCCCATGTAAATTTTGACTGTTTACATGGCTCCTGAATTTCGATTCACTGAATTCATCAGTCTTTTGCAATAATTTTCAAACAGGCCTCCTCTCTTTGGAAAATCCTCTGGGCTTTATTGTGAACAGAGTCTAATGATGTGTTATATTGTAAGTGTTTTAGAGCTCTCATTAAAAAGTTTGAGTTTCTTTCCTCCTCTTTCACAGTGTTCCACTTGAGCAGAGGGGAAGTCCCTCGTTGCTGCAGTTACAGCACCCCCGCCACAGATGCAGCCCGAACAAATAGGCACATTTGGGGTGGAACGATATTCATGCCTGTAAGCAGCATGGCGATTTGAAAAAAGTTTCTGCTGGGCCAACTGCAATGACTTTAGCCAGGGTTTAAACCTCAAGCTTTGACTGTTGGATGGACGACTGTACTGTTTGGCCCGGAGACGGATGGCATTCCAATTAAGTACAAGTCCAGACAAAATGGACGAAAGCTGTAGGTGACAAATTGGAACAAAAATTAATAAATCATTGAGAATGGAGGCAAGCAACATGTTTCTGGTGAATTAAGGATTATTACCATTTTTAAATTGTTGTACAGTGCTGTGAGGCATGACATGAATATACGGGTGGTGCTAAAACAGATGGACAATCAACCAACAATCAACAGCTAGCCACATGCAGTTGTGTGTGTGACTGTAAGGAACTAACCACTGAATATTAGTTCATTTCATTGTTAGGAAAAGCCATTTTTTTCAGTAGCATTAAACTATATGTGCTGATATCAATAACCCATAAAATGCAGAGTTTATTGAAGTAATAGTTATGTATATTTTTCATTGGGAAGTTCAGCCACCACTTAATTTTATGTGAGGTAGTAGGTAACAAACAAACAAAAAACCTTGATATTCATTAACGTTCATCACTCAACGTAAAAGATGAACCATGCTGTGGTTAGTTTGAATCAAGTCCTAATGTTCAAACAAATTCCAAAACACCCCTCCCCTACTCTAAGAGAAAAATGGCTCATATTGACTGATATTTGCTTCATGCATTTTGCAAAGAAAAACACATACTTCCTTTCAGCAGTGATTGTTACACATGGCCCAAATACATTTGATGGATGGTTTGTCCACACTACAAAAATACTCATGGTATTTGAAACCCAACTATGACATTTTTGATTTATGACATTTTCATGAGCCCACAATACATAAATAATCATTATATTGCAAATTCAAAATGGATTTTCTGTCAGGTAATCACATGCCGTGAAACACATTTAAATCAATACCAACCACAAAATATCAAGCAGGAACTGCATTTGAAAGAGTGTATATTATGAGCATTTGTAAAACATGTACTTACAATCTGCTTAAAAATGGGCCTTCTCAATAATCCAGTATTTTTTTCCCTCAGCCTGTAATGAAAACTAAATTTTGGTCCTGAAATAAAACATTTTCATCCGTGTCAATGTGCAACTAATTCCATTCTCACTCTGAGTCACAGTTTCATTTTCTGCCATTTGGAATACAAGGATCTCATTGTTACTGACTATCTGAATGTTATCTGTGCCTCACACTCCCTATCCCTGTTAAGTTAAAAATGCCATTCACTCAGCGCACTCTCGCCCCATTTCTCAAATTCATTGCTGCCTTCGCAGGCAGCTCTGCCAAAGCAATACCGAACTGAAAAAATTAGCTAATCGATTTAACACTGTGTAATTCTACTCTTGGCTCTGTAGCCACTCTCCAGACAAAATCAGTCTCTAACTGTAGATCCACCCCCTGGGTGACTGAAAATATCTGGAAAATAAATAGTAGAGAGTGTAAATAAAAGGCCCACCAAAGAAAGTCAGATTTTGCACTAAAACACCCAAACCAAATTGTGTTTTTCTACCTGAAAAACAGAGTACCATAGAAACTGCAAAACATAGAACCTGCAAAGCACAAATATGTACAGCTTGCAACTCACCATTAAAACAAAAACTAATAAAAGAATGAGGGTTTAACATGAAACATTTTTGAAGGTAAAATTGTTACGTGACACTTCTCATTAAGATGAGAAGCGCCTATATTTACGTACAACCGTAACCATCCACCTGGGTTGTAACTTAAATTGGACACAAAATCCACATGCCAGCACTATCAATGTTCAACTATGCCATCCCAATTTTGATTTACGTCCGTGACACCCGAGAAAATGTGATGTCATTGGTTGCTACAGCATTCATTTTGTTTATATTTTGCGGTGTTGATGTCCATAAATTATACTTATGGTGAGGGTTTTTTTTACCTCAGCTGCACATTCCTTTTTATGGCCTTGTTTTATTTTTATTGCACTGCCTGTTTACTGTGTGTAAATAAATAAAACTAAAAAACCTAATAAGGGCGGTATGCAAGGTTTGCAGGTTTTACCAGTGTTGCTCCTTGCTATCCATAAACATTTCTTCAGTGTCTAGCCAGCGGTTCAAATGAAGATGGGTGAATTCCTTGAAGAAAAAATGCTTTTTGTTTCAGAGAAGGGATTTGAGGTTTAGTGTTCCAACACTTGATTGTGAAACATGAATAGTTTTCTGTCAGTATTATGAATCCTCATCTTGCTCTTCTTGATACACAGAACCAAAACAATTCCAAACCATTTTATGTTTGGCTGCACTGGTTTTAGTCTATTTTATTTTGCTACAATGTGCATGACCGTGTACTGTTCTTTTTCTCGAAAGTTTGGGCAATGCAATATTTGATATAACATACATTCAATTGAGTGAAAGTTTCAGCAGTTTCCATAGAAGAGACAAAAAAAGCAGAGCAGGCTGAGCCTAACCTGGTGCACCAGGCCAAATAGTGTATATAACTACTAGCTATGTATGCTATATAGTCTGGGGAGGCTGTTTGTTCATTCTCAGTGAACACATGGTTAACACATCAATGCTTATTTGCATGGGGTGAAACCTTTCACTGTTGCGCACCGCTTGGCTTTTCTTTGGCATGTGGTTTCATAGATTTCACTAGGCTCACATCTTTCGGTAGTGGGAAATGAATGCAATAAACACCGTGATCTAAAGCCTGTTATCGCTTTGCTATTCCTTTGTCAAATGCAAATCTCGACTCCTACTTCCAGTTTCACGAGAAGTCAGCAACTTTTTTAACATCAAAAATCACACTCAGCTTTGTGCTCCTGATAGCAATGTCTCCCTGTGTCAAACAAATTCTCACTTTTATGTCATTTGTAATGACAAAGTCACGTGGTAAGGCAGGAGTTACCGAGAAGCGGGGCAGAGCTAGGGGTGTGGGTAATTGCAGCGCTTGCACACCGCACCTGTGTACCACTGACTGTGTGTGGAGAGCTGCTTATTTAAGCTGAGCTGGAAATTGAGTTTCTCTGGCGGCTGTGCCTACGGTGGAGGGGGGAACCTAATCAGTCTTTTAGGGAGTGCTAGCCTCTTTTTTTTCCTGTATGTGTTTAGGTTTACCATTGAATGAAGTTGGGGGGTCAGAGTTTCCTGCAGAGCTGAACGAACCTGAGGCTGACCAGCCAAGGTGGCTGGGGTCAACTGACAACGTATCTGTTCAGATGAGGCATGTTTATATTCGGAATGTGTACATGCGCGAGCCTGTCACAGCAACTCACCTGTTGACAGGAAGTGTGTATTTCAGACTGTGAGCATCCATCTGTCCGTCACAGTGGAGAAGACGTCCAAGAGTTTGCTGAGGAAGATGAGTGTTTGAAGCAGAGTGGCTCTGAAATATTCTGCATTTGGCCCAGGAATGGAAGTCTGTACAACCCCCCCCCCCCCCCCACGCTCCAACTCCCTGACTATCTGATCCTCAGATTTCCGCCAGCCAGAAGGCCATCTCTAGGTAAATGGCAGACCATCTCCCAATTACATGACCTCTCCATCAGTCTGGCTGCTACGAAAGAGCTTCCTGTTCTGCTTGGCTCAATGTTCAGGCCCTGGTGTGCTCATATGTGGATTACCACAATTCCCTCCTTGCTGCTCTTCCTGCCTGTCATCAAAATGCATTAGTTAATCCAGAACTGAGCCAAGCAACTTGCTAACAGCCTTGTTTGGCATGGTTCAGCCATGGCACTCCTCACTTCATTGGGTGCAGGTCACTGCTTGTATCACATTTAAAACCTTGATACTAGCATATAGGACAGTAAATGGATCGGCTGCCCTAAAATCTCCAATCTATTGTCAAGCTTGTATGCCAGCCTAGTCTCTCCATTCTGCAATCTCTGGGCAATTATAATATCTTCAGGGTCGTGCTAATTTAAAAAGATGAACAACAATTGTCCATTGTAATGGCTTGTAATAGTAATGGTATATATGTGTTCATTTTTTAGGCATTGTCTTTGCCTGGTCTGGCTTAATATTTACCTTTTTCATATGCCGCTTTTGTCACTATGCTTTTTCTGTTAGGTTTGTGTGTGTGTGTGGTTAACAGCAGCATAAAATCAATTTTATCTAAAATGTTTTTTTTTTACTGAAAAGTATGTAAGAAACTCTGCAACATCACTTGTTGTTTGGCAATTTTATTGATTGTGGCTGACTTTTCTGACATGTCTGTCCTTTGTCAGTTTGTCAGCCATAAAAGAATTGCCAACTAGCAAGATGTATTGTAATAGAGCTTCTTTTTATTGGTGTTTCTGCATCTCTGGCACCTGCGGTCTACACTATCAGATGTGTTTTTCACTCTAATATGCTAAGAAATTTTTAACTATATAGAAGCTGCTATGCAGTACAATATGCAGTTAAATGCTAAAGTCTTGGCACAGTGACACAATTGTTGTTGTTTTGGCTCTGCACTCAAGCACATTGGAATTGAAATAAAACCAGAATTTTAAGTATATGAATAAACAAATTCAGTAGTTGTTCAGCTGTTATCAGATGAAAAATTTAGAGAACTATAGCATCTTAAATCTTTACCAGCGTAACCTTATGACCATTAAAACCTAACAGGAATTTGTAGACCACGAAATAGTGGCACTATGTCTCCAAATTGCACCTTTTTTTAACCATTTTCAAGAAAAAAGCACCCAAATTAAGTGTTTAATATCTCCTTCATTTGTTAGTGTACAGAAATGGCAGACCTCGCAAAATGAAGCATTATACAAGCAATGCAAGGTGAATATTATACAGTTGGAATGGCATGTCTTACTTAAAAGCTGTAAGAGTTGTACCCTGCAGAAATGTAGGTGGAAATAAAAAAAAATATTAAGAAGTTCATAGCAGGCAACTTTCTCAGTGGTAGCAATGTTGTGAAAAACATCTTAAAATTCATTTTTTGCCTCGAAAAAAATATTCACAGATGACATTTCAAATACGCAGAATTTTTAAATGTTCCTTTCTCCATTATCTGTTTTAACCTCTTGCCGTATGTCAGAGCTAATGAAGGAGTGTGAGTTTGGATGCACTTGTGGTAGAACAACGCATAGTTCAAGTACTCTACCTGCTGTCCCACCATTTGTCTAATAGACTTTTATCTTTTTTTTTTCTAAATGAGGCAAACTTAGCCTATGGAGGGTGAGGGCTGTCAGGAATTGCCAGAAGCCCCTCAGGGACAGCATGGGTCTACAAGTGTCTACGTGGCCTACAAGGCTATATTACTCTGGTTTTGGAAAAACACTGACCCCAAACTAAGGGTCCAGCACCTCCTGCATTTTACTGAAATGTCAAAAAACACCCATGGTTACTTTGATAGATCAATCTCCCACTAAAATTGTTGCCAGCCCCACTAGGTTTTGCTACTCAACACAATTTAAAATGTAGTCAATGTTACAGTATTTGACTAAAAGTATCTGGACACCCCTTGGTCTGGGGCTGTTTTCCATGGTTTGGGCTAGGCCCCTTAGTTCCAGTGAAGGCAAATCATAATGCTGCAGCTTACAATCACATTCTAGACAATTCTAAACAGTTTGGGGAAGGTCCTTTCCTACTTCAGCATGACAATGCCCCCAGGCACAAAGTGAGGTCTATATTGAGAACGGTGTGGAAGAACTTAACTGGCCTGCACAGTGTCCTGGCCTTCCTACTTCAGCATGACAATGCCCCCAGGCACAAAGTGAGGTCTATATTGAGAACGGTGTGGAAGAACTTAACTGGCCTGCACAGTGTCCTGGCCTTAACCCCATCCAACACCTTTATGATCAATTGGGAAGCCAATTGCGAGCCAGGCCTTATCGCTCAATTAGTGCCCAACCTCGAATGCTCTTCTCGCTGAATGGAAGCAAATCCTTGAAGCAATGCTACATCATCTAATATAAAGCCTTCCCAGAAGAGTGGAAGTCGTTACAGCAGCAGAGGGTAGACCAACTCTATATTAATGCCCATAATTTTGGATGAGATGTTGGATATCAAGTGTCCACATAATTTAGGTCATGTACTGCAGCTAAGCATTTTTGTGGTTTGTGGTGCAGCATTTATTAAGTTTGGAAATATTAATGTAGCATAATCATATAGATTAGAATGAATGACACTGCCGACTGGCTTCATGATACCGGTAGCTAAGTGCACTTTTCATAAAACTTTATGCCAATTTTCAATTGAAAATCCTGTTTTATAATTGCGTGATGCCTGTCTGTTGCGATATTATTGTTAAATTACCACTATCATGAGTATTTTGCTATTATTAATCAGCTTGGTAGCTAGCTTGCTTCACAAGCACAAAATGGCGTTGTTTCTTTATGTCTTATTGGCTGAAATAGGAATAGGAATTTCAAAAAGCTTTGTAGAGGCAGCTCTGAACCAAGCTGAACATTATAAAGTTGGAATGGCATGCTTTGCTTAAAAGCTGTAGGAAGAGAACCATGCAGAAGTTTTTGCAGAAATAAGAATAAGAATAACCATAAGAATAAAAATAAGAAGTATGTAAGAGAACAGGCAGTGGTTTGCTGAAGCAACCACACTAACGAGTATGCAAGAGAACAGGCAGTGATTTGCTGAGGCAACAATACTTATAAGAACAAGAATAAGTATGCAAGAGAACAGGCCATGGGTTCCTGAAGCAACTGTACTAACTACGAATATACGGCTATATTGGCTCGATGCATTGCAGTAATTAGCATAGAAACAACATGTACAAGCAGAGACAAGGTACTGAACATTCTGTACCACAGAATGATTGACTGGCAGAAAAACACTACTAAATCAAACAAGCTTAACACTTTTTTACTTCAGCCTACAACCAATGCCAAGCATCTGTTTCATAACCGCATGATGTTGTCTGGCTATGAGTCATAAAGTCTGATAATTATCTGTCATAGCGATATTACATGCCTTACTGTTTATTTAGGCACACAATCGTTTCCATGCATCAGCCCGCTGTCACTGCGATGGGTGACAAGGGAAATCAATAAGGAGTCAATGGAAAAGGAGGATAGGTTAATTAACAAAGCTCTCCAAAATCTTCCACGTGGCCTGAATACCATTTTCCACAGGGGCCGCTGAGAAGGTAATGGTGATACAGTGAATAATAACCGCGGAGATGTGCTGCATCATTCCCATGTATCACACTGGATCTCTAAACTCCACCAGTGTTTTGTTTTCTTTATATTCAGAATGAGTTATAAATGATCTATACATCATGCTGTACAGTTGCATGATATACATATAAAAAAAAAAACAAATATATAAAAACGTTAGAAATGTCATCATGGCCTAAAATCCGTATTCTGGAATAGTACCACACTAATATTTCTCAGCTGTGAATTAGGATGCTCGTTGCTCACTGGGACCTTTAAGGACTGGCTAAATTTATTAGCGTTCTCTGGTCCCATGGGAGTGGAGCAGGAAGAGGAGAGGCTCAGCAGGTATGGAGACTTTTTCCTCGGCTCTATGACATTCCTCCAGGAGCAGGGCACCGTGAGGAAACTGCCGGAATGGGATCGTCTTCATGTCTGTCAGCTCATAATGACGACCGTTCTGGGTGGTGGGCACACAAGCTCTAGATTTTATGTCTCGGCTGCCGGATGCTGACTTAATCTGTATTAGAATATATGTGTCAAAGGAAAAGGCCATCCTTGTAAGGTCAGTAGGCTAATCTAATAAAGGTGCAGTGTGGGGCTTTTCGTGGCTTGTCATGCTGCATTCATGCTGCAGCTATGGTACCGACTCTGTGAGTGCTGACAGCACCAGCCAGCCCTGTGGGTGAGGCATAATTGGCCCAAGCTTCGCTCAGGGAGAGAGTGGACTGCAGAGTAAAAAGACAACATTGCAGTGGTGGAGTGATGAATGTAATTTTATTAAATTAACTGAGTGAAGATTCAACTGGAAGTAAAAACTTGAGTAAAGTTTCAAACTGAATAAGTTACTACTACAAAAGTATAAGAAAAAAGAGTTTAACTTAAAGACCAGTGTATCCTTGGTTGCCCTATTCAAATGGTTCAAGGAAGTTTACCCAAACCATTTGAGTCAAGTGAACTCATTTGATTTACAGTGTATTGATATGATTGTTAATTCCAAACTGAAAGAAAAGGAAGCACCAAAACGGGATGAATGACTTCTCATCTCCATTAAATCCTCCATCTATTAATTTCACTCTGCAGAGCTGTTACCATCCTTATATACCATCTGCTTATATTTCCTAGGCCATCAATAATGAAGCCACACCCACCTAAAGCTGAGAAAAGATTTTGATTAGTGCTCTGCATCACAGATGTGGATCTTTAGCTTGGAAAACTAATCATGTCTGTTGCCAGGAGCTGTGCCATATGGTTGAGAGGGCCAGATTGGTTACACTGACAGCTAAGTACTTTGGGCCTGTTGGTTAAGTGTAAAGCTTTGTCATTAGATTGACTTTAAACTTTAATTTGTTCTTCATTTATGATGCTCAGCCCACAGTAGGAGAGAAAAATCATTCCAGCTGTTAATGCTGCTCCATGATATTGCTGGCCAGAGTCTGGATTTGTCTTTTCAGATGTGTTAAATGGGAATTCCATGGCAAAACAACATTTAGCTCATTTAAAGGACCAAGGCATAACTGATTAATTCTCTCCGTTTGGCAGGCCAAAGCAATCTCTGTACAGAGATATTGGCAGTGAAAGGAGCAAATTTTGGGGGTATACATCATAATGACATGCACCTCTACCCTTCCTCATTTTTGGGGAACTACGACAGGTGGGTACTTTGAATTTGGAGGTACATCTAAAGTAGGGGACGTTGACTGAATTCACATCAGAGAAAGACTCTTCCAACTGTAAACTGTATTAGCTTGTGAGCTCAGTAGCGTACTGGACTTACTTGCTGTTCTGTGCTCTAAAGACAGTGGATCCTCTTTTTGACGAGGATCCCCTGTCTTTAGATGCGGTGGGGAACACGGACGGTATCCATGGTATGGATACCAGAGCACATACAAAAAAGACCTGAAATCTGTCAGCAAAACCCAAAAATGTCAGCCAAACCGAACACTAGACATCGACAAAACTAAAAAAGAAACAAAAATGTGTAGAAGTACTGTTTTTAATTATATTGCTAGCTAGCACGCTTCACATTTTAATCAAAAAGGCTCAAGTCGGCTAACGTTAGCTTACTGCGACTTGTGTTTTCCTACTGCTGTTTACTGAAAACATTTAAGTCCATTTTGGGAGAATGACAGTACAAACTGAGATAACTGCACCAAACCTTGTAGACAGTGTAACTACAAGTGAAGTGACTGAAACCGTACATTGAAAACATTTTGTTTTTAATTGGCAGTAGACCTGGTAATACAGGAAATGTATTTCTTAGGCCCACTTATGCTACTACTTTCCACTAAAATGACTAGTCAAGCAGGTTTTTTTTAGTTGATGCGTCCTTTAGAAAAGCAATTTATTGAAATACGCAGTTGTGGAGAATATCCATATCAGCTCTCGTATGAGGGAATTATTAACAATTTCTCCTTGTCTGGCTTAAGACCTTCGTTTCCTCTACCCCATTTTCTCTCACCACCGGTATTCTATAAAAATGTCTGTTCATGCTGGCTTTATTATGATAATCAAATATTCATGATCATATCTGAAATGACTTGTTATGCGTCGCCTGTATAAATTGCAGTTATTCAAATCATGGTTATGTTAAACCCATTCAATTTGCCCCATTGCAACAGCATTTTTTAAAATTAGAACCGTAACAAAAAAACAAAACAAAAAAAAAATGAACTGAACACAAACCTAGATTTTCTTTCTTTAGTGGCTAGCTTGCTAGCGAGTAAAGTTTGCCTCCCTCCCACCAAGTAGTAACAGCCTGTTTGCATTCAGTAAGAGTAGCATCCTGTGACTGCCATTGTCTGATGCCTGCTCATGGACTGTGAGCAGGTACTTAGAGTATGCACTGTAGTTTGGGGCTACGTCTCTGTGCTTGCTACAGGTGGAGACCAGGCTGAAAGCTCATTTTAATCAGGACAGCTACTCCTCTGCAAGAAAAAAGTTAATTTTATGGAGGAATTCCCCTTTAAATCCATTTATTATTTCTAAAAAATATTACAGAGAATCAAAATCAGAGATCAGAGAGAATGCTCTCAATCCAAGAGTAAAGGTCACATATCACTATTCCACTGTGGGGTGCCCAGAAGACAGCAGGAAGTAAATTTGCCCGTATGAAAAATTGTAAATACGAGCGAAAATGTCACTGAGTAATTGGTAGAGGGGCACACCACCACCTACTTTGAGCCAGCCAATTTAAAATACAGAGAAAGGTGTAGGCATCACATCAAACTTGTGCAGGGGTGAAATGAGAAATGTGTCTCCTTTGAATATTATTAAGGCCTGGATTAATATTTCATGACAGACTATAATGCGGTAACGTCTGGCAGCGTTAATGTGAAGCTGATGCTTTAATCAATGGAGAAAGTCTGCGGAGTGCATTCTTTCTCAGTAAATGCTGTCACCTTTGGCGAAAATAAATGCGTTAACCACTCATAAAACTCAGTGAGTGTAGTATGGAAGTCATTAATGATGCGTGTCTCTCTTTTCATTTCACCCAAATATAGAAACGTCAAATTGTGCCTTTTCGGTTACTTCTGTGCCACCCTTAGACGCGCACTAGGGCCGCTGCATCTGAAGTGTATTAGCTCTTCAGATGCACTGCCTATGATCCAGTGACTCTTTTAACCCCACCACAGACCACACTGTGCTACAGGACAGTTAAAGCTAATCAGAGAAGGGAGAACTGTTGGCAGCTGGTATGTCGTTGGAAGGACATAATGTTGTGGTGACCTGAAGAATCCTCTTAGACTAAATCCACCAAACCATTGGTAGAATGAGGCCATTTGTGCTCCGCTGCTAAGGACTCCTAGTTGTAGGGCTGATAACACAGCGGTTCAGCATGTGACTGTCGGGTCTAGACTGTGCCCCAGGGTTGCCAGATGCTTAGTTTTGGACTAGAATGTCCGGTTTTCAAATTATTTGTGCAGGTCTCGTTTGTGGTACCGACCGGACAATAAAACTGAAATTGGCCCACATACCGCCATGGAATGATGGCAGCGAACCCATGCCAATCTGGCTACCAGAATGTGGCTAGAATTCAACCTTGATGCCTCAGGTGTGATATGCATTTGGGTCATGTTTGGCTCAGAATCCAAATGCTGTGAATGACCTTAAATATGGGTGGTTACGGTTGGGCCACTTCGGGCCCAAAATTGAAATGCCACATATACCTTACATGTGTTTGGTTGCATTTGGGCAACTTTTGGCCCACAATACACTTGCCATTACTTTAACTGACTCATAAGTGCCTAAACTTCAACATATTTGGCCCGGAATCATCTGCAATAATAGTGGTCTGAATAAGTGAAATTTGACCACTAGTTTGAAATGAATTTCTCATCATCACTGTTACTTTATTTCTTATTTCTTACACCCCTTGGTCCGCAATCAGTTCCAAAAGCCCCCCCCCCACTTTATGATCAAGTTTTGAGCTGTCCCCCTAGTCAACAAACCAAAATTTAATTCACCTGTGCCTGTACGCGTGTGCATGATTTCCAGTTTTGACAAATTCTAAATCAGGGAACGCCTTCACTGTCAAGCCACCAGGGCCATGAGGTCATTGAATTTTTGTGGCTCCAATGGAATTTATGTGGCCCATAAAGGAAACAATTATACTTCAAGTATTTTTTTAACACAACACGTGTCTGTTATTGAATAAATACCAATTTTTTTCAGTGCAGAGTTTATAGGCATTTTTTTAAATGAAATTGCAAAACTTATACAATGGAGTGATATTTTTCTGTATGTTACAGCTGAAAAGACATATTCTTCCAAAGCAAACACATTTCATAAGATGACATTTCTGGATGTCTTTGGCCAGGGGAGTAGCCAGGAATTCCAGGCTGCCTGAAAGAATAATGCACTGGGCCAAAAGCATATTGCAAAAACTTTGTGCCTCCCCCTGGGCTTTAGGCCACTAGAATTATTGCCACTTCCCACTTATCATGTGCTGTCTGCAGCTGTTAACTTTAGGCTAGTGCAGAACTTGATGCATAATACCAACATCTAATATGAACGGCTACATATTTTTGAAACATCTACCAATTTTTTAAATCTTGGGTCTCATCCGCATGCACTCTCTATTAAAGATTTTACTGGGGGAAACCCTCTACATGTATTTGTTTATTTAATGTCTACTTGTGGAATGACACATTTTCACTGAAATACTTTGGACAGAGAAAGTTCACTTGGGCCACCTGTGCTGGGGTTGTAGTGTCGAACCCTGGCCTGGCTGAGCCATTTGTTTACCAAAAATGACATCTTTTAGAAGTACTATTTTACTAACTGCACAATACCCATTTTTTTTAATTAAAATGAATAAATTTGTTTTTTATAACTTTTCAAAAGAATTTCGGTTACCTATTGTGAAACTTTGGCTGAAAGTCTGTTGACTGGATATCAAAACCACGTTACATGTTCCAGTGGGAATATGCCATAACCATCAACGTGGCAAATAACGTGACTTATCCTCAAACACAAATGAAACAGTTCTGTAATACCATCAGTTACAACATCAAATCATGAAACAGCTCTATAAATTAGTTATTGATTTTAAGGACTTTCAATCAACCGCTTAGTTAGCTTTTTTCATTTCTCTCTTTTTTTTTGGAAGGGGGGTATCATCTGTCAACAGAAAGACGGATTACTGGACCATTTTTACGCATATTCCAGGATATTTCATATTCCATCATGCCATACATGTTTAAACATTATTACAGCACTCTGAAATACCAAGATGTGAAAGAGAAGGGAGGGGTTTTATGGCTTTAGATATCTGAAGGAACACTTGCTTTTGGAAATCAGGACTTGCCCCTGATTGCCAATAAATCATTGAAGGAACTAGTACTTTAAGTTCCATCAGTCTTCATAAACACCTGTCCATGTTTCCATAAAAACAGACTAATTCCATCAAGATTTGAAAAGTGAATGTCTAATGCCAACTTCAGTGTGTATCTAATTCATTAACTGCAAATCCCATGCTGTCAGCATCATTAGTCATAAATGGAAAAAATTCAAACTGGAGTCAATCTTACATTTCCAGCTTGAATTCTCTATGACAGTATAACACAGACAGATTTTTGCTTTTAAAATAACAGCCTTTGTCTTTCTTTTACATTTAAGGCTCATTTAAGGGTGATTGGTTTCACAGGGTTTCATTTTCTTTGTGATACTCCCCAGGTACCATGAAGGAGTCAGCAAGGCCTCATTGCCCTGACACCCAGAACTAAATAAATGATGAATAAATGATGGAGCACACACACACACACACACACATGCATGCATGCACACACACACACACACAGACCTGCACACAAACACATACACACATGCATGCACGCATGCACACACACACACACACACACACAGACCTGCAAACAAACACACACACCGACACATGCATGCACGCACATATGCAAACACACACACACATGCATGCACACATGCACACACAAACACACACATGCACACACACACACCCATGTACGTACACATACACACACACAGGCACACGCACACACACACACACACACCTGCACACCCATACACACACATGCACACACGCACCCACACCCACAAACACACACACACACACACACACACACCTGCACACCCATACACACACATGCACACACGCACCCACACACACACACAAAACTCTGGTTTCACCTTCACCGGGGACCCCTCACTACCCCCAATAATGCAGGGTCTCCACATACTAATGGCCTTCATTTGTAATTAAGGCACATCATAAGTGTCAGCATGTTCTCCGGAGAGCCATCTCTGATTTCAAAGGAGTCAAGGGAAGATTATCCCATTATTCTGCCAGGCTGATGGAGTCTGACCTCAAATGCAGTGGCAGACGCGTGCACCATTGTGTGCGCTTTAATAAGGAATGGGAGGATAGACCAATAAGAAGCACAAACCATAGCCAGATGCCTTTGTGCCTGTCCATCTGAGAATCTTAGCACCTTCTCAAAACTGCATTCATTTCATCCAGCCACAGAAGGTGCCTAGATTTACAGACTGCACACACACTTCACAGACTTGGATGCAGCATTGCTTACACAGGACAAGCTGGTTATTTGATTAGACGCCCCAGCTAGTTCATGCGCTTTTTATTTTATATATTTTACAATACCTCACAATTCATGTTTATTTCACAATTAGCTAAATTCTTTCCTTGATTTGTAATTAAGTCATTGTTTAGGATAAGGTATTTCTGCTGATTTCCATTCTTATTGTACTGTTATTCTTCCCCTCCTATTTTTGCACGTCTTAGACAAGACCAGCCTAGACTACGAGAATTAAAATCGGCAGTCATAAAATTGAAAAGGTTGTTGGCTGAAAAAATATTTAACACCAATCTGATTTTCAGGGCAAACTGTGATCATCTATAAAAGTCAGCCATAGTTCTTCTTGAGCATTCTGCCCACATTTCACTATTTGTCATAGTTTACAGTAGTAGTTTGCTGATTTGTTCCCCTGAGAAGTGCAAACGCATGAAGTGTGACTGTTAAAGCCAATGGGAAAATATATGAATGAAGACAGGGCAATATCAGGGCCATCTTCGAAAGACACGGAAGAAAGGGGGAGGGTTATCAAGCCAGTGAACTATTTTACCTTCCAAACACAGATTTTTATCACTGTCAAAACTAAGAGAGGCCTGGCTAGATTCAAAACACCCCCCATAAGTCTGCTTAATTCAATTTCTTGAGCACAGAATAAATGAAACCAACATAATGTGTCTTATTACAACACTGGTGGAAGGTACAAGGTTGGACCTATGTCCCCCCAAACACACACACACACACACACACACAACATCTCACCCTTACATGCACCATTAGCAGTTCCATTTAGGAGGGATGGAAGTGGAGCTTAACGGTAAGACAGCGGCCAATTAACCTTTCAACTGATCAAAGCTGTCAGGGGCCATCCATCCATCCTAATGAGCGGCAGGGACGAGGAGGCCAATCGATCACCGGGGAATGGCTGAGGTGGGGCTGGGGAACGGCGCAGGGCGGAGGCAGGAAGTGGTCAGCATTCCATGCTAATCGCAAATTCACACCGTAAGGGTTTCCGCCGATCGTGTGACAGTCATTCATACCCAGCAAATATAAGCTGTGTACGCTGCATTCAGTATGTGCTCTATTGACCGAGATGGGGGAATGAGGCTTTCTTTAAGCCCTTGAAGTGTTCAAGTGATCACATGCTGTCAATAACTCATTGATGTCGAAAACTCCAAATGTGTTGCTTTGTTATGCTTCCGCTGAATCTTTCCTGTTGGTTCATGCAGGAAATGCGGTTCATTTGACAGCAAATAGCAGCTCCTGCAAACATCTAACATTAGCTAGCTAACTGACTGGATGCATCTGATATTGCTCCCACTGCTACTGCTATTTGATATTATGGCAGATGTAAGAGAAATTTGTTGTAATAATAACATTGTGATTTACTCGGTTCCACTGTGTGCATGGGCCTCAGCTCAGATTTCAGTTCCAAATGTGTCTGGAACTACTTTTGACGCTCTTACATTTTGTATGTTTTCCACATCACGACAATGTGATGGGTGGCAGTGCACTGCATATTACTTGCATCTGAGAAGCTCTCAGGTCATATCATTGTTTTTTCTTCATTAGCGAACTGAATAGCATATCTGTCAGCCAAGCCAACAGCTAATGCCATTGGATGTGATGAGAACCGTGAAACCCTCTTTACTGGTATATGGAACATTTGAAAAGCGTGAATATACAACAAATCAAAAAGGAAAAATTTTGCTGATTTGGATAGTATATTATATAACTGTAAAATACCATTTTATGTTTTTTTAGAAAAACATAATGTTGAACATTTTGCTGGAAGTAGCAGTTGCCCGCTGAGTTGAAACTTAAGATGAGAAGTGGTTCTCTGTAACAGTGATAAAAGTATGCTGGAATGGCACCTGTAATTAGGTTACCTGGTTTCCACTCTCTGTTCTAATCAGAGCTTCAGCTTCTGGAGTAGGCCATAGCAGGAGCATTTTATGGTACACAAACCTTTACAGCACACAAACTTTTATGGTACGCAGAGTACTGCACAATACATAGCAGCGTATAACCAGACCTGTGTGCCACCAGCTCCACTGAAAATATTACCCACAAGCTAAAAGAAGCCCAAATTACCCCCAGAAAATCCATAACCCCCCACCTCTCTAGGTTAATGGAGCACCCTTGCTGAAATGGCTTCACGGCCATCTTGCTTTGCGGGCCTTCCGGTTGAATCACTTAAAGACGATGATAAAAATTATATTTATCTGTTCATTTATTCACAAAATGTATAATTTACTTATCTTCTTTCATATCTATTCATTCAGAGCCAGTCCACCCTCCTGCCACCTCCCTCCCCCACCCCCCCACCCCATTAAGGCTGCGATGGGTAATGTATTGCAGCCATAATTTCGAGGAAAGGGGGGACGGGGGTGCAGACCAAACTGCATTGATACTGCATGCAAAACAGACAAAATAAATCACACCATAATGAGAGTGCACATTTGATTGGTCATGCAATCCCACAAAGAGGAGGGTCTTCAGTTTTTCCTCCACATATGTACTCTGAATTTATTGCAAAATTGCATATTGTAAATTAATCAATGTAAGATTAAATAGAATATAATTTTGATTGCCGTGTCCAGGGGGGTTTAATGAATGTTCAGTCGAATGTTATAAAAAAAACTAATTTAACAGTCAAATCAACCTTTGCCCCATTAAAGTATTCATTATACAGAGAACCTTCCATGTTGAGAAATTTAATTACAAGCCCCATTAAGCTAAGAAAAGCCACTGAAAACACTGCATTTATTTTTCTCCTAAAGTTTGCACAAAGAAATGATTCAGGTAGTTATTCGGATAATCCTTGAAGGCCATTCCAAAAAAATGTATATTTTTTTTTTTATTTGAAAACTAAAATACTAATAAAGATGTCTTTGTGTAATTTGAAAACTTTTAATTTGCCAATTACCCTATCCTTTTTACAGTATTATGTATTTTATTTTCACAAAAATAATATCGGATTTCAACAACTTCCTTCAGTAACTTGGCAGTGTAGAGCACAGATTCAATAAATATATGTCTCTACCTGTGTCCTTACTTGTGTTCCAATGCATGTGTTAATTTTTTTCTTTACAAACACGGTTTGGCATGTTCAGCAATTGCCTAAAAATAAGTCACTAAACTGAAGTAAAATTCAAAGTCATTTAAAGCCACTGTACCCGAGACACTGCCAATTACACCAGTCACAGTAAATTGATGTAGTCTTTATCTCTAACAATTTATATGAGTCTGAGAGACATCAGATTTACGCAATGAGAGTAAAAATTTTTCACTCAGAATTGATTTGAACACTTTGCTGTGATTGATAGAAATCACCATAACTTCCCAGACTTCTGCAATGTGTAATGGTTAAGGCACTGTCATGTATCAGCACAAAAAGAAAACTTTTCTAACCTTTAACATCATTTGTTATTTCCTGCGGAAATAACAAAGCAGAAAGCAAGCACTTGATTTACAACATAAAGTGTCTCCCTTGTGACAATTTTATGTGTTTCTTTCTAATAAATGATACAGGGCATTTAAGGTTATTTTACATGGGCCATTAGAATGATATTACTCTTATTTCAGCCCTGTAAGCATTGTCATTTCTTTTTTCTTTAAAAAAACAAAATCTGTCTCTTGTTTAGATTTTGGTCTACTACATTTTAATGTTCTCTATACCTGAGCCTTTACTGTACCAACTAATGGTAAAACAGACAGCATTGCTGGTCCACTTAGCTCCATGAGACTCTGGATTGTGAGATGCTGAGGTTGTTTTATTTTATCTGCAATGAATTTTGAGTGACATTTATTCCATTTTCTAAACAAGAAAACCATGGGAACCGTTCTAAAAAAACCAGACAGCTCCAATAAATCATTTTTGACCTCTGTCTGGGGCTTCCCAGGACCAGGAAATAATTATGGATCATGAGGCTCACCTGAACTCACTGCTGAACTTCTTCTGCACTCCATTGATTGCAGTCAGTCCAATGACCCAACAATAATGTGGGCGTGGCTAGATTCCAAGCTCGGGGTTCACCTGAGTCAATTGCTTTTTTTCCAAAAACTTTTTTAAACCTTTCTTTTTTTCTTAGAATAGCGAATCATATCAGCAGGCCTGTCCCGTAACTGCAACATCCTGTAACGTCATTCTGGGTGGACACAGGCTACAGCAGCAACACACCGAGGAGCATTCTGCCAGGTAACACATTTTCATTTTTTCATTCCACCAGCCAAGTTGTGCACCACTGTGTTGGAGGGCTGTATCTCACAATCAGCTGGCACTGCCAGACTGCAGACTGAGCACAGGCTATGATCGACCAGAAGACTTGCCTTCATTTCTGAGGGGCGCTCTCCACTCAAACTTTTCAATTATGCATAACCAATGCCCCTGGGAGACAAGCAATGCGCTTGTAGCCTCTTCATTACTTACCGAACGAGGAAGCCTGCAATATTTTTGATCTCCTTTCAGTGATCTTTGAGCAGGTTGATTGCATGGCTCAGTGTTTGTTTAAAAAATGGTTTATTTGGATAGAAGAGGGTCCACTCAATCAATTTATGCTTAAAGGTTTTTTTTTTTTCCAGCCATTTGATGTCTTACCCATGTAGAGGAGACCGGGATTGGTTGGCACACATTTCACTCTTTGCCATATTTATCTGGCATAATTTGCTGGATGTTAGAATACTCCAACCAGTAGAAAATGAAAGATTAAGGTCTCAGCTATAAATAAATATATTTTAATGTCCACAAATGTTTTCTAAAATTAGGTGACTAATGATTAAAATCATGTTGTGCACTTGTGTTATGTGGTTGGTTGGCACAATGTTAAAATGCTATAGTTACAAAGAATGAAGCAATGAAATAAATAAAAATGTAATGAATATACAAAACATAAAATGTATTAACAATATAATATGAAATAAAGTTGAAACCAAACAACATTTTGTACATTTTAATCAGGAGAAATGCCATGTACTTGTAGGCCTTCTATCCTCTTCTTTTATCTTTGTCTTTGTGGGTGTGTGTGCCTTGTGTGTATGTGTGTTTTTGTGTCTGTGTGTGCGATGCATAGGATACTAACTGCAATATTGAGTGTGAAGTCCCCCTCACACACAGGCATGTGGATTTTGTTTTTTGAATTATGTTCAATCATGTTTAATGTACACTATATGACCTAAAGTATCTGGGCACCCCTTCATCTGGGGCTGTTTTTCTTGGTTTGGGCTAGGCCCCTTAGTTCCACTGAAGGTAAATCTCAATGTTACAGCACACAATCCCATTATAGACGATTCTGTGCTTCCTCAACAGTTTGGGGAAGGCCATTTCCTGTTTCAGCATGACAATGACCCTAGACTACAGCAAGGAAATGGTTTTGTCAAGAACGGTGTGGAAGAACTTGACTGGCCTGCACAGAGCCCTGACCTAGACCTCATCCAACACCTTAGTGATCAATTGGAAAGGCAACTGCGAGCCAGGCCTAATTGCTAAATCAGTGCCTGATCTCCCTAATGCTCTTCTGGCTGAATTGAAGCAAATCCCTGCAGCAATGCACTAAACATCTAGTATAAAGCCTTCCCAGAAGAGAGGAGATTGTTATTGCAGCAAAGGGTGGACTAACCCCATATTTAATGCCCATAATTTTGGATGAAATGTTGGATGTCAGATGTCTACATACTTTCAGCCATGTAGTGTAGCTGTGTCTCAACCCACCCCAATCATCCCTTCACAAAATATCAGCATATGTAAAGCATGCTTCTACAGCTGTAGGCTGTTCACATAACTATATTATCATTTCATGCGTGGGGCATGGCACCACTCAGCCAAATGTCACGCGTGTGTTCAATCCAGTTCGTCTCACTCAAGCAACCGAGGTAGTTTAACTCGAAATGAATTCATTTGTAATCTTGTATGGTGAAAAAAGGAATTCTGTGGCTTCTTAGCACAAACCACTAACCCTACATAATTAATCATTAAATGTTAATTATCTCAGTGATGAAAGGTTTTGTTGTAAATGTCTTTGACAAAGTTGTAAAAGTGTGAATGCTCGGAGTGCACCGCCGTACAATTATTCAGATTGACCAGGTTGATTTTCGATTTTAGAGCTAATGCTTCAACAGAACTATAGAACATTTCATTTTCCCCATTATGGCTGAAAGATAACGGGAAAAAAAGCATAGATTTCATGCCAGTGAGCAAAACAGCAAACGAACCGCTGGTCTCCAGTTTGGATTCACCTTCTTCCACAATTTTACATTTTAAATGGCACATCATAACTGTGGACCCACCCCATCGTGCCAGTTGGGAGAAGGCACATGAACAGGTACAAAATGCCCTCTGCCCCCTGTTTTCATCTTGTAGTCCACCAGGTGAGCAGTGCTGCTATTGCATCGAAAGTCTCAGAAACTGGCTAGCTGGCACAGGTAGATTGCAGGTACTGTATCAACCACAGGATTTACAATTTTGTGGTGAAGTGGAGAATACTGTACTGGCTGAAGCCCTCCCTCCCTGACAAGGCCAGGTACAGAAAGACTTTGTCTACAGTACACTACACTGGCATGGTCTGGACTAGGGGGTTTCAAGACTTTAAGAACATGATGCATAGCTATCTTGTGGACTTAAATTTGTTTTGTTGCTGACTTTTAAAATGATGTCATATAACGATATAAACTCACCCTTGCTTGCATAATACGGCTAAAGAGTAAGAAAAGAAACAACAGCTTCTGCAAACCATAGGCTGGAAGTTGGAGAAAGAAAATGTTTGGGGTCAAGGCTGGGCCTTAAAGGCAATATTTTCTCTCAATCACTCTCTGTAATTGATCAATAATATCCAGAATGCAATGACATCTCTGCTACTGATAAGGCTTTGGATGCATATTGATTCTGGTGGTTGGACTCTAAGGTTGAAAATGGCTAATGTCTCATAATTTTCCTTATGGATCAATCACACTAATTGACCTCAAAAAGAACAGTGGGCCCACATCTATAAATCAATTTATAAATCCCACCATTGGAGTAGAACCCTGACAAGGACAATCTACCTCAATTAAATTGGTTCTAACTGGGTCCTTACATCTTAATTCTCTTAGGGTCAAATCTTCCGTAGCTTCCGGTGTTTATGCTGCTTCTTATGAACTTGCAACTATCTTGTACTGGTTTTTCAACCAGTTTGGAATGCCTAAACATTGCAACCTCGGCTGTTAATTAAGGATGGCTGAAGACAAGCGCTTGCTCTCTTCCAAAGCGTCTGATAGCGCTGTGGCTTCTCTTCACACTGCATACAGGTTGGTCTCACACAAGGCATGAGTCACAGAAACATGCTTCACGTGGAGCTCAACAGGCAAACCATGAGCACCTAATCGGTCAACAGAGGAGTGCCTGGAGAGGATGTGACATCATATGCATCACCTTGTGGGATTAACAGCCCTAGTCAGCACCGGTATGGTCTGAATTTGATACCAGATCATGCAGTAGAATGGTGCCTTTACAGGATGAGTCACTTAGTAGCATCCATTTGCATTCTAAAGGTATTTTGTTGACAATTTTGAATGGATGAAGCAATCAAAAATGTATTTCTTGTTCCAGAATATTTATTCCAGGGTGCTTAAATCACAAGAAGTATTAAAAATCACAGATTCATTGAAATTTGTTATTCAGATTGTGAGATATAAATACCCCCATGGGAAGACAGATGTATTGATTTAGAGGCCATTTGCTTTGCACAGGAGTTGTTTGCTTGTACACGTTGCAGTAGAAACTCTAATCAAAACTGTAAATAATGTTGGTATTCCAAAGCTATTTATCTAAATCATTCTTGTCTTTGAACGCTCCATACAGGATGTGAGTTGATGAGTCAAGCAAACAAACATGATCCATTTCCCAGTTTCCTTTTCTGACACTGCCGGTGTAATGATGGTGGTAATTAACAAACAAACACTAAATAAATGTGCATAGGGTATTTAATGTATACCTTATCTGGCCAGAGTTCAAGCATCTGGCTAGTTCACATTTTTAAGTCAAAAGGCTTCAACCGGATTTCATGCCTGTCATGAAAGCAAAATTTGTTGCTAGGTTTGGCTGTTGAAGGATTATCTGGAAATTTCAGAAGTTTTGTTTTGGTGTCCCACTCGGTTGTGAGCACAAATGCACACACATGCCTACACACACACACACAAACACACACACAAACACACACGATCCAATTACAGGTGTGTTATTTCTTATCGATGTTGCTCTCAGGAGTGCTGTACCACCAGTGAAGTTAGCTTTTCTATTTACTTATAAAGTATTGTACCCTTTGGTCTCAGGTTAGGGGTCCTTTAAAGTAAACACCCACCAGATCTGAGTGAGCGTTATTACTACCTTCATTCTGTGAATCAAATAACTTTGTCAATTGAGGCCAACAATTATAAAAAAGAATGCCTGTCTGTAGATATGTTTTTTCAAGTTTATTCTTTAGAATAGTAGCAATATTTCCTTATTGGTGACAAATAATCTTATTCCTTTGGAGCTTCGGAGGACAAGCATTGAAGCAGTTGGAAAATAATTCCCTCCTTATCGTGCTTCAGATATTGATTTTTTTTTAATTGACTTTCTGAAGACTTTGGTAGTTGGAAGGCATTCTACGTGGCTTCCCTTACTGACTCTGGAAGGAGCGCTATTAAGTTAGCGTCACAGGGGCAATGCATCACTGTCCGGCAGTTTATAGCCCTGGCTTGTCCTGAGAACAATTACCTAAGCAGAGCTGGTGAGGATCAGGGATGGTTTGTCCTGAAAGAAGTGTGATAGTTTGCAGGAGGCTACAAATTTGTAATTACACCACTCCATGGAGGATGCCTGAGCCACCAAAGTGGACAGGGGACATTGTATGCTGTCAATGATTGATTGATATGAACCAGTTTCCTTTTTTCCTTTGAATTCGTACAAACAATTCAGTGTTCAGCGGCATTCATTAAGCTTCCCTATGTGGATAATTATATAATGTGGCTGTCTAAGGGTGTGACTAGACATTACCTAGAGGCTTTGTTCCTGCTGTCATTGACTCCCCCCCCCCACCCCCCCACACCCAGAATCCCAGCACCCACTCGCCTTGTGGCCCTCGACAACAGGAAGGTGTGTCCTGACACATACTTGTGGTTTGACTGGCAGGGTGACCCCACTGATTGAGGCCAATGCCAGTCAGCTGTGTGCAGCCAGTACATTTGTTGGAAGTGTTTTCAGAGCTCCTGGCTGAAGTGGGATGATTGCATGGGAATGCTCAGGTGCTTCCACTCATATGAACATATATAATAGAATAATCTGTGTGCCACAAAAACACACAGCCAATGGGCTACTATGTGAGCGTGACTAAGCGTGTAAAGGGCTTTAGGGTCATCCTGTGCTCACCATGAGCATAGGATGGCCCTATCCACAGTATTCTGATAACGCCATATCGGTTTCTTTCCTTGCTACTCAGTAAAGCGTCTTTGTGACAGTTCTTTGTAAAAAGTGCTATACAAATAAAATTGAATTGAATTGAAGTAGCTGTGTGCCATATTGTATGGACTGTATAACACATGCAGTTGATAAGATAATGCAGTTGATACTGTAATGATAACAGACAACTACTGAGGCAATCTCATCGAAACCCTATGATTTATTCAGTTGAGTTGTAGCTGGCTTTTTCAGACATGGTCACAATTTGTGCAAATTTTGGCTGTCATAAAAAATCTGGCAAGAACAGATGTTTTTTTAGAATACCAGTGGTGAAAGAAAATGAAGGAGAGGAGACAAAGATGTTAAGCCTGGCAAGGTAATGTATGGTTGCCATCATTGACATTCCCTCATAGGAGATATGAATATTCTCCACATACATCTGTGGACTATATTTCAATAAATTGTCTGACAAAGATATGACATTTCTCTTTTTCGTTGCTTTGCTAAAGCACACATCAACAGTGAAATGCACATAATCTGCTTGACTTGTCATTTTTGTCAAATAAAGACAGAGGGATTTGAGAAATCCATTTACAGTATTATCAGTTCTACTGCAAGTTAAAAAAAAGTATTGTCAATGTAGGGTGGTTAGTTCACACTAATATTGCAATCTTGGACTTTTTACTGAATGTTTGCAATAAACCATTTGTAAGTCAAGTCTCTGTGTTTTTCTTTTCAAAACACATGGTTCTGATCCTGGAGCAGCCATCACACTAAAGTCGATAAATAGTCCAACATTGTAGGCATGTGGTGGGCTATATATAAGCGTATATGTCATTTCTGAAATTGCATACCATGCTGTTCTTTATAGAACCAGATTTCCTTTGCATGTAGGCTTACTGTCTCTGGGGCAGAAGTATCTATCAAATGAAATTAATAACAGTACATGACTGCAACCACATCAAGTTGTGCAGTTCTTCACCAAAAAGACCCAAAAATGCACTTTAACTCTTAGAGGCCTAAGGAGATTTTGAGATTTATTTACAGATTAAACAGGTTTATCTAATAGATAACCCCTCATGCAACCCCTCATTTGGTTCACAAGGCTTGTCCGTATCACAAAATGTCAAGCTTAAGAAATGGATTAGATATGGTTTAGTTGGTAGGCCTCATTATTTGAGAAAAAATCATTTTCGCTTACTAAAAAAATTCTTCTCTTGAGTATATCCACAATATCAAATGTGACAGTTCATGTACAGATAATCATCTTACATTATGAGAATAGGTTGTATGCAGTAACCACATCATAGAGTCATGTCAAGAGGACAAGCCATTGCTTTATAATGATTAGAAATATCAGTGTACCTGGTGGAAACATGCTCAGAGAACTGAAATGGTCAAATAACAGTTTTCTTTCTTTGATGACAGAGCAACCAATTAAAAAATAATAGTTTATACAATAAAATTAAATTAACATTATACTGTACATAGCTATAACATAAAAATGAAAATAAATAACTTTATAAATACCTATGAATATAATGAATACTAATTATTATTTTTTTGTAATGAATGATTAAAATTTGCTGAAGCAGGTGACAAACAGCCTAAAAAAGTGACATGAATTCCAAAGTAACAAACCCAGTTTGAGAATAACTGTTGGTTCTGCATTGCCTGTAAAACAATGGTTATAATCCAATAGTTATAATAGTAAATCTAGTAGTATAATACATAAATACTAACATTTGTATTTTAATACACAAACAGAAAAACAACATGTAGCCCATTAGAACAGTGCTATTCATGTTGGTTTTGGATTCACTTCATCTTCAATTGCATGGAAATAAACATCTTCATCCCCAAAAAGTGACTTTCACCTCCTGAACCATCATCTTTATTGCTATAATGAAGTACATCATGGCTTGAAATGGTAGTTTTACTGACAATGTTTATTTCAAAGGCATGTTTCTGAAGTATTACAACTACAACGTATTCTACGGGCTCGATATGTGTCTTCAGCAGAAAGTACTAGTGGGGAAGAAACAGTCGAAACTTAGCAAAATGTAGGCGTAGTTTTAAAACGCAACCCTGGTTTTAATGTTGGTTGATTCAAAGTGTTTGAGAGTCACAAGTCTTCCCTGCATAACAAAATAAAAAGATCCTTCATTCTGAAATTTATTTGACGCAGAAGATTTATTTGACGCAGATTTCTGATTAAAGGGAGTGCTTTTCATGTTACAGAAGACTTGCTTTACATTGAATACTAAGCGGTTTTGTGTATATATGTGTCATGTTAATTCAATTTGACAATTGCCCAGGAAGAAGGTACATTGGCACTCATTGTGGCCCAATAAACGTGATCTGGCAATGCCCGCAGTCGGTTTTACCATTGGGACCTGGAATAGTTTTGCCGGTTGGTTGGGTAAATTGACAAAGATAACTTTTCCATTTAGCTACTTTGCATAGTTGCTCAGCTTACTTTCCAACATTGTTCTGTTGCCAAAATGTGCACGCATCTTCATTACATCATGTTTACAAACTTTGAATAGGTCTATATGATGGTATAATTATAACCGAGGTCCTCGATTGAAAGGTGCAAAAGCTTGAAGTCTGTCACTGAATAAATTTTATTTCCTATCTCAGCAGGACAGTACACAATGCCTGTCAGGCTTTCATAAGGCAGCAAGCAGTAACACATCTGAACAAGCACAGACATCAAGGTGGCTAACGATTTACACTAAGAAGTCTGTATTCCGGGTCCACAAAGGAACCACGTGCACAGCATAGGTGTGACAGCACAGCTTTTTACATTTGCATACAGAAGTTCAGCAGATGCTCATATCCACTGCTGCCATTTATACCAAGGAATTGTGTGAGGTACCCAGCAGAGCTCTATGGCCATGCCTGCCCATCTCCTCTGAGAAGGAGTTGAGGTCCAACCATGTTCCTAAAGACCTCAAGCCTGTTCCCAATGCAACACAATTGAGCTAAACTTTCACCCTCTTCCTTCATTAGACCCAGTTCATTTATAGACCCCTGAGTGTCAGGTGCAGGTGAAGCAGTTGGTAAGGCAATGTGCACCATGACCAGCATCCAGTCTGGATCCTCAGTGCTGACTGTGGCTCCTTTGGGGATTACCCATGACAACAGGGTTCAGCCTGCAGAATATGCCCCTACTCGTTTCTCAGGAGTGAGGGCAAAAGCGCTGGTCTGAGCCTTCACACATTACCAGAGGAAACTTCATTGATGAGAAAAAACTGTTTTTAAAAAATTACATGCTTTGATCGCTGTGGCACTTTAATTATAAAGAAGATGCAGAAAGCTAAGCAAAAGTACACCCAAGATACCATAATTATTGATATACTATATTATGAACTCCTTAGGCAGATACTCTTCATCAAAGAGCAACTTGGCGGAGTGATTGCATACTTTTTTTTACTCATTTAGTGTGATTTACAGCACCTAATCAAACTACTGACCCATGTGCTATGTCAAAGAGTAAATGGATGCCACTGAGTTGAATAAAAAAATTATCTTTTGAGACCATAGATGGTTGCACACTGGTTGCAAATTTGACTATTTACTTGACTCAAAAGCACAAGTGAGTGCTAATTTCTCTTGCCTGTTGATGACTTGGGGCAACAAAACAGATGGGGAAAGTAAGTAATTGCTGAGTCAAATGACATGGGGGGGGGGGGGGGGGGGCATGTTCTTGTGGAATTAAGTGAACAAATGTAGTCAGCTAATTTGAGTAGGGCACCCGGGTAAAAACCGCTATGTTAGCAACAAACCGGTAACCCCATCAATAACTGTCTGTAGGTTTGCCCCTATTGGCTCACAAATACAACTCTCAGCAGTAGTGTGAATTTCTGAAGGTCTCCCCTCTCAATACCAACCATGCCTAAACCTCCTTAGCTTCCGGCATGCATCTGTAAAGGAACACAGGTTCTCATGACTGCTGGATGTATCTTGCATCTGAATTGACCAGCAACTGTTCCTCACCAACTCTGAAGGCACGCAAAGGAGTGCTGCGAGAGAGAACGTGATGCATTGCTCCTTCCTCCCGAACGCTCATCCTCTCACACTTTCAATCACGGGTACCCTCCATGCGCGTAATGCGTTGACCTTTCAGGATGATGTACGCTTCTCTTCTACACTAAGCCTGTACCCTTTCCTGCACCAAGACCAGCGACCAAGGCTCAGCAGCATCACTTCTAAAGAAATACTGATAATGTATAAAATGGCCAACCAGAGAAATAAAGCACGCACGGAAGGAACACATTAGAAGGTTGTGTTTTCAAGCACGTTTCATGATGGGTTTATTCTGTTCTGATGATTGTGCCATTTCTGTGGTGATCGCAGTAAGCGTGTAACACCTAAAGTCTTCAGGAAAGTAAAGCTGTTTGTGATTTTCTGAAGATTCATACCATTCACATTCCAGCTGGATACATTTCAAAGATTGCTTTTCAGAAATGTATTCTGTCGAACAGCTGTCCATTTCCATTTGAAAGTTACTTGGATTTCTTTTTCCATCTCTAAGCTCAGATTGAGTTGAACAGCAAAGGGTGTTGCAGTTGGCTTTGAGTAATGAATCTAAGCAAGCTGTTAATGCTCGATTAGAACTGTTAACACTATCTTATTTTTAGCAGTTTATCTACAGTATTTGTGTTGCATTGCAGTTAGATATATTCTGTGCCATAATCTCTACAGTCAACGCATTCCTGAATGCATGGTAATGGATAATGTCTGTTGAAAAAAAAATTATTTGGGGAAGTAATCACAAATATGCATTGTAGTATATTAAGATCAAATTCTATTCAGGACATCCAAGCTATATTTATGCATATTTACATATTTATTAATATTTAACTTTAAAGTAAACTGAATGGTAGATGCTGTGGTATCTGAAATGGGCTCTGGCAAACACTGCAATATTCTGCAACAGAGAAATATACAGCAAATTTATGCTGTGCACAAATAATCTCGATTCTAAATAAATGGCAGTGTAGGAAGCCATCAATACAAAAGCCCTACAGCAGGACAGAACTTTCTGAACTCAATTCTTGAGGTACCCTCTCTGCCTGCGTTTTGTTCTTGCCAATCTTTAGGTCAGTAAAGTTCATCTAATTTTAAAGAAATGTGTGCTGTAAGTGGAGAGACAAAAACAGAAGAATTGTTAAAAATAGACAAAGCAGCCATCTACAGCAGTAAGTACTCAGCTGACAAAGCGGTCTCCATTCAAAAGACATCCAGATGGGAAAGGAGGGAAAACCACAGCTGGTACTTTGGGCAAAATAAAAGTATAAACCCGGGCTTACTTCCCTTTCCAAGTTCAAGGCAAAAACATGGGATTTAAAATGACTTTAATATCTTGGTAACTAAAATAGGCAATTACCTACGTTTGCTATGTACGTCGTTAGCTAATTTGAGAATTCTGTCGAAAGGCCAATATAATGTGAATAATGCGGCTTGAATTTCAGATCCTCAAAGGCACAATCAGACAACAAGCAGCAATATACACTGATGGGCTATTTTTGCTAAAAGGCATACGTGTGTATTATTTGAATTTAAAAAAATATTTTTTATTGAATCTGCCAGTTTAATAAAGGGATTTTCAATCACATTTTTCTTCTAGTGCTCCAAAAGAAAGCACCTTGAGCCTTTGGGAAGAGATCCCAGTTTAACCTTATCATTCTGTCTGAAGCACCAACTGTGCAGTCCCCTCCCCCCCCCCCCCCGTTAACCACAGTCCATTTCCCTTTTCTGTTCACAGAGCACCTTATTACTTAAATAACTAAAGCATGTAACCCTTTTACCCACCATGAGCACCCAGTGTGCTTTTTTCCTCAATCTCATTCAGGCATCCAGAGTTGTTCAATGGGGGAAAAAGATGTCTTAAAGGATAGCACTTACCAGATTAATCTAACTCGAACTGGAACTGGAAATGAATTTGACATATTTACAAAATTTACTGAAAGATAATGAGGTTGGCGAGGCATTGTGGTTGCACACACTTCACAAGCACAGGTCGAAGAGCAGCTCAGACCCTGCACCTCCTAAAGTGGAAAATCTACCATATCTAGAGTGTCATTCATTTAATTATGGTAATTATTTGAACGCATTTCATATTTCCATGGTATACTTGAATAGCGTACTCTGGCCCTTGAACAATATAAAATACAGCTGCATTAATGTGTTTGGGGTTCCAGAGTTGTTAGTCAGTTTAGTAGTGACGGGTCATGTTTTTATTCCAGAGGAAAAGGCTTGTGATATATAACATTATAAACATGCAATTATTCATGCATTTTAGATCTGCCAAAAGATTCACATCTCACCTACAAAAGAAAGTGAATACATTGTGATTAAATGCCTCATTCTTTCTCTATGTTTTTGGCTGGACCACACCAGCGGGGCTAGCCCTACAAATGCGAATGTCAGTGGCTGAGTGACTGAGTGAGTGATGAAGTTACAACATTGGTCGGCCGAGCTATGAAGTTACACCATTGGCCGGCCGGATCACGTGTGTTAGGGCCAGCCATATACTAGGTTTTGACCTGGTCTTGTTTGTTAGATTTAGCAGTATTGCATGGCTTAGTAATAGCCAATGTTAATAATATATTATATTTTTCTCTAGAACTGTATAACACCAATGTATTTGACAACATATGTTCAACTCTCTGCCAGGTGCATTATTTAAATCTGGGCATGAGCTTGTAGTTTTAAAGAGAAAGAAAAATGTAGGTGTTGCCCCATGCCTCTTTTTCTGGACTGTTGTTAGCCAATGGTATTCACTCGATCAGAAATTTGTGCATATACAGTAATGTTGCTCTACTCAGAGGAGTGCTGTGGCTGTTTCAACAGTTGCAAATAAAACAGTCCTTCGCAAGCAGAGAATCTCGGAAAAAAAATGGAATGATGCAATTGGATCATATGTTTGTGAGCTCTACAACTGGACAGCACCAAAGTCTTATTCATTTTATTTAGCTAAAATACCTTTGCTGATCTTTAGGAAACACAGATTCGAATTTGCTGACATGATAAGAAAATAGCAATTACTGCTAGCTTGATTTATGGTCAGTCCCTATTCAGAAAAGTGACAGACATAGGATTTATTTATTTATTTATTTTGTGTCTTCGCTGGCTCCGCCTACATGCTTATGACACATTACCAACTGGTTCCATTGCCCCGCCTTCCTTCCCCCTCCCCTCTGAGCTCTCAGTCTCACTCTCTTCATTTGAAATTGAGAAGTGGGCGAAGACAGGCCAAAAACTGGTGCTGCTATACACTTTAATAGTTATATTTACATTTTTTAAGGTTACCCTAGCAGCCGGGCATTTGCCATTTGCGACTACATTGTGGCGCATCCGAGTACTTTCCTGAACTTTGACCTTTCCGTGACAAAGTCCTTGAAAGCCTACTGTATGTTGACAACCATAAATGCCAATTTCAAATTTTAACTTTTGTTTACGCTAACTAGTTACTACAACATCACATAGCTCAAGAGGTAAGACCGATTGTCTGGCAGTCGGAGGGTTGTCGGTTCAAACCCCACCCTGGGCATGTCGAAGTGTCCTTGAGCAAGACACCTAACTCCTAACCCCTAACTGCTCTGGCGAATGAGAGGCATCAATTGTAAAGCGCTTTGGATAAAAGCGCTATATAAATGTAGTCCATTTACCATTACATATAAATATCACAATATGCTGATGTCCTACTATAGGGAGTCAATCCATTTATTGGCTAATCTCTTATAAAAACATAGCACTGGCAGGCCTCTTAAAACGTCACAGCATTACTATCTAGTTAGCTAGCTTGCGCTAATGTTAGAAACCCCATGGAAACAGTTGATGCTAGCGATACTCCCCCTTTGGTGTTTTGATTTCCTAGTTCTCTGAGTATGAGGACTACTCATAGAACAATGTAAGAACGAGAAAGGAAATGAGGTAGCTAAAATTTATGGCGAGCCATGTAGTCTAATGTTAACTAAATTTCTTGTAATTATTTCCTGGTTATCTTCTGGTTTTCTGGTGTGATAACAGGGTGCATACAAAACCCCCACAAAACTAATGATTTCTTGCATTGCAATATTGCATATTAGATTGTTGAAATCAGCCTTACGGTGATTTCCATAACCTAAAAACTGTAACATACTCTAAAAAAAAAAATTAAATTAAAAAACTGTGGTTACATGCAACAGAATTATTGCTTGAGCGTCAGGCTTGAAAAGCATAGTCTACACAAAATGGATATTTAATGTTTGTTTTCTGAAACACAGCTTTGAATCACAGTTATGAATGCTTGAAAAAACAAACAAAAAGCTTTCAGTTAAGGTTCAGTGTTCACTTCTCAAGCTTTTGGTGTTGAAATTCAAGTGTTCTTTTGGCTCATGTAGGCAAGTGGCTGGAGGGGCGGTTAAAGGAGGGGAGAGGACTTCCTGACTGAATTTTGAAGTGTTCCCGCGTGGGCTATGGAACATCCCTGGCACTACTTCAGTTAAATTGATAATTACATTTATCATGAATCTTGGTCTCAGCTCAGTCTGGCCACCATTAGATAATCACCTTAGAACTGGGACCATCGGTCTTCCCTCGTTTTCCTGCAGGGTGCTTCAGCCCTCCGCCAGCTAGAGGTCACCATAGCCTCTTCGTCAAGCCACTACTCAAACAATCTAATTTGCACCAGCTCTGTAATCTAAGTTGATTAAGTAATCTAATGTCACTAATTAAGCACAGATGATGATTGACAGTGGTGTTTGACAGTGATGTTTACAAGTAATGCAGTGCCTATTTTATATATATAATTTTTTTTTAAAATGGTTTAAACGAAGAGGGGGGGGTCCTCACTCTAAGGTACCAAAGACAGAATAACATGTCAAACTGCATTAGGGAAGAGATCATGATGTACATTTAAATGACATAAGTTCATTTTACACTAATCTGTGTAAACTAATCTAATTCCATAGGGTACTAAGTTACATTTATACACATGGTACAAGGCGTACCGTAGGAGTCTTAAATGTTCATGAGAGCTCAGTGGATGAGGTCAACTCTGAAACTTTTCTGACTGTGCTGGGATTGCTTCTTTCTATTTGCCTTCCTGGATATTATTTTTAGTCTTGGGACTCAGTGACATTTGAATAGTTTCCCAGAGACTGCTGCCAAACATGCAAGATCAATGTGGGCATCTATACAGCCCAATCAGATATTGAATGAGTGAGCTCCCAAGGGCAATGTCAAGCTAAAGGCCCAGATCAAATCCTTTTCTAAAAAATAATTAGGGACTGAATATAATTGGTTTGTTACTGAGCAAACTTAACCAATGGGGTATGTTGGCATTGTGTCTCCAATAAACCTCAACCCACTCATAAACTAAAAATTGAAGCTTCAGTTCCAAATTGGGGATGTATTATTGGACACTCAAGCAATGATACGGAACAAAAATTGATTGCTTTAATTAATATCCAAATCTGTAAGATATTATTATCAGTATAATGAAGATGACATGGAGAACTATCTAAGCTGTTGTATATAATGGTGCCCATTATGGAAATAAACATAATTAGTATTACTGTAACCAATTTTGCCTTGAGGTGGGCACTGAAAAGTACAGCAGAGTTTTCTGACACAAATGGTGTCTGAATATGATCTCCCACTGGGTCAAACATAAATGAGATGTTTAAATAAGAAACAGGTTCTTCAATTCCTATTTACCATAAAAGTTTTTTACAAAAAAGAAGAGTATGTATCTTGAAGGAAAAATCTCTGAATTGTGTCAGTCCTTTGCAATGTTTTCATTATGACAATTCCATTCCAACACAAGGCTGCTGCACATTACAGCATGTGATCTACAGCAGCCTTTAAAAATGCCATCGTGCCCGTGTGACAGACGAACAGTGAAGTGCTAAAAGATGACAGTGTAAAAAAATAAGAATTTCATTTTTAGTGAAATTCTTATTGATTTTCAGTCTATCACATCAACCCACCACTGAGTTATTTCTTTTAAACTGTAGCACTAAACCAGAAAAACAAAGCTGGGATATTTATTAAGGTACCCCTTACCAGAAACAACATTAGTCCAATGACTGCAGGGTCCCAACAGTTAATAAACACACCAGAAAACATCTATTAAGAACATAATTGTTCAGCTGTAACATGTAGCCAAGTTATAAACACTTGCAATGTGAAGACCAAGTCTATGCTTCAACCTAACCATGGCACAACATGGTTTGCTATTATGAAGTAATATTTGGGTCTTCACCCTTTTTAAGCTTGTTTATTTTCACCAGACTTTACAATGACAAGCTATAAATCACATCATCGCGACTTTCTGTCACAGGATATGGCTTCTGCTCTGCAGCAAACAGTCACTTAAACACAAACAGAATGGTCAGTCATGAATTAGAATGAATAAACTGAACAATGGACAATGTCAAAATGACTATTTATTCCTTCTTTCCTAAAAAAAGGCACACACAGAGTGATAAGTGTCATTTTTCTGCTGAATGGCAATCACTTATCATGACAGCCACTAGCTTTTATATATTACAGCTGAAAGGCACTGAAAATGTATGAGGAAGACTGCAGATGCCGGCCCGCACAGCATGGAAGAGTAATGAAAACAGAAGCGCAGTCTCGTATAAACATGCTTCCTGTCAGCTGAGACCAGTGTGACTAACAGAGATGGAGAGACCCTACCATCTTCATAATGAGAGGCGGTAACAAATCAGTTGGCCAATACTTACCAGTATAAAAAAAGTATATGCAAACCATACACGGTTTATATTTCTGTATAGAAACATAATTGTATTATACAAAAATATTTGCACAACAAATTCTTGATATCAAAGTTTGAAACCAAATTTGATAATAAAAATTGTTTCAGAGAATTAAAAAAAGGTTTTTTCTGCTTTAGTTCAAGTAACTTGGCACTTCTCCACTCACAGAAGAAGAAGAAGAAGGAGAAGAAGAAGAAGAAGAAGAAGAAGAAGAAGAAGAACATAACTAATGGTGTGGTATATTTTAAAGCACCATTACAACCCATCAAGGTTTATTTTAACATAACCTCACAGCCCTCCATGGTTCATTTGCATACATCACAGCATGCTGTGTGTTTTATCTCCTACCCTTTTGCTATCTATAATTCTGCAGGGCATTCCCCCTGAGATAATAATGCATGAAATAGGACAGAAATCACTTGGGCAGTGGCCCTCCGTATGTACATTTTCTGCGATGTACAGAATAGGAGACAGGCCAGCATTGACATTTGCAGCTCACCCAATATGGTTGGCATTGATCAGATAAGATAGACATATCTATCTCAATCACAAAAAAAAGAAAAAAAGAAAAACATTTTTAGTTGAATGACATTAAAAGAAAATTGAACGGAAGTATTCCAGTCTATCGAATGCAACATCATTCCAGTAATTTGTATGTCGCCAGTTCCAATATTGGTATATATTTGGACATAGTTTTTTTATAAATCATGTCCCCAAAGGGTTTCAAGGAATAATTTGCCATAAACCAATATTTATAATTTAAAAATACCATAGGAAATTGATTGTATGCTAGACTACATGTATGTCTGATCTATTTGTCTTTATCTTCTTTTCAGACTGTGTACCAAGCTTAATCATTCTTGATGCAATATGATGGTTCATATTGTTTAATAAATACATTAAATATGACGACTTTCGTTTTGGACAAATTACCTTTTCACATTTAACCAGGTTTTTATATGTTCTGCCCTAAGGTCCTTGCACCACCCTTTTCAAGTGTGTACATAGGAGGTACACATCTCCCACACCTATGAGATTTTGTACTGGGTAGCACAGTGGCGCAGTCAAGGAGGTTTAGGGTTCGAGTCCCGGCTTGCCGGATCCAGCCGTGGAATTTGTAGGTTTCCTTCGGGTACTCCGGTTTCCTTGTTTCCTTCCACACCGAAAGACATGCATGTTAGGTTAGGTATATTCCTGTCTTCGCGCTTGACCCAGGTACTGGGACTCAGAACTGGCTGTCCACTGTTCCTGTCTAGCTAGGATGGTTGAAAAAAGCACATCTTTGGAGCATCAGTAAGTGTGTGAGGTTTCATTCTGGATTGCCACTTAAGGGCTTGCACCTTATGCCAATGAGTGTGTATGTTTTTCTCTTACCCCAAAACAATGGTAAACAAGGACATTCCAATCCATCAAAGTATCAGTAGATATGCCAATAGATTCAGCCACATTTTTTCTCACTTATGTATTATCCAGCCAAATGTGAGACTATGCATTAGACATATTGATTGCTCTTGGTGTTATATAATATTTCCGAATGTAAAAAAGATACTTTTCTTTTCTGGCCAAAAGAAAGGTTAATGGGAACTGGATGAATGGGGAGAAGGAAACACAGCTGAGGTGAATACGGGAGTCAAGAGCATTGAAATCTCTTAAACATGCATGGAATGGCTCTAACTGCAGGACCAAAGGGAGGATAAATAAACCCAATTGTGAGCTGTTTCGATCCGTTTTTAAAATCTATTTTTGTAATATAAACCATCATTCAGATATATAGGGGTGCATCTGTGCTTATTTACCATCAGACCTAAAGCATTCCACGAAGAGTATATTTGAATGGTGAAGTCTTTTGGGTTTATTAACATATATAAACATTGGGATTTCATCCACCTCATGATGTCAGTGGTAAGGAGGGCATAAGGAGGGTTGCTACATGCAGCAGCCCCCTGAGTGTTGCACAGCAGCCATTTTGTGGCAGGATGTTTACCAACACACATCAGCTAAAATGGAGAGGAGGATATGTATTCACCCAGTTAAAATGGTATCATTTTTAGTTAGCTGGCCAGGCTGAGAGGGCAAGATTAAGAATTTGGCAACAGGGCACCCATCTGTTTGGAATAATTCTCATGGGAATCTTTTAATTACCTCTGTGAGTGAGGACCACTTTAATGTTTAGGCTACAATATGAGTGCTAGTGGGGAAAAAAAATTGTAAATGAAAAATTGTTTCTGAAATCTTGCCTGGTCAGAACATGTGCATAAGCGGGTTAATTTACTTGCAAGGACAGAGAAGACAAGCCAGCATTTTACAAAAAAGACGCAGAATACTTCTGAGTGGCCTAACCATAAATATTGCAGAGAGAGAAGCAGTTTTTACATTGTGCAAATGTTCCCTCTGGATTTGAGGCACAGAACTGCAATGCCAGCATTGGACAGTTTAATTGCATGCCTCAGAGTAAAAAATAATTTATTTAGATAATTAAGGATGAATCGTCAGTCACAGCACTTTGGAACACAAACACTTAAAGCACGACCACCTCATCTGGAAAGACAGTATTTGAAGGCTGTTTCATACACTTCACATTATACATGCAGAGGATATTAATATTCATAAATGCCAGCTTATTAAAACAGATAGGATGTCACATCCACCTGAGCAATATGCTGGGTGGAGCCAAAAAAGCACAAAAAAAAAAAGCTGCAGTAAAACGTAAAAATGTAACAGGAAATAGGAAGATGCTGTGGTATTATTTTGACTGTGTGTGGAATTAACATTGCTCTCTGTAGCTGTTATGATTACATACCATTATTGAGAAAAAAAACAGAATACAATTTTAATGCACAACAGTTACAGACATTAAATTGGCATTAAAATGAACAATAGAGTGAAATTGGCATGGAAATGGAAATTTGGTCTTCATGCGAAAGTATTTCATGGTCCATATAAAGAAAAACAGTATAATGGATGACATTGTATTCTGTCCCAGAAAGAACTTGTAAAATTTGTATGAAAAATAAATAAAAAAACTTGCCAAAACACTAAAACTACTACTTTTACAGATTGGTTTACGTTGGTTCTTTGATAGATGGCTTCAAAGCCAGCTAAAATGAGAAGCATACGAGAGAGATGTTCAACTCTACACACATTTAAGAAAACCACATTGCTTTAAGTAGTGGTAGATTAATTATTTAAATGAATCTTCCATTGTGGCTGCAATTAACTCAATTACAACCAGATAGCTATGTTTAAAGATAATTGAACAAGACAGCTCAATCATTTTAGGTTTCAACAAGTTATACATCCATGTTGATTTTGGGCGATTTATTTGCAACGAATGGCTATGCCAAGCTATGCCAAAGGAGTTCTCAGACATTTAAATAAGTTCTAATGTCAGTAAATAAGTAAACAAATTGTCAAGTTTAATACATTAAAAGTATACTTTAAGACATGAAAAAGTCGAGCGATACCCCCAGGATGGATAGAATAGCTGGACACAGCAAGCAACTTTGGTTTTCACTGGTGTTTTTATTGTTCAAATGAAATGAGCTATATAAACAAAAGCCTTCTCCATTCACCATCATGGTATTCAGGAAAAAATAATATTGAAAAAATAACAAAGACAAAATAAACCAAAACACAATGACAGTTGGTTGTACATCCATCCTGCATCTGTGAGCCAAAGTCCCTGGAGCAACCAGGTGCTGGTGCACAATGACATGATAGCAACTCAAGTCCAACAATGCCTAAATGGGATCCCCTTTCATACTCATTGCTATGAGATCATGTTGCTGGAGTGGTGGACGGATGAATGCACACACCCCTGCCCCAAAACTTCTGACCTGAGACCAGAAAAGAAGATGATGGGGCCAATACTCCCCAGGGCTTTAGGTAAACGAGGACCTGGGAATACGATTGAAAGAGGGCAGTGAAGAGGGGAAGGAAAAGACAGGCGCCTTCCTCTGCTGCAGTTTCCTCCCTGTGTCCTCTCCAATGGGCATATGGCTTGTTGACAGTAGAGCCAATCAGAACTCCCTTTCTGGAGTCCCATGATGGGCTGCTCCAGTGCCACCTGCTCCCCAGTGTCATCTTCAATGTGATGATCTGTTTGCAGCCAGCAGGAGCCGAGGAGCCACTGTGCTTAAGGCGAACGGTGGACTGAAGGCAGTGATAGAACGTTTGTGTAGCCTCCTTCAGTGACCTTCCGGCTTCAGTCTCACTTGTTCCTAGATACTGACTCTGAGGTTAGAATATTTAGTCAAGGCGCGGGCTGGTATGTTGTAGGCGGTAAGCTGCGTCTCTCCTGAGAGACGGGGTAGGAGGCAGGGCCTGCATGTCCTGGCCTTTCTTACAAAGAGTTCTATGAATGGCTCCAGGTCCCAGAGGGGGTCGGGGAGGGAGTTGATCCTTGGGACTTCAGTAGCTTTGTGAGAATGGTTTGGTCCATTGCCTGCGATGCTGTCACAGCTGCCAGCGTCTGCTATTGGTGTTCCTGGCTGCGGTGAGCTTCATGTTGTGGCTTCTGCATTTGGGCCAACTGCTTCAACATTTACAGCGGTGGATAGGCCTCCATCATCGATGTAGGCTATTCTGTCCCTGGTTTCTGCACAAAATTGGGACTTTTAGCATCGATGGCTGTGGGGATGGCTATGGTGACCGGAAATAAATCTTTTGCGCATGCATGAACTTGACTTTCTCCCATCTGGTGCTGTAGCTTACTGATCTACTACAGGGAAAACACTAGTCGATACAATGTGTGGCTTAGGTGAGAGAATTTTCCATTTTTATTGTGTTTTGAAATTAAATTTATTTTACAATATATTATGACACTGTACTCTCAATGGTTTCAGTGCACTTTTTTCAAAGACACTAGCTAATTTCTCCATTTCCCTCAAGACAAGACTGTTGAACTTTCACACAGTTGATTCTGAAGAGTAGTTGCTGAGAGACTTTGATTTCCACAGCTATGGCGTAAACACAGATTTATTTCTGGTCGCCACAGCCGTTAATGCTTAAAGTCCCTGATATCACTCGCTGCATGATGCCCCTGGGAGGGACAGAATAGCCGGACACAGGGCGATGAAGTAATTCTGTTATTCACCAACATTTTCATTGTCAGAGAGAGAGAGAGTGTTTCAACAAAACAGAATGAGTCCCAATTCACTCTCCCAGCCCAAGCCCTCAGACTGTTTTTCAATAACGTGGGATATCGAACTGTGTATGCAGATCCAAAAGTGTACAATGAGATAGCATTGAATTAATGTGCAGAAAATAAATGAGAGCAGGAATAATAATCCTGACTGAGTCATGAAAACAACAGTCATGAAACCAGTTCCCAAGCCGAATAATGAAAATATCTAATGGAAATGTCCAGGTAGAGAATTGGTTTGCAGTTTACAGGTTCAGGTACCTGGAGGGACAATTGCTGTTGTACCCATCAGTAAATTAACTCTCATGTAATAATGTTTGTGTTGAAATTAAATTAATCCAATTTTCTTGACCTTGATTAGACTATGTAAACTGTATCTTGCAGGCTATCTTGCAGGCTCTAGTTGGCATTGAATTGCCTGCTTGCTCAATCTAACCGCTAACAAAAGACTATTGCACTGTACCTTCTCTTAATGTCACCCTTTCAGTCTCTGTCGATCATATTTGTCCTTAGTTTACCATCCTGATTATACATGGGCAGAAAACATGGCTCACTTCCGTCACAAACCGCCGACTCCGCTGCTTTAAAGGCCTCCCTGTTTCGTCCTCCCTCGACGTGACCCTGTCCCTCTCAAGGGCTGTGTCGAAGACATTTCCATCAGGACACATCAGCATAACTGAGAGGACATCGCGGTGGCAACATCCTGCGCCGCAGGATTAGTCAGCTTGTCGTGGAATGGCACTCTGTATATGCCAGAACACATTACAGAACCGTTCCTTACAGCAGCCACCGTCAGGGCACAACGTGACATCCGAAGAACATTTAGTGCTCCCGGCTCCGTCCTGCTGCGATGCCGTACGCATTTCTGCCGCGCTAGTTCATTGTGACACAGCGTTCTGTGAGACGAGCATTTTAGTCAATAAAAGGGGGAAACGCTGTAGGAAGAAGACACAGATTAACCGACGGCACTCTAGAAAGTATTTTGAAAGCCACAATGCATATTTAAAGCTGTCCATGCAGAAATGCAGAAAGACCCCCCTCAGCCATTAAATAACTGAAATCCGGCAGAGGCCATTCAGAGTATTTAACAATTCAAGAGATTAATTTTGATGCCACAAAAAACATAAAGTACACAAAGTGGCGTGTTGCCTCTCAGCAAAACAGAGCAGAACGAAGGAAGAAACCCCAGAGTGAGCACTTTGCTTTCTATTTTTGCGAACAAGTTCTTATTCCCCATTTTCCTCCTTGACCCAAATTTGTAATGCCCACTCCTAAATGCGGACCCATCTGAGCCAGCTGTCACAGATGGCTCTGCTATCCAGCGGCTGAGCAGTGCAGCTACTGTGCTGGAGACTGCACAGCTGCCATGGGAGGATAGGAGGTGGAGATGTAGGAGTCGCTACTAAGTAAGGAGGAACATACCCTTCCCTCTGAAAACCATCCTGCTACAGCCAATTATGCACCATCCATTCGGGACTCTAGCCACTGGCACAGTCAGGATGTAAGATGTGTCACTGCACTTAGAACGAGTGCCAATACTCCACCCAAGAGTCAAACTTTTCCAGGCTCTAGACTTATGTTACGGCTGATGGGGGATGCTGACAGCAGCAATATTAACAAGCCAGTCATGATGCATAATGGCAATACCAGTCACTGTGGCCCAGAGCATATGGACACGCATTAATCAGAACTGCACTCAAACTCTTTCTGCTAAGTTCTAATGATTTATTTTCACAGAACCTTTACCTTTCAGTCATTCCAAATATATGAAATATTTATGCACAATCCACAGTGTAAGTAGCCATTCCGATGAGCATACCGATTGCAGTAAACCAAACTTCGAAATAACATGAGAAAATGGTATTACCTTTTGCTGTAGTAATCTCTTCCAGCACATATTGCTCTCCCCATATCACTGCGGTCTGTAACCTTCTTTAAAGCAGGTTGTACTGATGACATGTTCCATTATCGGCCCCTGCCGAGTGTCACTGTTTTCCACCACTTAATGACTTTCTCAAAAACAAAAACCTCCCAAGTAAATAGCTTCTTTCCCTCAGCTCTGATATATTTTCACTGTTACCGCTCCAAACACATTTTCAATTATTTTTTTCCTTTCCTTTCCCTATCCTTTCAATCTACCCCATCATCCCACCCATCCTGAGATTTGTTAAACTGTCATGTCACAATGTGAAGGTCTTTATATATGCACTGTAAATTCTAACGCATTTCCCCTCAGTATTTCTGTCCAATTTGATTGACACCCTTCTGGAATTGGAAAGCAAATTTTGGCTGATGTTCCTCATTGCTCAAGGTATTATTTGACAAAATAGGCTCACATGGAAAAACTCACATTGGAATGACAATTTGGGAAGCCATTCTCAAAAGTTCAAAATGAAAAAATCCAAATCAGAAGGACACTGTGGTCCTTTTTGCAACTTTTCACTTCCCATTATGGGTTGAAAGCAGTGCAGTTTGAATGATCCATATTAGGCTGGCCATTGACAAAGCTTTTTCTCATGCAAGCAGATGCTCTTGCCTGCTACACCACATTGTATCTGATGAAAATACAGAAAATAAATGGATGAACACAGTTCTGGAGGTAGGGGTACAGAGTGAAAGGGGCCACTGCACAGATGTGACTTAACTATGGCTTCCATTCTGATGCAAATACACATAATTTCCTGGTATGAAAAGTGATGCAGAAAAGAGTTTATGACCACCTTGAATGAAATGAGTGCAGGTCTCTCAGCACACTGAAGAAGAGGAAAGCATTAATGTCTCTTCCAGGCCCCTACCCACCAACGTGAACTGGACTGCCAGTCAAGGGAACCTGATCCAGGACGAGTTAGTCGAAATGGTGGAAAATCACCAGGCCACTACAGATCTGGTGCGCTTAAATCGGTACATTCATTGTTTTGAGTGTGGTCAGTACAACCACCCTCCTGAACCCAGGACAGGAAATCAATGGAACCATGTTCAGACTCCGGTGAGGAAGGACACCAGTGCATACTCGTCATCCTATATTATGCCACCATGTTTCCAGAATCCATTCCAATCCATACCATGACAACTGCTCACACCTGGGCTTAATTACTTTGTCGTGGCCAAGTGTCCAGCAGAGTGTAAAGAGTTAGCCTGGGCTGAAGTAAGCTGGAACTCTGTGTTTTCAAAATGGGTGTATGTGTGTTCTAAGGTAAAACCTTCTTAGGATGGCTGCTTGCTTTCTGTTTTGCCCCACACCAAAATTAACAACCACAATTTGGCCTGTGTGTTTTGCACCTTTGCTAAGCAGCTTGGCTGCCTGTGCTGGTAGACAGGTTCCAATACATTTTTGGTTTGGCTTATATTTTGTGTAACTCCTGGATGGCCATTGAGACTTATTATTGGTCTGACTTCACCACAGGGACCATGAAATTTGCTGTCGATGTCGGCACATTATCGCACATGCCATATATACATTTTGGAGCAATATAGTGAACAAGATTTAATCATTTAGGTTGCCAAACAAGCGGTTTAAACTTCATGGTCATGTTGGATATGCTCATATTCATATTTGTGGCTCTGTTTGGCTTATCTTTCTATAGCAACTTGTGAGAACTGCTCAACAGGAACATGAGCTTTATTTTTGATCAGCCTATTCCAAAAGATAATACAAAAGGACAGTAACCCTCCTTGTAGCTTTTTTTTGTTGTTGCAACAATTCTCAAATGGACTTATTAGACTGAAAAAACTGCCTCCCATAGCAGGCAAGAAATGACCTTCATTCATATATAATTAATATGCACTCTTAATATATGCGTGTACATACATTTTTTATGAATACATATTGGTATGTGTGTGGGCAGGGGGCGTGGGAGGAAAGTTACATTACTACAGAACCGAAGTATGTTTACTTTTTGAATGAAAGATGTATCCTTAACATCTCATGCATTTGGCAATAGCTGTGATTCAATCAAAATGTGTCCTTCACTTTGACTAATAATAAACAGTAAGAAATTTATTTATTTGCAAACACAATTTTTCGAGTTCAGCAAACAGTAATACTAACTCCACAAACTGAGTTCAGGTAACACTTGCTTTTACTTCTAAGTCAAAATGAAAGACAAGTGTTGATAGAATACCGACTAGTGCCTTCTCCAGAATTTGTGATTGCCAGCAGTGGTGTCACTGAGGGTGAATGTGCCTCCTCTGTTTTCCATATCTCCCATTTACTATATGTTAAATAGAAATTAAATAGTGGTTGTATTTAAGTAAAGGAGTGAGTTATGTGTCATTCAGTATGTAGCAACACTTGCTCTAATAATCATGTTCACTGTGGATGGACTGGGACAGAATGTGTTACAAAGTCATTAGATGAGGCTAGCTAAAGCTAGTGTATGGCAATGTTGGATTTGAAGAATCAGTAACTATAAGTTACTCATACTTAACTAGCTAAAGCTAGAGTATGGCAATGTTGGATTTTAAGAGTCAGTAACTATAAGTTACTCATACTTAACAAGCTAATGCCTAGAGCATGGCAATGTTGTATTTGAAGAGTCTGTAACTATAAGTTACTCATACTTAGCTAATATACAGTATCATCAACATGAGATATTAGTGAACTTGATTTTTGCATGGCCATTCAGTACAAAATAAGTAAATGGCTGCAGGGTAGATTTTCAAGACTAGGCTAATCAGAGCCACAAGTTAGACAGGAAAATGGCAAGCATTTTTGGGCTGTATGGTCTGTTATGTTATATTATGTTATGCTATGCTATGCAAATCTATAAGTAGTTAGATTGCAAGCTGTGCCGGCAGGTGGAATAGAAAATGCATGACCAATGTAAAAGTGTTAAAGAGAATCATGGATCAAGACAGGGTCGGCAGAACTCCCCCCAGATTGAGTGGATTTCTGTGGGGTTTCTGTGGAGCTGTGGAGTTAAAAGTGAAATTTAAAGCAAGTGTTATATATTTCTCCTAGAATTGTGTCATCTCCCCCGATCAGTCAACTGTTCTGAAACATGAAGTCTCTGAAGATGTCTTTCTTCAAACCTGTCAAGGAAATGTGTGCACCTCGATTTTTTAGCAATATCCATTTTCAGTCAATTTAATGAAGATCTAGGTTGGAAAGTGCATATCTGAGTACAACTGCTAAATCAGCACTGCTTGTCAGTTTCCTGCTGGAATCATGGGGCTCCAAGATTATGATCCCTATGCACAATGCAATACTTCTATATCCTGGAGTTTCTGCAACCATAAGCTAAAGTCGAATTTCTTTTGCATAGGACGGGCTCTGGCAGAATGTGTATTCTGATGCTGAAAGGCATCTTTCAATCATTTAAATTATTTGCTGTGACTGTGGGTGTTACACTGTACATGGAAGACATAGCAGTGAGAACTGACTAAACGATGGGAGTTTTGTAGCCTTCCTGTGATTCAAACCCAGATCCTTTCAGTGATGAGTTGGAACAGCCACTGTTGCTGCATTATTTTATTTTGCATGCAGCTTCCTCCATTATCATGGTGGGGTTTCCTGATGACGTTGTATGTTAGGACTAACAAGCGTATTTACAAGGTTCTTAAGCAAGGAACGTTCTCTCATTAAGTGGGTTTCCCATACACAATCATTAGACGGCCTGTTAAGAGGAACTTAACTATTCATTGCATTAAATTGGATTAGAAATTAATTAGAAAGTGATCAATATGACATTGTCATGTTATATTTAATTTTAAACACTGCCATTCCAGATCATATTGAAATACAAGTTTTTATTTTATTGGTATGTATTTTATATTTACTCTGGGCATACATGAAAAAGTATAGACTATGAGGCTGCTACGCTATGGTAGGCTGTCACTGTATGCATGCTTTGAAAGCGCATGCATATTGTGTGTGTTGCCAGAGTGGGCAGTTGCAAGGGGGATCTTAAAAAGGTTCTTTGCTGGGAACGAGTGATCTAGAGACACTTTTGTTATTAATGCATTTGGGAAACCCGCGTTATTTTAAGAACGATCGTAAAAGGCATTTAAAGAGGTTCTTAGCGTTAAGAGGCTTTTAGGAAACCCACCACAGAGTGGTAACCTGTTTTTTTGCCTAATATCGCTGCTGTGCTCCTGCTCCGTCCCATGACATTAACGTCCTCTGTCAGACTGGGGGGTGCCGCGACCAGCTTACACATATTTTCTGGGTATGTAAGCAAGATGCTCAGGAAATAAATTCCACTTAAGTGTACAACGCCATGTGGTCACGAGCCCAGATCTATGACCACTACACCATTCACTGCCATCTGTTTCATTTTATTTTTTTGACGTTTCCTTTGTTTTCGTGATGTAATCAGTTCCGCAGGAAATCACCGCAGATCAAGCGAATCGAAAAGAAGGTCCAAAAGCGGTGAAAAAAGCCACATTGTTTTAGGCCTCGCCAGACATTTGGCAGGATCGGTGTACTCTAAAATGATGTTCACAGAGGCTGAGCGATCAAAGACGATGGGTGATCCTGCTGCTCCAACAGCATAGTATTGCTTCCAGCTAATGCAGGGGAAAATCTGGCATAGACCATGTGAAATTGCCTGAGGCGTATGGGTGTCACTAAATATATGTGCTATTTCTATTTTATGCTATTTTAATTTATATGTCAAATTTAGCTTTTCATCAAAAAATATGAGGACATTATATCAGAGTATATAATGATATTCATAACCACTCATAAATATTCATGACCACATATTACATGCGGTATAATTCCACCTCATCAGGTAATAATTAATGGTTAAGAATATTAATACATTTCCTTTAAAATCATTAATAGTCATGAATTACTCCCACACAAACATTTTTTTTACACTAGTTTTGCTTTATTCAATATTTACAACATGCAGATCAGGGGGCGTGTGAGTTGAGATCTGTGAGATGCAATACATTTCTCCTGATATTTTTGTAGTGTTTCACATAGAAATTGCAATAGCACACGCATGCATGTCACAAAGCATGTTCCAGTCAGTGAATCGGCAATCGTTCTCATCCCGCTGTCTTGTTCTGGTTTTGTATCAAACTTCTGCATTTTTTTATGTTGATCGACATCGTAGCAGTGTCCTTTTCTACGTGGGTTGGTCTTGCATGTCAGGAGCCAAGGTTCCAAGGGATATCTGGGAAGTTGGAAAAATTCAGCTGCTGGTCAGATTAATGTTAAATGTCATTACTATGATTATTAACATCTGGTCTTCATACATACACATTATTACATTACATTTCAGCATTTGAGACGCTATCAGAGAAAATACAACTTTTACATAGCATTTATTGATCATTTATACAGCTGTATATACTGAAAGTGCATAAGTACTGCTCAGACAGCAGTTCTCGATCAACCGACTAGTTAAAGCCCATCCTACCCTGCACACTGCCTTATAAAAATGGTAACCAACCCTGTTCTGGGAGATCTACTGTCTTGTAGGTTTTCGCTCCAACCCTAACAAAGAACATCTCATTTAATAGCTAGAGATCTTGATGAGCTGCTAATTAAAGTCAGGTGTGCCAAATTAGGGTTGAAATGAAAACCATCAGGATGGTAGATCTCCAGGAACAGAGTTGGTTACCATTGCGTTATATTAATATTAGATCTTTTTCTATTTGTAATATTCAAATGAAATGTACAGTACCCACCGTCACGTAGAAGGCATCCATCAGTAACGTTACCTGTGATGAAGCAGTGACACAAACCACAGCTTCAAATGTATCTGTTGTGTGTGTTCCCAGGGTATTTCACCACTGCATCGAATACTCTGTAACAGGTGTCACATACAAGTAATGTTTATTGAGTGGCACCCTTTTTTACACGCAAAAGTGTGTTTGTTCTTAGTCGGTTCCCTAATGGGAATTGTTGACCCATCACTTGCACTAAGGAGTTTGGGAAACCATACCGTGTGCAGAAGTTTAAATTGAGGCCTGTGTTGGGGCTCAGGAAACTGTATGAAATCAGAATTTGCAATGCGTAGTTGTCATGACTTTACAAATGTATTTGGGCACAGAGACTTTGCTTATTCCATGGCATTGTTCAACCCCAAGAAAGCTGCCAGTTGCCAAGAAGTGCAGACCTGTCAACTCTTACAAAAAGTAGGTTTATAAAAGTATGCCTTAAGTACACTTTTTCTGAATTCAATGCCAGACACTGTACTTAAAGTGCACTTTCATTTTACTGTCCAGAACTTTGATCACAGTTTTAAAATACTTAAAGTATACCACTTTAGTATGCAAAGTTTAGAAGTAGTTCTTAAGTTACGCTTGAAGTACAGTTCCAGGAAATACTTTAAGTATACTTAAAATTTGCTAATTTAGTTCCATCCTGGGTTCGAATCCTGGCCTGAGCCTTTCTGCATGGAGTTTGCATGTTTTCTTCATGTCCACATGGGTTTCCCACAGTTCAAAAACATGCTGGTAGGAGATTGGAGACTCTAAATTTTCCATTGGCATGAATGTGAGTGAATGATGTGTGTGTCCTGCAACTGATTGGCCACCTGTCCAGGGTGTAATCCTATCTCTCACCCAATGCAGGCTGGGCTAGGCTCCAGCACCCCCTGTGACCCTGTCCAGGATAAGCGGGAATAGATAATGGATGGAATTTAGTTCTAGTTTTAATTTGCACTTATTTTATCCTTTTAAAATTTAACTTGATTTAATTTATGCATACTGTAGGTATACTTAAATAAATAAACATTCATGTACTACTTTGTTGTAAAGGAACACTTACAAAGCAAGACTGGCTATATTCCTGTTATTGTTTGACCTAAGACCTCTCAAGATGGTAGCATAAACGTAATATTTTTGCTGTAGCAATCTATATCTTTTGAGTAACTCATCTGTGTAGTTATCTAAAGGGTCAACCACAATCATGGAAGATATTTTTTTTAGTGTGCCTCCATTCCATTTCCAGACAAATAAAATGCCATACTTGCAAGGAAAGAAGAGGATGTGCAAGAAATCTGTAGTTGTCATATCTTTATTCATGATTTGCATCTGGCATTGGCATCTTCGTTCTTATCGGGGCCTGGAATTCTGTTTGTGTTTCACTCTAGCAACTTTGTAATTGTGATTAGATTGTTTGCTATTTACCTGCACAGACATTCCTTGGGGAACAAACTGCAATGGTAGAAAATACAGATACTCTATATGTTGCACAGTAGCTCTCTCTGTTTTTTTGTTTTGTTTTTGCTTCTTTCCCTGTGTATTATTTGGGCATTTTGCAAATGAACTGCAGTGCAAACATAACATGCTGAAAGCATCTTGTGTCTAACTGTCAAAGTTACTGTCCTTTTGGAAATGACCCAAGCGAAATCTCACATGGCTCCCAGATAACATTTCCCACGTTTCTTTTGCAAAACAGATTTACATTCCAGGAAAATTTCCTGAAAAAAACAAAACAAAAAAAAAAAACACAGGAGGCTTAAAACAAAGATAAGACAGTTTGAGCAATTGACACTCAAGACATCACATTCCGTTTTTTGGCCTTTGTGAAATACACAACTGCATCCACCATATTTCTGTTCAAGTAAGCAACACTAAAATGAGTAAAGCATTACCAAAAGTGATGTATCAAAACACCTGTCCAGTGAAACATGTTTTCTATTGAAAGAATCTATTCATGACAGTAAGTGTTTCACGGTCAATGACACTGTCAATACACTGTAGGCTATGCAGTGCAGAGAAGGCCAATACATCCAAAAGCAAAAAGGAGAAATTTAGACAGACAAATGAAATCACATTTGTCTGACTGTACCCAACTGTCACGCTGTTTGCAAAGACTGATGTTTTTTCCCACGTTACGGTTGACCTGACGATGATCTAAATGAAATGGAAAATCAAATAAGAAACAATGACTGAATCATGCCACCAGTCTCTGAAGGATGTCTTGAAAAGAAAAATAGACACACAGAGATGTAGGGGGTTGGGTGACTGTGAGACAGCAAGTAAAAATAAAAAAAAACAGCATTTTTGTTAATGAATATGGAATGAGCTCAGGGGACCTTCATCATCTGGAGATGTGATGTGGCTTGGACTGTGATGAGTCTTTTGCGCGATATCTGCTTTAGACCAAATTACCCATGCACACCAGGGGGATTTGAAAGGAATGAAGAAACCATCTGAAGACTTTTAATTTGTTTTTTTTTTTGTTTTGTTTTTTGTTCTTTTTTTCTGAAAGCATACCTAGATTCCTGTTACTTTATTACTTACTTTAGTTACTTTGTTACATTGTGTCATTGTGTATGTTTAAGAGGTAAGAGGGGTAAAGGTTGAAATTATGTTAGGGAATTCATTATTACAAAAGGCTCAAGTAACACAATTATTTTATCCTAGGGCAAAATTATTTTTGTCTTGAACTAGGTTCTTAAGTGGAATTGCTTCCATAAATATCCAACTATTAAAAGGATAGTGAGCAAAATTGTTTTCCATTAATCTCAACTTGGTTGAAGTGAGGACAAACTAAAAACGTCAGCTTACATGAATTCAATTGCTCAAACTCATCAAATGTGTAGTTTTTAAAATAAATGGCCATTGGAAAGAAAATTATATCTTTGAATACTCAGGTTTTTTCACTCATATTGAGTGTGGTCCAATCTGTGAATTATACAATGGAAAAATGCAAAATCGTTCCTTCAACCCTCCATTTTGTATGAGGGAAAAATAAAACTACAGAGTCTTATTGATGATATTAAGATTTAAAGATTGAAGAGTTTTCACATGATAACCTCCAAAACGCCATCGCTGTTCACTATGCAATGGTTTAGGGGTTATTATTTAGTTTTCTTTGCCATGGCTAATTTTATTTGTGTTCATTATATGTGTTGTGTTCATCATCTGATGAAAGCAGCTCAGCATGAGTCTTTCTCTTCTGCATTCACAAAGAACATGGCCAAAACCCCTATCATCCAATTCATTGTTTTTTTTTCTGAGCACTGTGTGGGATATATAATTGAAGACTAAAATACATGCTTTAAAAAAAGATAAAACTCATCAGTAGTCATCCTTTTAAACCAGCAGATTGTACGTGCTATTTCACTGTTGTTGGTTACTGTAGTCTAGTTTCTCTCTCGTTGAGTTCTTCCTGTAGATGTGGAGCAGTTTTATAATGGTTTCTTTTACTAGACATCACAAGATATTTGTCTATGATCTGCTGGTCTAAAAGAATGCGTATCTGCAAAAAAGCCCTTGCTTTGTGCTGTTGACAAGAAGAAAAGACACCATTGGGCAAAGGACTATCAGCACTGGACCAAGAAAGACTGGGAATAGGCTGATACACCAAAATGTGGGGGTTGCTTTGGACCTTGGGCAGTTCCTTTTGGTTTCCACACTTTGCTCTTGCCACCACTGTAAGACAAGTGAATCTTGGTCGCATCTGTCCACAAGGCTTTTTCCAGAACTCTGCAGCCTCTTTTAGCTATTTCCTAGCAAACTGTAATCTAGCCATATTGTTTTTGCAACTAACTAGTTGGTTGCATCTTACAATGTAGCCTCTATAGTTCTGTTTGTGGAGACTGCAGACAGTAGCCACTGACACATCCAGAGGTGAAGAGTGTTCCTGATCGGTTGGACAGATGTTTGGGAGTTTTTCTTCATTATGATGAGAATCGTCTAGGTCTTCTTCCTTGGCCTACCAGGCCATTTGGGACTACTGGGCTCACCATTGCTCTCTTTCTTCTTGTAATGTTCCGAACGATGCTTAATCTCTTCAAGCTTAGTAAAAGGAGACTCAGGGCTGATTTGATTGAGGTTTTTAAATTCATAAAGGGGATTAACAAAGTGAACTACAAGAGGTTCTTCAGGTTGAGTATTGTTAGTAGAACAAAGAGACATAAACCGAAATTAGCAAAAGATAAATTCTGTACAGACATTAGAAATAATTTTTTAAACGTAGAGAGTAGTCAATGTGTGGAATAGCCAGCCAGGACATGTAGCAGAGGCAAAGACTCTGGGTATTTTCAAGACCAGGCTTGATATGGTGTTAGGTACAATTTAGTCTGTAGGTAATCAAAGCACTATATACAATTGAGTCAAGAAAATTGGGAGCTTTGTTGGGCCAAATGGCCTGGTCTCGTCATTGTGTTGTTATGTTATGTCTCTTACAGTTTTTTTTCTCTCAGCCTCATAACAGCTTTCTTGACTTTCAATGGCACAACTCTGGTCCTCATGTGGCAAATGCCAGTAAGAGACTCAAAAGGCAACCAAAAGCCTAGATTCAAGGTTAGATACTGAAAGCTCTTTTACACCTGCACTAAGGAAGCAACTGAGTCACACCTGACTAATCAGAAACACCTGTGGAGCCATTTGTTCCAAACATTATGGTGCCCTAAAATTGAGGGACTATGTATAAAAAGTGCTGTAATTTCTACATGGTGAAACCAGAATGTAGAAAAATACCCTTGTGCGTGTTTGCTTGTGAATGTGCATTCCAGACTGAGTAGGAAAATGGGGAATACACGTAAAGCAAAAACATTAAATAAATAAAGACTACTAAAACAGTATAAGGAGTGCAACACGAGTGAATTCCATTTGATACACACATAAAATATGCTAAATCCAAGCCACTTTTCACAAAAGATAAAGATAAATTTGCATGATGAATTAAAAAAGCAAGTCAGTGTAAATGCAACATGTGGCAGTTTTATGCTGACCAGTTGTTTGCTTGGCACAAGCCATGGTAATTTTAATTTATGAAAAAGAACTTAATGGCTACAGCTTCTCCTTAGCCCCCGGACTGTTTTAAAAACAGTGGTGCTAATTTAAACAGACAAAATGCATGTTCAATTTGTTGAACAGAGCCTAATGGAGAGGCACTTAGAAAAAGTGCCCTGTAATGGGTAGTGAGTGCCATATCTCATGCTGTGCAGGGTATCTTTTATCAAACTACCTACGTTGTGTCCTGCTGACTTCTTTTAGCATGGCTTTGAACATATGCCTGATTTTTACTAACATGCTAGAAGAGAGCTGTTTTGCCTTGATGCAGAGGAAAGGGTTTTATTTTGCGTCTGAAATCAGAATTAGGAGATCTCTGTGATTAATTCAATAAGTCATATAAGAATTTAAAAGCAAAACACAACACTTTCTTTATTCAAAGTTAAGGCCACAGTGCAATAGTGGTTAAATTAAATCTAGGCCTTATTCATTCTGTTTCATAAATGTATTTTGTCCGCGGTACACACCATTTGTTTTACTTTGCCCATCTCCTTCCTACTAGGTGGGGCTTCAGTACAGTCTGGGTGCAGACATACTGTCTGTTTTACACTTATTTACTTTTATCACAATATCTTTATTATTGCTTTATATAATTCTATTTTTGCTTTTATTCAGTCGTTGAGAAAGCAATAAGAGATCTTTAATGTATTTCCCTTTTGGGCAGATTTTTCTGATTCATGCCCTTCTCAATATTATTGATGTTCTCGCAGCCACCAGTCTGTTCTGTTCGGTCGGTATTAAATATCCAGTGATGAGGAGCGTGGTAATAAAAGGAGGAGAGCAGTTTTCTGGGTCGTAGCGTACCCTGCGCTCTCTGATCGCGTCCGCTTCTGATACGCAGCATACCTGCGCTTCTCTGTACGCATCCCTCGTTCCCTCTGATCGCAGCATACCCTGCGCTTTCCCTCTGATCGCATACCTGCTTCGATACGCAGCATACCCTGCGCTTTCCCCTCTGATGCGCAGCATACCCTGCGCTTTCCCCTCTGATACGCAGCATACCCTGCGCTTTCCCCTCTGATACGCAGCATACCCTGCGCTTTCCCCTCTGATACGCAGCATACCCTGCGCTTTCCCCTCTGATACGCAGCATACCCTGCGCTTTCCCCTCTGATACGCAGCATACCCTGCGCTTTCCCCTCTGATGCGCAGCATACCCTGCGCTTTCCTCTGATACGCAGCATACCCTGCGCTTTCCTCTGATACGCAGCATACCCTGCGCTTTCCCTCTGATGCGCAGCATACCCTGCGCTTCCCTCTGATGCGCAGCTACCCTGCCTTTCCCTCTGATGCGCAGCATACCCTACGCTTTCCCTCTGATCGCAGCATACGCTGCGCTTTCCCTCTGATCGCAGCATACCCTGCGCTTTCCCTCTGATGCGCAGCATACCCTGCGCTTTCCCTCTGATGCGCAGCATACCCTGCGCTTCCCTCGCCTACTGATCTCTGAGCGAGCATACCCTGCGCTTTCCCCTCTGATCGAGCATACCCTGGCTTTCCCCTCTGATACGCAGCATACCCTGCGCTTTCCCTTGATACGCAGCATACCCTGCGCTTTCCCCTTGATACGCAGCATACCCTGCGCTTCTTCCTCCTGCTTACAATACTGCGCTTCCTGAGGCGCTTCGAGCGCGTTCGGCACCGGCTCGTCTGAGGAGAAGAGGCCCGTAAAACGCATCTGGGAAACGGCCGCTTTGCGGTCAGTGGCCCCCGGGCCCTCGTTTTACAGCGCGTCACGTTTCGTCTCAAAACACAGTGCGCGCTCTGCCAAAGTTCTCAGTCGAATGAAAAAGTAAGGAGCCCGTCGACAGGGAAAATGTATGGTGAGTGGGCAATGGAGTGGGCAAGGCAACTGTGGGCAAGGCAACCGCACAGCTAGGGAACAGAAGGTCCATCTATGGATTTTGTGCGGCCAAGACAGTGTATCACCCCTTATCTTTGTTTAGCAGCACAGTGCGATTTACAGCACTGTGAAGAGAGCCACACATTAGCAAAGGGAGGCATAAGCTGCACAATGGCTGGAAGTACCGTATTTAAATAACAGACTCGTACGATAAGCTGAAAAGGCAGCTCTCCGTGCCAAAAGGCTGAGTGCTTCAGATGAATGAGTCGCTGACAGGGCGTGACAGGTTTGTCCATTTTGGGGTTCATTAAGCCTCTTTGGGGTTCTCAAACCTCACTTTTTATAGCCCTTCTGAGGTTCGAGCTCTCCAGTTTGGCCTTAAAACTCTCCATTTTGTGGAGAAAGAGGAGAGTATTTTGGTTTTTTATTTTTTAAGAGGCTGTTAAAACGGCTCACATCGCTGTCTGGAACCCTGTGCCCAGGGAATTTCATAGCGCGTGACTGACATGTGATTTCTGCCCTCTGCAGCTGTTTAATTTCTTATCCAGCTTGCCCTTTGTCATCAATGACACGTCCCTCTCATGTGGAATACATTCACACAATAAAGTTCCCAAAACCATGTCTCCAAATGAAACAGAGGCAAATAACTATTTCAAGATTGTTGAATACAACCTTTCATTGAGAAAAAAACAAAAAACATAGCTGCGTGAAATGACCTCATTTAGCCTCTGTAACAGAGCACAGCCGGCTATGAATTTTAAGCATGCAGATGAGGCATAGTTTCATGAGATTGTATCAGAGCATTTCCTCCCAAGTCAAACCTGAATGGCTGTGCATCACATTCACAGGTCTCTATCACAGAAAGGCTGTCTTTTGTGCACATGGTTGTCTCGTACACAGCCAAACTCCCAAAGAACTGCTAGCCTCTCCCTCTTTTTCTGTTCATTTCCTCCACTGAATAGACCTGTCTTTCAAACAACAACGATAAGAGAACAATCAAGGCGATAAGGATAGATTAGAAATGTTCCAGTAACAACTTGAGAGTTGACAATATACAGCTGTAATTTTCACTACTAATGTGAACTGGGAGAACCATTTCTAACATCAACAGACCACCTTTATGGACAGTCTGGTATGTACCAACCCCTATCACTGGGCTCATAACCCTTTAAATATCTTAATAAGACTAAAATTTACTTGTGTCAAAGACTCTGAATGGGGCTTATGTCTAGTGCTCTTCAGTAAATGAGCAATTATTTAAACTGTCTTGACCTGTATATTATGGGCGTGTACCTCTAATCTACTCCTTCCCTGGAGCTTTTAGTAAGTTTATTCAAATGCACTGGAGCCTTTTACCCAGTCTTCACATTACAATTCACTGGCAGGGTAAAACAGGATGAAATGTCCTTGTACTCAGCAGATATGTAGATTACATTCTTTTTTGCTCAGCAGAGTCCCTGACCAAGGTGGACATTTTATAAATAATTCCAGGTTCTTAGCCTTGTGAAAACGGTAAACAGCCCAACATGGCAAACATATTCCCCCGAGTTACCTATAATTTATCTATGTAATATTACTGTATATTTTGATTCAAAATATATGAGAGTAAAAATAAATAAAAAAACAAACTCAGGTGAACTTCCACAGCAACATAAATTCCAGATGTTATTTTTATAGCTGTCATATGCATTTGCATGAGAAACACTGTAATTAAAATTGTATTCCCAATAGGGTTTTTTAAGTCACTGATAAGTAGGGGGAAAGTAAAACAAGGACAGAGTAGAAACGGCCCTGCTCAGCATTGCAACGAAGGGGAACAGCACTAAAATAAGTTGGCATCAATTACATTTCTTAATAGCAAACAGTGGTACAGACTGACATGCAGTTAGCACTTCAAATGACTCTTTTCCTTGTTACAAACGTTATACCATACAGTTAGGTTTTTTTATTGATGCTGTAAAAGGGGCATGATGGCACTTTAATGGTCTTGAATATCAGAAGAACGTCTCACCTGTCTAACCTGCCAAGCAGTGTGGTAGTGAGTTCAGGCTAAGAAATACTTACCATCAACGGGGTACCATGCACTGGTCCCTTAACCTGAACCGCATCATTATAACCTCCTGCCGCATAAATGCATAATATGGAAAGCATAACCTAAGCTGACCTGTGAGATCTGTCCGCCAAGCCGGGGAAATGAATAATGAAACACAGATCCGATCAGACGCAGGAAATGTGGACGTGCTAGCAAAGAGGTTTAAAGGGCTCGTTTGACTCCCCACAACGGCACTCCTCTGCGGAACGTGAAAACACCCACCTAATATTTATTCTTCCTCGTTCTCTCCAGTCAATCCGTAATGGAGCGAATGCATGCAGGAGTGGCGCAAGATGTTTTCTTTGCCCATCGGTACATGCCTCCGACGCTCTTGGTCCAATTCTGTTCCGAGGAACTAATTATCAGAAGTGCACCCTGGTTACCGTTGCAGCAGAACCATTCCTGCATTAATATTTCTGTCTGTAGTTCAGGCTGTTCCGCTTCGATCGTCTGCGCGGAGCTACCCGTTACCACTTCCATACGGGGGCAGCTGACACCTTTGTGTTTATGATGAATGGTGGCCACCCTGCATCCCGATGTTCTGGCAATCAGGGGACGACAGGCATGAAGGCACAGAAGATTATTACAAAACTAGAAAGAGCTCAATACGTTCATCAGAAATAACACAATACAGTCAATCATCACAATAATCATTGGTGGAGGTACCAGCAGTAGTAGTGGAAGTGTTAGTGGTAGAGGCCATAGCAATAGTAATAGTAACTAAATAATAGCAGTTGGAATAGTACTACTACTAGTGACCGTAGAAGAAGAATTCATAATAGAATAAAGAATAGTGGCACTCCAGCAAACAGCAACAGTGCTTCTGGTAGGCTAATGTTGTTTTCATTTTTTTCTATTAAAATTATATTTAAAATGTAAAATAAATTTTACTCAAGATAATTTATCATATCAGGCTTTGCTTCAGTAAATATCCATCTGCATACAGAAAAATAATAAGATAATAAACATAAGCAATATAAGTTGTGCAAATAAGGTCATCTGCCAAGCAATGTTAATGATTTGTATTTAAAAAAAAACACAGAACAGCACCTGAAACCTGCATAAGCTCTAGTTGGCATCAGGCCGGGCGTTCAAGAGAACTAATTTCACAGTCAGTCACATTAGACACAGCATACATTCTGCATCTGTTGTGGAAAAAAGCAATTACAATCCAAATTAACTCGGCAGATTGAAACGCTTTAAAAAAAAGAGAAAAGAGACATGAATCATCCAGATTCAATCTTCAGGTTTGACATTCACCAAGAGGGAAAGGAAAATCATCCGCAAACCATAAAGGATTTCAGACGCTGGGCATGGCATGTGCTGTACAATAAAGGAATTACAACCCCATTTAGCCAATATCATCCCCAACTAGTTTATTACGAACACAAAAACAAGAGGCATTCGTAGCGGACTCCATAGGTTCCAGCCTTTTCTTGTGTTCTATATTGATGTGTGTCAGTGGTCCAAATATTTGTGTGCAGGTGTAATTGCTGGTGGTCATCTCCTTAGACAGTCTATAAGTCAAATGAAAATATGTGTGGTTTTATTGCAGGTGAGTGAAATAAAGTCATGTATCTGACATGCACTTTCAACTCATTAGAATGACAAAGACAATAGCATTATAACTGACATCCTTAACTGGCTAAATGGATGATTGAAAATGATGCATTAGAGAAGATCAGGCAACGGTTTAACAGAAGATTGCACTGGAAGGCGGTATAGACTACCTCATTGAAAGCTAAACAGATAAAAACGTTTGTTTGGGCCCTTGTCAATAAAACTACTCAATAACAAGCACTTACGAGAAAGTATCATCAATTCGGCAGTGGTAGCAATTATGCCAGAATTATTCACATTATTTTGTTATTCACATAATAATCCAAGGGCTACTGTAGAAAAACTGGGCCAAAGGTATATGTTTCCACTGTGGCGCCGCGTGCCTAAACTCCGCCTCTCCCTGTACTTCTGGCCGGGCCGCCAACCGGCCCCCTTCTGTACCCCCGCCAGAAACAGCAGGCAGCAAACTAAGGAGCTCATCGCGGCGGCTATCATTCAATCAGGGGCCACAATCATTCAATCAGGGGCGACCAGCCGGCTCTCGTTGCCCGCCCCAGCTGCCGCTCGTCAACTGCGCTCAAAGGGGAACTTAAAAGCGGCCAGAGTTCACTCGCCAGGGGGCTTGCTTGGACTCCCAGCTTACAGTAACCCTGGTGTGATTGCCTTACAGAGACGGACAGCGAAGCCACGTGCCAGGATGAATCCTGTCAGAGCCTCCCCGTCTCTCCTGAAACCGGCTTGCCGGTTTTGTCGGAAGTAGAACCCAGCTTCTCCTAAGCCCCTGCACTCCTGCGGACTCCCTCCCAAACCCAAGGGGCCAGGATTTCTCCTAGCGCATGCCAGCGGAAGTAATGATTTTTGAGCTTCTCGGCACAAATAATGACATCATAAACCAGCAACCTCGAAGGACTGCGCTGTAATGTTTGAAGAATAAGCTCCCTAAAAATCCTGAAACTCCGATGGTTTGCCATTTGGAATCCACACTACCTGCTAGTAGTTTAAAGATGATCACACCAAATATACAATTGTATTTGTAATAAGACTTTAATAATAATAATATTTAAAACGTCAAATTCATCTAACTATAAGATGACATAATGTATCTATCTACAAAACAAATAGAAACGCCATCCAGTGTATTCATAAAAAATAAAAATATTAAGTCCGGAGCACCATTGGAAAGCACTGAAAAAAGTACCACAGTATTTGAAATTTCAAAGCAACTCAAGGTTAGCTGGAGCCTGTTGAAGACAATCTAACTGTAAGTTGTTAAAAGCGTGAAAAGCTTTCAAGTAAAGGGTGAAGAGAAGCAGAGAAATATGAAATCACTTAACACTGGCCTATGGAGTTTTCCCATGACATTCAATTTCTTTTTTAAATCACTTCTTTCAAGTCTCCCAGACTCACACTGTGCTCATTAGATTCCAATGAACCTTCAAGCAAGCAAAAAGTAAAAAGTTCATAAAAAACATGTTTTTTATTTATAAATGACAAGCTTTTAGGACTGGATTCTGCTGCTGCGCCTACTCATGACTGATTTATGATTTAAGAGGAAAAGTCTCACAACAGCACTTGTTCAGCGAAGCAGCTCAACATTTTTAGTGTCACTGTGCTCAGTTGCTGTACCAAAAAATAAGTTTGCAGACAGGTGTTCTGGGAGTCACTTTTATCCAGGCTAGACGCGTTACACTGACTCACATACTTTAGGAGCAATAACGACATGCTTGAGTAAGCCGACCCTTAATTACTGTCATATCACATCCTGCTTTGAGGGAGAAGAATAATGTTGAAAATAAAGGCATGCTGGATAATTCCTGATTCTCAGTCAGATTGGTTGACATGTGAAATATAGTAGTCATTGGGGTTAGAATGAGACAGATTTTACAATTTTTTTTCTGATCTTACCTAAATTCTTTGGTGTTAAATCTGACAATGAAAACATGATAAATCCATAATGATTTTTAAATCTTGGTGACTAACATTCCACCGCTGAGATATAAACTGAAACAAATGGTGATTATCATAACAAAATAAACATATTTAAACAGCATGCAAGCAATCCATCAACCTCTGAGATAGCAGCTGCATTATTTTAATGCCACACTGTTTAACTGTCTTAAAGCCTAGGGTGCTGACATGAAAAGAAAATGGAGAAAGAAGAAAATAGTTTTTGGGGCTTTGTGAAGGCAATCCAACATTTCATATCATAAGACGATATGGGGACACCATAAAGCAGGGCTGCCCAACCCAGTTCTTGGGGATCAAGGTTTTCATTTCAACCATAATTTGGCACACCTAATTCTATGAATTAGCAGCTCAATGAGATCTCTAGCGAGGTGTGCTCTGTAGGTGGGAAACTATAGCACTATTCCGAAACAGGTTGGCAGCCTGCATGAGTGAATGCAGAATGATTCATATTTTAAAGTAATCAGCAGAGATGTTTTATTCCAAAAGGGAATAAAACATCTCAATGCAATAATGTTATTATACGGTAAAAGACCAGACCTGTTGTCACTGTAGTTATTCTATGGTACAAGCCAACACCTGCTTCACAGTAATTATTCTATGGTACAAGACTAGACCCGATATTGCAGTTGACAATGATTACAGCTGCACTCTGCAAAGCTAGGACCTGTGAGAAGATGGGGAAGCATTATGGCTGGTTAGAATGGAGTATGCTACATGGTAGGAGATAGTAAGAGGCTTTCAATGACTTGTCAGATGAGATGATGCAACTTAGGCTTTGCTAAGGACACAATAACACCACCTACATGATATGACCCCTCTATACATATTTGCTGGCACGAGCCACTGATGCCTTATCTACCAAACTGACCCCTTAGATTAGTATTCCTATGCCCAATCTGAAAGCAAAAGGAAACCCTGGATTCCTAAATCATGAAATGCTTTGCCAGAGTACATCAGGCCAGCTCAGACTGCTTAAATTGTTTATAAGCCACTTTCTAAAAGTGCTTTTTAAATTAATTATTTGGAATTGTGTTTTTATTTCCTAACTATCACCATTGGGCACACGTGTAATTAATATTAGGCTAAATGTTTACTGCAGCAGTTTTGATGAAGGGCTCAAAAGCACAGGACTGGAACACATATAAATGATTTGATCCCAAATTTTACAGTCACACATTAAGTTCCTTATATTCTACCCTACTACAAGACATTCCAGGCAAATGACCTACCTATGCAAAATGCACATTACACTGATTTTCTTCCATTACAGACAGAACGTCAGCAAATAAGGCTGTGTTGCAGCTGTATGTTTGACTTTTACTGTACCTTGAAACTTAAGTGCACCCTCATTAAGCTTTAATATATATTCCACTTACAAAGACAAATGCATCAAAAAGAAAGAATGCAACAGTAGACATATCGTATGCTCATGCCTGTCCAAACACTTGAAGAACGCACTGATTGCACACAAGTACTGAACTGCCACAGCAGACAGACAGGTAATGATCTGGGATATGCTGTGTAGAATTAATCTGCAATGTGGTTAAGACTGCATTACTTGCCTTAGTAAACGGAAAGCTAATGACGCCAGCTACCAGAATTGTAGAATTGTGCATCCAGAATGTAGCAGAGGTCATTACAATCATTTTGTTTTGTAATAACTTGAGATACGGTGTCTTATATAATTGTATATTTAATTTATGTAAAGCTACGGTTGCTGTTATATATTCAACCAAGGTATATGGAGAACAGTTACAGTAGTTCCCATGCCTCTGCATCTAAAAAGGCTGTTATCTGCCACGTCAGTTTTGCACAAGAACCATGTAGTACAGGTAACACCCTAACCCACATACTTTATAGTTGAAAAATGTGGGTTATCCAACACCAAGCCTGTTTTCCATATCACCCTGAATCAGTTGTTTCTCAGAGGGGGACCCTCTGTTTACTATTCATTTTGACATTTTTTTAGGAAAGAGGGTGCTTTATGTCCCAGTGGTATTCAACTGCTATGATTTAAATTCTCTTTGAATAAGGGCTTGTTGCCTGTTTACATGTACACATATAGTAGTACCTGTACAACCTTACAACCTGTGTAATCTTTGAAAATTGAAAATATGTAGAACCCATTTTGCATGAATTTTTATGGAAATCACTTTGGCAAAAACAGCATTGCCTTAAAAGCTGACATTGAAGGTTAAGGCTAAACCATGTTGTGGTTTGATTACATTACCTTCTCTTAAAGATTATTTTAACCACAAAGAGATGAATGGTAATGAGATATAAATCACCATAGCACTCTTAAGCATGTAACTGGTTAATAATGAGTCATTTTTAAGTGACCCATGCTACTCAAGGAACAGGAAATTTAGGTTAATATACAATAAATAAATAAAAACTTGCTTTGTAGATTTCAGTATGCCTGCACATGCAGGGCATGTCATCCACTGGATTTCATGTCAGCCTTGGCTGTTAATGACATCAATAGTTCAATCAATTTTCTTGCTCATATATTTTTGATGAAAAACAACAACCAAAATGACAACCCTGAAGACTAAAATTATTACTGAAGCCTAAGTTAGCTAATTTAGTCAGCTAATTGGTTGAAACTAACACACACCTCTGCACGGTTCGGTCTGTCCCAAGCAGCTCAATGACATCTTGTATTTGATGCTATTTCCAATAGAGTATGCCCCTAATCCATCTCATCACATATTCCATTTAGCCAGAAAAGGCAGTGCAGTAAAATGTCTAGTATTAATTAAACTCTAACAGAGCACATATGAGTCCTATAGGGAGCATACATACTCGGTAAGAGAATTAACGCTGAAAATATTACTGTGACTTTTACCTGACATTTGCAAATGCTATGAGCAAGTTTTTGCAAATTAAGTAGATGTGGCAGGTCAATTTCAATATGTAGTAAGGATGTTTACACTCGACAGTGGATAGTGGTCAAAACACTCAACTTATGCTGCAATTTGCAACTGTCCAAACAGAGGAAACAAACAAACAAGAAAAGAAACCTGATAAGTCTGAAACTTGGCCAGTGCAAAGTTATGCCAAGTGCGCCTATCATTTCCTCCTGTACCCTCAATGTCACTATTTCTACCTTTAAAAAATAATAAAAAATCATTTTAAAATATTGAGGTTTACAGCAACTTGCATTTAGTCATGATTACTGTTATTTTATTTTAACCTCCCTCATAGTATGTAACATAGGCCTACTTTCTAGGTCTGCTCACAGCACTGTGGTCATTTGAGGCAGCCATCTTGGGCAACAACGCTATCAGAATTATAAACATTTTCACAGTAAACTGCCAGCCATCCTAACCCACCAGGTGTGACCACCCCAATGCCCCACCCATTACTGTAGAAAGGACACGGACGCATTAGTACATACAGTAACTGTAACCAGAGAACCCCTTGACTATCCGTGTTTGTTCCCCGTAGACTCACAAACAAACACATCTTTCCAAGTCCCCTCTGACATCGTGCCAGAAACTGCCTAGACAAGCGCCTCATTCACGAACATGAAAGAGCATTGCTAAGTCTTCCAATGCTGGGTGATAACTCGCAATATTTCAAAAGGAAGGAAATGTATGCATTCATGCATCAGTACGCGTGTTGTATTAATAGCGTTAGGACGCAGTAGAGGATGAGCACAGTCAAAGAGACTGAGCAACAATTATAAACCAATGTGCAAAGTAGATGAATCGCAACCGAATAAGGATTACTGCACGAATGTTTGGAATGCGCTAAATACTAAACCATTAATAATATGGATACATTTACCGCAGAACAGAGGAGAAAGTGTTGTGAACACTATTACTAATAAGCATGATTGTCAGCCGATTTCCTTTAATTCCAAAAACTAAATTAACCCCTTGATTTATATTTTCCACAACCTCGATCCACCCCGTGGTTGCATTTCACGTGCCCCGTTGACGCTGTTTGTAGTTCCCCATACAGATGAGATCTCTGAATCACGCACTCTTTGACGTCGTCTGGCTACTGGCTGCAGTTCTGCGCTCCAGCCACACAGCACGTATTGCGCAACGTGACTGATCATCTGTTCGCCAATCCCTCTAGATAGTCTGTGGAGAAAAGGAAAGATCGTACAGTACTTAGCACAATACTCACATCCTCTATACCGTTTTATCGAGGGAGTTTACTTGTTATCGGGCGCATGCTCGTTGCCGGCACTGGAGCAGCCTTCGTCCGCCCGGAGGTGACTCGCTTGTGGTCCCTGGATATAGTCGTGATGTGGTGGTGAGCACAGCACGCATCTTAGCATCACCAGCTTCGCGCGCCCTCATGCTTCTCTTTTTTCCCGGTAGCTGTGAAATACAGAAATAACAAGTTAAAAGCCAAGCTGTCTTGTGAGAACATCGGGTTCTGATACAGACGATCGGGGGATTACTCTTGTTTTTGCATAACCATGGTTTTCTGGGATTCGTGAAGACTCGTCGGTGGATATTGCAGGACTGCGATCATACGTGCTGGTTTATTTCTTTTTTTCTGCGGGGAGTTTTAACGCATCCGAACAGAAGGTCTCCTGTTTTTGGTGTATGTATTAGAGCCACCAGCATTTCTTTATTGATTTTATTAGATATACCTAAATCGTTATTCAGATCCAGATTTTTAAGAATATAATATACTGAAATGAAAAGCTGTTCAGGACCATAAGCTGTCGCACTTTGCCGTATTAAAATTATTTTGTATTTGCCACACCACCTTCAGAACCATCACTAAGCACCGCGGGCGCGGTGTGGTTTTTTCACTGGATTTGAGTTCTTTCCGACTGCCTGTCTTGCTTCTGGCAAGGACTCGTCGCGATTGAGCTGGATATGGTGACATTAACGTAAAGATGGATTTAGTTTTCGGTCTCTCGTGGCTTCTTACGGTGTTTCTGGAGGGCATTCATTGCCAAGGAGTATATGGTAAGTGGGTGCTAACGCGAAGACGTAATGAAACCACGATCATATAATTTATAGACAAATAAAACGATTTACATTCAGAATTATAACGCCTGAGCATAGAGGCAACCAGTATTATACCATACGTGATTGTTATTCTGGGAAATTTGCAATTAGCCTATGCAATGTAAGACTACCGGCTTTCAATCAACCACAGGTGGCTTGCTCTCATTTTCATAGATGCTACATGGCAAGATGGTTGAGATATGCAGTAAATTGTACACATAATCTATCTGAACATTGAAATACATCGTCGTCATTTTCTGTTATTACATTTTGTTCATCAGTCCGTTGTGTGGTTATCTCACTCAACGTTAAGCATGAACGGATTTAGTGATCGTAAATTACAGGCATATTTTCAAATGAATCTAGATTAGCCTACACAGAAAATTTGAATTTGCTATTGGTCACTGTCATTCAACGAGATCGTGTAGTACATATATAATGGGCTCTTGTATTCCAGTGGCCGTGAGAATAAGCGTGCCCAGTCATAGCTGGTTGCATTAACTCTAGTTGCATGGAGTTCTGTAACACCGGGACTGAAATACAGGTATTTTTTTAACGAAAGGACTTCGTAAATAAAATGTTTGTAAATGTAAAACCGGTAGCTTAGTGAGACCGTTAGGCCTTTCTTCATATACTCATATACGTTGTACGAATCAAATGGATGCAGTCTATCCTGGGGCATGGTTTGAGATTGACGGGTTTAAACCATTTAATTTGATGAAAAAACGTGCCCAAGTTGGAATGACGTCTGGCATGTTAGCACAAATTCTTGCGCTTGCCGGTTCAGCGAATGAATCTTAGTGTCGGACAAGAACAATTATAGCCATTATTCTTTATGAGGGAAGATGATTCATAAAGCACACATACTAAAATGACCAGAGAGAACGGAAAAAACGGAAGACCAATTACTTTTTATTTTAATTATCTTCAGTGTCGAAACGATGCAGTTGGACTGTTCAAGGACAGTTCCGATTCGCGGTTTAGACTGCGTGGCGGCTAATATGACACCCCTAAGTAGGCTATTAAATGACGCGCTCGCATTGATGGTATGTTCAGCTATTGCTTGAGCTTTAGGATGGATTTGTCGACAGCCTTTGCAGGAATGATATCATGGAGCCTCAAAATAGTGTCCGTGAGCTCAGTGAAGAGGACGCTGGGCTGGGACTGGTTCCGTACAAGTTTTGATCATTTAGATGTTAGAACGTTATTCTACTGATGATCAATTGAATCATCTAACTGACAGCAGACATTAAAGCAAGTTGTTAAATGAATGGATTATATGGATAGTTCACAAACATGTAGCGAACACGTGTCGAATAATACAATGTAATAACCGTTTAATGACACAGGCTAGGAACATTGACCGTTCCTAACTCCTACTATGCCCTCAAATCCTCTTTGATGTTCACCACTATGTCCGGCCGTTCTTGTACGATGTAGCGCGAGGCGCATCTTTCGAATCCGACGCCGTGCAGCCCATTCCGAAGCTACACAAGTGACATTACAGAGGGGGGCAGTTGCAAGGAGAACTGTAGTCTGCCTTTTGGGAACAAGCAAACAAATCAAAATGCTATGCATGCAATTCCACCGGCAATGAATTAAAATTAGTTTAGGAATGCATTCATGACTTTGTACTCAACAGACAGTAATGGAAATGTTTTCACTCCGCTTGAAGCGATACACTGTACCCTGCACAAATGGAATCGAAAACGACCAGAATGCATTATGATAATGCGGAATGTTCTCTGAATAGGAATATGAGGTGAATAACGTACATATACAGCAGATACAAAGTGTCAGGAGCAGATATCTTACAGAAAATAATTCTGATATTCAAAACAGTAATACGAGTTTGGGGGTAAGTGAAATTATTATTACAACAAAATAATTTCTATTGCTATATGGCTATTTAAACCACACTAGGAAGTGAAAATACAAACATGTGGATAATGCATGAAAACATCATGCATTTCATGAACGCAGGAATATCAGCAGCCATTATATTTCATGGTGCGTGTAAATAGCTTATTCGGAAAATGATCCTAACCAGTATAAGGATTGTTGTGCGGAATACTGTGTGCATGTCACAGATGACAAGTGGTAGCCTTTACTAGCCTAGTGTGCTGTCTGAAAGGACATTCTGCAGTGAACTGTGGAACCCTGGCTGAATCAAACCCACCTTAACTTTGGTGGGAGGAGGCCAATTGTGTCCTGCCTCTGCAAAATTGTTGCTACATTGCCATGTATTATTCATTACAATGGCAGCAATACATAATCTGTGTTGTTGGTGAGTATGTACAGGAAGCATTCCTGCGATATCACAGCAATTCATAGTGTACCCTTTATAAATTCGTTTTCAGGAGAATTTTTTTTTTTAAATATCCGGATAAAAAATAAGCACATTAATGCTGAACTGATTAATTGGCTGTTCATTAAATAAACTACTGTAGGCCCTCATTTAATTAACTGAACAACTAATCATGCAGTTATAATACCAGTTTGCTTTACTAATTTGTTTATGAGGTACAAATTAAGAGAAACAACTGAACTTTCATTTTGATATTTTTATTCCTTCTTCCTTCACTGTCACATATATTTATTCAAAGATTAGCAGCAGATATCTCATTTGCTTTCAAGATACAGGTGTGTATTCAATTAACGGGCCAATCAAAACAAACAATTTAAGCATGCCTTTGGAACTAAAACGATATACTCAGGAGTACTTCAGAATCAGGTTTAGGCACCACTTCATTATAGACTTACTTACGTGTGATGGAGTTATGCTACTGTTACAACTGTAAAGCATGATGTCTCAGGCCTACACTGTCTACACACAGAGTTTTGACTCTTTATGTTGGTGAACTTGAACTGAGTAATGTTGTCTATTCTCAATGTTATAATTGTCTAATTGCTTTGTAATTTCCCTGATTGTCATTTGATTGCACTGTAGCTTATGAGCATTGTCCTTGTCTCAATGCACTGCCAAAGAGCTCGGTGTCAGACTTACATCAGAATTTGTTGGGTCAGTAAATGAACTTTTGAACTCAGGGCCCAAACCAGTTCTTTGCTTTTGTATTTGTTCATATCTCATAGGCTTAGCACCATTTTTTAAATCAAAGTGTATAATAGATTCCTCACTATTGGGTCACTAAAACTTTTCTGTTATCTCAGTTACATGCTGGATATGTGCTCCACAAAGTGGCTTGATTGCTCTTTTGAGTTGAAGGCAAATCCTTGAATGGCATATCTTAAATACCGTACACATACTGTAGGCTACTCAACTGAAACAAGTCTATAGTAACTATTTCAAGCCATTTTCTGGAGACAATCCCCACCCCCATTAAAAGACTGAGTAGTAGTAAGTGTGCATCGCATGGCTCATTGTGAGGAGTGCCTGACACGAATTGCATTGAATTATGTCACCAGGGAAGTTATTCAAGCTTTCAGTAAAGAAGTGTTGCAATGTAATGATGCTGTTTAACGATATTCTCAGAAAACTTTATATCTTGTCCTAATGCACTTCTGGTTAGGCAGCCATCCCTCTGCTTTTGATCTCTTCCTGCTATTGAAGCTGTTGTGGGTCTCAAGGGCCTTTTTCATGGTGAGTTCAGATGTTCGGCTTCTAAGCTATGCAAATGGTCTCCGCTGCTGAAGACTGAAGCTGTCTTTGTTGCTGCTCGGTTCCTCCTCCATAGGGTCCCTTAGCACTTCCCTTGGATCATAGTCCTGGTGTGCCGAATTAAAGTCCATCTCACCCTCAAATCCTTTACCCCACACAGTCCTGTCTCTCAGTGTTCCAGGCCGGGGTTGGATACTTAAGCTGGGCCAGATGTGGCCATGTGTCAAGCCTGGCAACAGCCATGCTGCACAAAGCGGTGCTGTAGGCACAGAAGGGTGAGCAATCAGGAGCAGCAAGGAACTCACCTGCTCAGTCAGTGTGCGATACATTACAAATTCTCATTATGTCATGACAAGTGGGAAACAAACCACACTCTCAGTGGGTGGTCTCATGTAAGGGGTTGTCTATTCATGCTTATTTCAAGAAGGTACATGGCTGTCACCAGACTTTGCTGATCAAGGAAGACCAGACACACAGCTGGAATGCCAAGCAATGTCAGAAGATTCCATCTAGAAACTATAATGAAATGAATACCATGACCCAGTGTTGAGTATTCCCACTGATGAGAGTGACACGCCCCAACCCCCCGCCCCCCCCACCCTTTGTCGTGATTGGGCTGTCTGCCTTGCCAGTCAATTTTTTGTTTTATGATCCTAGGTTAGCCCCGGACATTACAGGCATTTAGTAGACGCTCTTATCCGGAGAGACTTACGCAACTTTTACATAGCATTTACATTGCACCCATTTATACCGCTGGATATATACTGAAGCAATGCAGGTTAAGTACCTTACTCATACAGGACATAACAGACATGCAGGACTTCCTCATTGTGGGTGCAAGGAAAGGCAAAATAGCAGTCTGAACACACAAGGATTGGTTGTTCCCCTACATTTCAGCCTGTGACCTTCCGGGGTTTCGATTCCTATTCTGCGGCCGTGGCTCTGTGCCGGCGCCCGTTTGCTTCCAGCCTGAGCAAAACGTTGCCCAAGGACGTGACATCATCTATCAAAGCACTTTGTCATTGCTGCACATGGGACTCGTTTTTTTTTTTTTTTTTTAAGTGTTTGTGCAGCCCGGAATTGATGGGTCTTGGTGGTGACAGTGGCTTGGGGGCAGCCGTCGCTGTGAGGTATTCCCTCCTGAGGCCTCTCTCGCCGGGGACGGCGCAGCCGCGTCACCGCGGGGACGGTGTGAGTAATGTCCTGCGAGTCTTAAAAACGCCGGCGGCGCAGCGATGGTACCGTAGCACCAGCGGCTGGAGAGAGGTCCTAATTATTATTCTAATTATCCTAATTATTAAAAGTTCTGTCCGGGTTGGGAATCAAGGACACGGGTCAGCAGTCACCGCAGAATCTTTTTTGTCACTTTGGAAACTGCAATCAAGGAGAATCAATTATGGCTCTGTCACCAAACGGGAAGGTGAGGCCTTTTTTTAACTTCGACATTAACTTTGGTGGGACCTTTGGAAAAGATGACACTGCAGTAAACCTGCAGAACCCTCTTTAGAGGGCCTGGTTTGAAGGAACTCTGCTCCATTATTTTTAATGTCATTGGTAATGCATGGATATGAATTTTTGTAATTGTCCTTATGCCCCCTATTACTATAACTGTGTTTGTGTAGCATTTATGTAGTACTTAATAATAAGTCATTATCGTATGCATGCGTAAGAAAGACACCAGTTGCCTTCTGGCAATGTCACCATCATAATGACGGCGTTCACTGCTTCCAATGCCATTTACACTCTATTAGGCTTCCTGTAACACGCAAACTGAGTGGAGGAATTACAAAATTATTGGCAATAAAATGAAATGGAAAAAGGAATGTCATAGGCGTAATCTTATAATCTCCCTGTGAAAGTCAGTGATTGAAAACCATTTTGAAATGAATTAATTACTCTTAATGACGCATTCAGCCAGCCAGCTTTCAGAATACAGATTCTGATTAATGGGTTCAATTACTGTATCTGGCTGTAAACATTACAGAAACACACGCTTAAACGTTCTGAATTTTCTTTTACATAGAATGTTCCAGCGACACAGTCAAGCTGCCAACAAACTGTGTGTGTGTTTGTGTGTGTGCTTGTGCTTGTGCGTGTGTGGGTGTACGTGTGTGTGTGTCCTGAAGAACTTTTATGCATACAGTGTAGGCACATTTTACAATACACAGTACTGCACAATGTATGAAAAACCATGAACACACTAGTCTTACTAGTATTACTGTACATAGTATTTACCATGACCTGATAGCTAAATATGTTAATATTTGTAAGTGTTGCCTAATATTGTTACTGCACGTAATGCAGGCCCCATTTCCCTATCAGTGTGTGTGTGTGTCCAAGGGATGTTGAGGTCATAAAAACCTGGGAGAAAAAAGGGTTTCGGTGGGCTGTTGACAGCAGTGCTGCTTAGATGTCACGCCTACGTCTGTTCGCGGGCAAAGTGATGTCTGCTGTCAACTCATGTCTTATTTCCCGGCTCCCCCCTTTGTGATCGCTCACTGTGGAAGACGCTGAAACCAATCCGAGCCCCTCATATTGTGCACAGCCATGTCAGTGAGTGCCCTGGAATTCTGGGACCGTGGCCTCTTCGTTTCTGAAGCAGTTTTAGATCTGAATCGTATCTCTGTTGATGAATAGTGTTAGATCTGTCAAGCAGGAACTGGTTCCTAGTATGCGTGTTGACAGTGATGTCTCCAGAAACCTGAAAAGCTTCACTGTTTGATGATCAACCAGGCAGACAATAGCATGTGCAAAGAAAAAGTCTTCCAAAATTCAGTGAGTGGTAATGCGCTATTTTGAAATCTCCCCGCACTCAATTACTTATTTTCTCTCACAAAATCTTTTGAACAGGAAAATAGTTCACTCTCATGTTCAAACTCACAGCATGA